>NC_091453.1:29600007-29900007 GCF_964237555.1 Oryctolagus cuniculus | reverse complement strand
TGCAGTCCTCATACCAGATATTCAAGTCCATGTTTTTTTGCTATAAAGCACACAAGGAGAGTGAGGCCATGATTCTAGAAGCATGTTTTTGGAGACCTTTCTATTCAAATAAGTATTCTGTGTTTTTCTAGCAGCTTCTCCCTTCCTTTTTTTACTCTTTCTTAATTCCTTCTCTCCCCTCCCCTCCCCTCCCCTCCATTTCCTTCCCTTCCCTTTCCTTCTTCCTTCCTTCCACTCTTCCTACCTTGAGAGTGAGAAATATATCAGAAGTATTACTCTGAGTAATCCCAATTTTAACCATTTCAAATTGTCTATCCTGTGATTCCATGTATTAAACATGAAAGTCATAGCAAAAAACAACCTCCAGAAATTGAACTTCCCTTTCTCCCATTGACCACCCATGGCTAGACATGACTCTATCTTTGATCACAACTGAGTTTTATCATTTCTACTTTCCATTCTAGATTGGCTTGTGGCTTGCAGAAGATATTGTAGGTGATTCACACTATGTATTTGTAGAATCTTGTTTTATGTATAGACATTTTTACATAAAATCATGAACATTTCCATAGCTGGAAACATGGCCAGTATAAAGCAGTTCTCCAAAATCCACCCCGAAGCTCTCAAGAATTCAGTCCCAGCACATCTTTCTCAAAATCAAATCTAAAGTGACTTAAGAGCCAGATGGGCAGGGGGCCCAGCATGTTCTATTCATGTCAATTGTCCCCCACACCCCATCAGTTGCTCACAGTCTGCCCTCTTGGACACCTGAAGGCTATTAATTGGCTGCCATCCCTCCTAACAAACCCGGCAGGCTCTGGCCCTCCCGTCTGCCTTCTGTGGCCCCCCAGCCAGATGGGATCAGACATCCACCCAAACAGAAATGCAAACACCACTCTGCTTCCCGTCCTGGAAGTTTCATCTCAGGGACAGAGGCATGTCCTTTTAATCCCTAAAAGTGCAAATAAGTAGTTATTTTGCCCCTTCTAATTTATGACGCTCCTTTGTTTCGGACTAGAATGATGCCAACTCAGCAAGGGAGCTCTTTGCTTTATGTAGGAAAGAGAATTTTATTAATAGTCATGCATGTCTCTAATGAGTAAAAATATTAAATTATTTTTTAAAAAGTGCAATTTGTTTGTTACATAACATCTTTATCAGTCAGGGTCCTTCAGGAAACAAAGAGTATACTCAAAGGGTGACTGAAGAAAAAACACCCATTATAGAGTTGTGCATGGTGGGGCCAGCGCTGTGGCGCAGCTGGTTAAAGCCCTGGCCTGCAGTGCCGTCATCCCATATGGGCGCTGATTCTAGTCCCAGCTGCTCCACTTCTGATCCAGCTCTCTGCTATGGCCTGGGAAAGCAGTGGAAGATGGCACAAGTCTTTGGGCCCCTGCACCCGTGTAGGAGACCCGAAAGAAGCTCCTGGCTCCTGGCTTCGGATCAGCGCAGCTTCCGCCATTGCAGCCATCTGGGGAGTGAACCAGTGGATGGAAGACCTCTCTCTCTGTCTGTAACTCTTTCAAATAAATCTTAAAAAAAAAAAAAAAAAAGAATTGTGCATGGGGCTAAGGGAACCTGCAAAGTTGCTAATGCACCTCAGGGAATAACAAAAGTAGGGCACCATTACCAGACAAGGTTTAAAGGGCAGGAGAGGGGCGCTGTTGCCAGAACCCAGAGAGCTACAGCTGTGGGAGAGGGGCTACGTGTTGGAAAAGGAAACGGTGGCTTGCAAGGGGCTAGGGTGGGGATGGCATACATTTCCAGACTTCTGTCCTGCAAACCCTTAATTTCCTTCAGTGCCTGACACTGGCCCAACCCAAGCAACAGCCAGAGATCCGGTAAGTTCAGGCAATGCATTGCTGTAGAGGTCAGCCCCAGGGCACAAGGAAGGAAAGAGAAAGGGGGAACATGAGTGCAGAAGAGCAAACTGAGACAGCAGCCAGAGCATCTTTTAACATAACTGAAAATACAAAACTGATGAAAAGATTGACCGAGGAGGATTAAGGAAAATAAAGGATGGGTCTGGTCAGTAGAAAAGGTAAGGAATGAAGGGAAGAATTGAAGGACAAGGAATTCTGTCTAAGTCTTGGCTGCTTTCCAGAGTGGAATCCAAGACATTACAGGGAACTTTTCATTATACCTCTGTAAGAAAAGACCCTCCCCCAAATGACCCCCACCTTCCAAGCCACACTTCAAAACACCGAGGTCAATTACTGGCTGAGACCGCATGCTTGGACGGTCAGGCCTTCGGGCCTCGTGCAAGCAGGCAATCAACCCTCAGATAGACCTGCTTCGCTGCTGAAGAAGGGAAGGAAGAGGATGTCAGTTATTTTTGGCTACATAATAAGTCACTCCAAAACCTGGTATAAAACAACTATTTTATTATTTTTCATGTTTCTTTGGGTTGATGGAAGTTGGGATAGGGCTGCCTTATGTACCCTGTCATATAGTCCCATGTCATGGGGCTGTCTTATGTACCATGTAGTCATGCCCATGACTGTGTTCACTTGGAAATTTGGTTGGGCTAGGAACATCCAAGCTGGCCTCTCAGCCTCCAGGGTTTCTTCTAGAGCCAACATAAGCTTCCTTACTGAGTGGCAATGGGTTACCAAAGAATGTTCTAAGAAGACATATCCTAGTGTGCCTGCATTTAGCAAGTCTTTGCTTGTATTTTGCTTGCTAATGTTCCATTGTCCAAAGCAGGTCACATGGCACGTGGGAGAGGCCTACATGAGGTCATAAATACCAGAAGATAGTACAACTCATTAAGCACAGAGGTCTAACATGGGGAGCAAGTGCACAGTGACTCCTGTTGTTGCTTTAACAATTGACACTCTTATTTATGACATCAGCTCTTGACATGTGCTGCCAAGGTTATGGAAACCTTTCTGTGTCTGTGTGGGTGCAAATAGTTGAAATCTGTACCTAGTGTGGAGTTGGTCTTCTGTATCTAGTCAATTAAAAATGAATCTTAAAGGAAAATGGAATGGGAGAGGGAGTGGGAGGTGGGATGGGAGTGCAGATGGGAGGGCGGGAATGGGGGGAAGAAACACTATATCCCTAAAAGCTGTGCATATGAAAATTTGTATTCATTAAATAAAAAACTTCAAAAAATACAAGATATAGTCCCTTAGGAACTACCAATGTGACAGTCTACCACTAACAAGTGAGAGGACATCAGTAAAGTGGAACAGTACACAAAAGAATCTAGAAATCAAAATTTGCTGAGGGTCCTGTTACTTTAGTTTTACGAAGACCTGTACATGTTGGGTTCAGATAACTTGCTGTGAGCATGAGCAGTGCTGCTACCATGCTGGATGAGGGCTTCTGTTTTTGTTGTCAACTTGTGTTTTTATTTCATTATTTGAAATGAAGGGAGGGGAATGAGAAAGATCTCCCATCCTTTGCATTATTCCCCAAATGCCTACAATAGCCATGTCTGAGCCAGACCGAAGTCAGGAGCTAGAAACTCAACCTGGGCCTCCCACATGGGTAGCAGAGACCCAACTACTTGAGTCCTCACCAGCTGCCTCCCAGGTGCTCATTAGCAGGAAGCTGGAGTCAGAAGCAGAGTCCAAACACTCTGATATGTGTTGGCAGCATCCCAAGCAGAGGCCAAATGCCTGTGCCTATGAGGGTTTCTTTAACATGGAGTAATAATGTAATTCTGTATCCAGGAGGGTCACTAAGAGAGGTATTAGGGTAGCAGGCTGGCTGTTTAGGTTTGAGAAAAGGGCATAAGTATGGAGAGGACTGGCCAGATGGAACAGGAGGATGGAGCTCCAGGTCATTTGCACAGACTAAGATGTTAGCACAGAGCTCATGGCCAGATGTTCATCTTGGACCCAGGAAAATGGAGCTCAATGGATCAGGATTACCTAAGTTTGACAAAATCAGAGACATTGATCTACCAAGCAGAAAACATTCTGTTCACAGATAGTTTGTAATCCTAAAGCTTATGAGTGGGAGGATCTCCAGAAAATGACTCCCTTGCTTTGTGATGTAATGTTACTCCTCCCAACCAGATTGAGCTTAGTGGCTGTGGGTTATTCCCAGATTTCTCTGAGCTCTGAAGGGACCCCGGTGTGTAGCTGTGGCACACCTTAGATGAACACATGTAAGTCCATACTGCTGTGACAACATAGGCTATTTGTGAGGGAGGTGTGCTCTGGTGCCCACCTGGGGGACTTTGGGTTTCCCCAGTGTCCACTTCAGCCTCAACATGTCCTAACAAGACCTATACTTTCTATTTGCCCTGGAACATCATATGCAGAGGGAAAAGTATAAACACATAAGCCATGGTGATGAAGGATGCAGACTGAGAATATGCAGATGAATTCCAGACTTCAAGCTTCCAAATGAAGATTAGATCAAAGAAACCCTTTTCGGGCACTGCTTTCTAGGCCAATTTATGAGTCATGTAAAGAAACTGGTCTTTTTAGTTCATGTCTACTAAAACTGAGACTAAGAACAGCATTACCAGCCTTGATCACCAAACTCACATAACTGATTGACTTTTTAAAAAAGATTTATTTGAAAATCAGAGGTACAGAGAGAAGGAGAGGGAGAGGCAGAGAGAGAGAGAGAGAGAGAGAAAGAGAGAGAGAGAGATCTCCCATCCACTGGTTCACCACCCAAATGGCCTCAATGGCTAGGGATTGGCCATGCCAAAGCCAGGAGCCAGAAGTAAGGCGCTTCATCCAGGTCTCCATCTGGGTGGCAGGGACCCAAACACGTGGCCCATCTTCCACTGGTTTTCCCAAGGCACTAGCAAGGAGGTGGATTGGAAGAGGAGCAACCAAGACTCAAACTGGCACCCATGTGGGATGCTGGCATCACAGTTGGCAGCTTTACCCACTATGCCACAATGGCAGCCCCTCTGATTGACTCTTTTTTTATAGAAAACTTTTATTTAATAAATATAAATTTCCAAAGTACAACTTTTGGATTATAGCGGTTCTTCCCCCCATAACCACCCTCCTACCTGCAAACCATCCCGTCTCCAACTCCCTCTTCCATCCCATTCTTCATTAAGATTCATTTTTAGTTACCTTTAACTGATTGACTCTTAACTTGTCTCATTATTCAAGTCTACCTGCAAAGAAAAGGAGATGGCCATGCCTTTGGGCTGAGGTGAAGTTAGGAGAGTACAGAGAATGTGCCAAAGGCACTAAAAGTTACTATGAAAAAGAATTTTAGAAATTGGTTGGAAAAATATTTTTGAGTGTTTATGTTTCAATTTCTAGTATGTTTATCTAATTTTCTTTTTAACCTCAAGCTATATTTTATTGAATAGCTAAAAGATCTGTGTCAATCAGCCTCTAAAATGCCCCCACAATTGTCTCTGCCTCTTAGTAACCACATCCTTTGATTAGGGTGGATTTAGCAACTTTCTTTTAATAAATAGAAGATAGCAAGGATGATGGGACATCACTTCTCAGAATAGGTTACAAAAAGGCTGACTTCCATTTTGCTTGTGATCTTTTACACATTCTCTCAGAGTCTTTACTCTTGGGGAAGCAAGCTTCCATGTTGTAAGCTGCCTTCTGGAGATGCCCACTGGACAAGGAACTGCGAGAGGCATTCAGCTAACAGCCAGTGATTACTGGTGACCCTCAAACCCAAAACTTCAGAGGCCCTGAATGTTAACAATCGTGTGAGTGAGCTTGGAAGCTGACTTTCTCTAATCTGGCTGTTTTGGAAAATCTTGACATATGAAAACTAGCAGCTAAAGATGGGAGATACTGTGAGACTGAAAAAAAGGGAAAAATCCAGTATTACATAGAGTGTAATTGACTAGGGGCAACTTGTAGACAGAAGTGTGGTCTCAGGGCTGGCATGGTGGCACAGTGGGTTAAGTCTCCACCTGCAACACTGGCATCCCATATGAATGCCAGTTCAAATCCTGGCTTTTCCACTTCCAATCCAGCTCCGTGTTAATGCACCTGGAAATACAGAGGAAGATAGCCCAAGTATTTGGACCCCTGTACCCACGTGGGAGACCCAGGCCAAGTTCTAGGCTCCTAACTTCAGCCTGGCCCAGCTCTGGCTGTTGTGGCCATTTGGAGAAGTGAACCAGCAAATGGAGTCTCTCTCTCTCCCTGTCTCTTTGCCTCTCCCTCCCTCTCTGTAACTCTGCCTTTCAAATAAATAAGTTAACCTTGAAAAAAAAAACCCACAGAATTGTGGTCTCAGGTGGCCACAAAACATGTGGATTTCTGTGCTCCCAGTCAGTAATAAGGGGTTTATATGTTAAGCTAGACAAAGGTGCTTTGCAAATAACCTAAGTATACCAGGATTTTCTCAAGATATATTAACATTTGACACATTAGAAATGGGACATTGCAGGGTCCACTTGACATCAAGTCTATTTGGTTATCTTAATGACTTTGTTTATTACATAAGGTGGTAGTCAAGACCAAAATGGCTGTGGTTCATGGCAAGCTGAATTTCTACACATTCCTTCACATGAAACCACAGCCTTGACCAACACCTTGATTGCTGCTTTGTTAGACACTTGAGTCAGAGAATCCAATTAAACTGTGCCCAGAGTTCTGACCCACAGAAAGTGGGAGATAATAAATGTTGTTTGAAGCCACCAAGTTTTGAGATAATTTGTTAGTAGTAGATAATTAATACAAGATGGCTAGGATGGTATAATCAAAAAAAGAAACATTTTTTCCTACTGCCTGTGATGAACATTTATTACCATATACCCATATAAAATTTAAAATATGATTTTATTAAAGATTTTTAAATGTGAATCTATAAGTCAAAGAGGCTGATCAATCAGCATGAATAATTCCTCCACAATGTCCAACTGTTATTATGAGAGAATGTTAGCATTCATATTTGAGTCAAAAACTGACTTTGATTATTTATTTCTCTCTTTTTAAAACTTTGCTTTTATTTATATGAGAGGCAGAAACAGGAGAAGGTGGGGGAGAGAAAAAGAGAGAGAGAGAAAGAGAGAGAGACCAACACAGAGTGTTTCTACCTGTCGGTTCACCCCCTAAATACCCATAATGGCTAAAGCTTGGTTGCGGTCAGATCCAGGAATCAGGAGCTCAATCCAGGTCTCTTATGTGAGTGATAGGACCCCAGTTACTTCATCTATTACTGCTGCCTCCCAGGGTCTGCATTAGCAGGAAGTTGGAATCAGAAGCTGGAGCCAAGTATTGAACCAAAGCACTCCAATATGAAATGAATGCATCTTAACCACTGGGCCAAATGCCCCCCCCCCCATTTATTTTGTAAATATTATATATATATATATAAAATCTTCATTTTCTCTTGAAAGGTAACGCTATTTTCACCACCTTCATCTTATAACACCTTAAAAAAAACCTGTTTTAATCAATAGAACATACTGGAATGGCTTCCAGAGAGGATATTGATTAAAGCAATCTCATAAACAGAAACACCTCTCTACAAGTCCTTTTTCATGCTTGAGTTCGTTTTATATCCTTTGGAGACAGTGTTATTTCCAGGAGTAGCTCTAAACCTGTATCACTATTGGGAGACAACCAGGTTGGCCTGTGGCCAGGAGCTTGTTTGTAGGCACTTCCCCCATCCCCCATCCCCCATCCCCCATCCCTTACCCTCACCCCCTCCCCCATCCCTACCCCACCCCTCTGGCCAGCAAATTTATCCAACTGAAGCTGTCTGGTCTAACAGTGAGGCAGCTGGATGAAGTCACAGCTGCAATTTAGCCTGGAAACAGCCCATGCTGGTTTCTCACAGGTTTGGTGAATGACAGTCCAAGGAAGGGAGGTTTTGCCATCTGAAGGAGGGTGAATTTCATGGGTTGAAGCTTGGGAGAAAGATACATATTGAGCTTCTTCTCCCACTCCCTTTCTTTCACCAGTGGTTCATTATTAAACTGAGTTGTTAATGACAGAGTGATTTCCCTGCAGATCTTAGAGTTTGCCAAAACACCCAATCTATAAATGCAAACCAAGTGAGTTTACATTATGGGTATATGTGCTGGCAGATCACATGTAAAAAAATAAAAATGATGGACATGAGACTCCCCTGTATAATCCACAGCTAGAGTACAGCTCATGCCAACATTTCCATTACAATCCATAATTCTGGGGGTCCAAATGAGAACAAGGAAGGGAATATCCCACAGGGGTCTGGCCATCTCGGAGAAGGGATAGCTTGGTAATTTTCCTGACTCAAACTTGGATGCTCATCTTCACGCTAGTAAGAATGAAGATCGGATTTCCAGAAGATTCAGTAGATTTTGAGTGAGCGATGAAATTCCTGATTTCTGTTGATCTAAGTCTGGTGATTTGCATTTCTGGCAGTCAATAGCCTTGCCAAGCCTTCTGGGCCTGCCACTGTGGGAAACTTCCAGTTATCTATTGAATCTCTTGTATGAGAACTTTTGAGAGGAACTCCGAGATCTATTTTACTGGGGAACTTAAAGACTATTGTGAAATCATTCGAGGCTGTATCAGGGTAATAAAATCTCTCTGGGACCAAGAGACGGCTCTCTGCTGTCCTGTTTGTGGCTGCGGATGGGCCCTCAATAAGCCCCACCCAATTCAGACCTCTGATGCCAACTCAGCTTTGTTGTGGGGTGGCTGGCCAGTGTGACTCCTCTCAGGCAGCCAGGCGCCCCTTCTCAAAGAGTTGGGATTCTGCTTGGATAGTAAAGTTCACCGATGATGTGTGACTTTTCTGACATACCTGAGGGCATGCCAATCACAGTGGAAGGGTTTAAATATCATAGGCGTTGCCCAATGGCCAGTGGGAAGGTAGCTTGGGTTTATGTTCCTAATTATTTAAAAAAAAAAAACTTTTTTTTGCCTTTTTATTAAAGAGGTAGACAGAGAGCTGCTACCTGCTGATTCACTCCCCAAATGCCCACATCAGCCAAGGCTGGGCCAGGCCAAAGAAAAGGAGCCTAGAATTCAGTCTGTGTCTCCCACCTGGGTGGCAGGGACCCAAGTAATTCAGTCATCACATCACCTGCTGCCTCTCAGGGTTCATATTAGCACAGAGCCGGAGGTGAGAGGGGAGCTAGGACTTCACACAAGCACTTCAATATGGGATTTGGGCACCCAATTGGCATCTTAACTGCTAGGCCGAATGCTCATCCCTATGTTCCTAATTCTTAATTCCCTTCTTATAATGATATTATACATCCACAGCCTTTACCATGTGACTTGGCAATGTCTCTGAAGAGAGTAAACAGATTTTAGTCTCCGGTCTCATTGACTTTGATCTTAGCCATGTGACTTGCTTCAGCCAAGGGAACGTAGATAGGAGTGAAAGGGTGCCAGTTTCTCACTGAGGTCTTAGAAACTATTATGTGCACTCACTCCTTTATGTGTATTTCTTTTTTTTTAATTTATTTTTTATTTTTGACAGGCAGAGTGGACAGTGAGAGAGAGACAGAGAGAAAGGTCTTCCTTTTGCCGTTGGTTCACCCTCCAATGGCCACCGCGGCTGGCGCGTTGCGACCGGCGCATCGCGCTGATCCGAAGCCAGGAGCCGAGTGCTTCTCCTGGTCTTCCATGTGGGTGCAGGGCCCAAGGACTTGGGCCATCCTCCACTGCACTCCCGGGCCACAGCAGAGAGCTGGCCTGGAAGAGGGACAACCGGGACAGAATCCGGCGCCCCAACCGGGACTAGAACCCGGTGTGCCGGCGCCACAAGGTGGAGGATTAGCCTAGTGAGCCGCGGTGCCGGCCTTTATGTGTATTTCTGCCATCAGCCATGAGAGGAACAAGCCTGGTAACTGCTGATCGCAGAATGAAGAGCCAAGTGGAACAAGCCTGAACCCAGTTTGAAGTTTGGTGCTAAGGTCAGCTGAGCCCAATTGAGCTCTAGCTAATTCTCAGATCCCTGAGCTAGAGATAAATGACAATTGGTATAAGCCACTGAGTTTTGGACTTTTCTATTATAGAGAATCCTAATATTCCTGGGAGCCTCCAACTTCCCACATTCAAATAAAATGTCCTATAAAGAACATGAGTTATTATTCCACTCTATCCCTTCATAATGGCACGAAAGTTCTGGCAGTGAGTGCAAGAGTTAGGTGGCAGAGTCAGGGCCTAACCCCAGGCCTCTAGATTCCCATGTCATGATGAAATAAAATCTTGATTTTTACTTAGAAAGCATTTCCCAGTAAAGCAATCATGTTCCATTTCTGTACAAACACTGGACATACAATGTAGTAAAACTTAACCTAGATGACCTATGGACAGATCAAGCAAAGAGGCACCATAATGTCTGAGGACTAGTATCAGAAATTCTGTCACTAGCCTAGACTAAAGGGAGAGGGAGACAGAGAAAGAGAGACAGAGTGAAATAAACAGAATGACTGCGAATGTGTGCTCCCATTCCCTGGTTCACTCTCTAAATGCTTGCATAGTCCAGGGCCAAAGCTGGAGGCCAAGAATGCTATCCAGGTCTCCCATGCTGGGGGCAGGGACCCATTTACTTGATCCATCACCACTGCCTCCCAGGGTCTGCATTAGTAGGAAGCTGGATTCCAGAACCAGACCCAGGAACTGAACTCAAATATTCAGACATGGGATTTGGGTGTCTTAACTCCTAGGCTAAAATGTCTGTTCCCTTTATTTACACACACACATACACATACACAAACATAAGACAGGTGTATAGTTCCTAAATTCCAATGGTGAATGGCTGAGACAGGAATAAAACCATTCTATCAGAGATTGAATGTTGATCTGGCTCTATCCCACTGTCACCACATAAATAGCTCAGTTACAATAATTAACTGTTCGCTCTTCATTTCTGTTTCGATGTAGACTTCAATAATAAGTGCTAAAGACTACTATCTCAGCAATTCCCTAAAGATCTAGAGGAGGCAGAGTTCTATGAAATAAGTATGTTTCTACCTAGAGGTGACAGGTTGACCTAGGTGGTCTTTTGCAATTCTTTATTGCAAAGTCATTAAGAAAACAACTGATAATGTTAGCAAACTTGAGAATTTCTTCTCATGCATAAATATATGGGCAAAATTCCTAAGAGTGTTTAAATACTATCGCCTTATCATAAACCTATCATCCTATAACTTTTCATAACCTGACTTTCTCCTATAGAGTTTAAAAGATCTGGATAAAATCATTCTAAAGGATATGCACTTCTTAATTATTAAGTTGGCTTAAGTTAACCTTCAGAAGGTGCTCAGAGAGGGGCCTTACAAGCTCAGGTCATAGTTTCCTGGAAGGGGTGTGAGGTGGGAAACTGCAGTTCCTTTTTCTTGGCTCCATGTCCCATAGATTCTCTTCACCTGCCCATGGAGCAGTTGATAAGGACAATATGATGGAGGTCAATTATAAAATTATGAAAATTTTATAAATGATAAAAATTTAACTATCTCTCCCTGCTGCTCCCTACTAGCACCCCCTAACCTAGAACTCAGCCCCAAAACTTCACATTGATCTTGGGAGTGATTAACCCCCCAACCCACCCCACTACCACCATCACCACTTTCTCCTGTATGCACTACTTTCTAGATGTTCTTTCAGAGGCCCTGAAAAATTCAATCTATTCTATGGGTGTTTCATTCAGGGTTACCTATGGTTTGGATATAGTTTAAGTGTGTTCCTCCTCTCTCTCTCCCTAAGTTTCATGTGTTGGAGGCTTGGAGGTGGCAGTATTGGGAAATAATGGGGCCTTTAAGAGGCAGAGTCTAGTCAATCATTGGGGGCATTCTTGAAACAGACAGACCAGGATGCGATGCATGTTAGAGATGTAGTCTTTTCTACCTCAGAAATAGACGATCCACGTGAGTTAACTAAGCCAAGAAAAGGCATTGCAAGCAGTGGATATTGATGAACATGATGCACCTGGATACAAAGTGGCGGTGAGAAAATGTGTGTGTGTGTGTGTGTGTGCGCGCGTGCGTGTCTTGTCTGCATTGTCTAAAGACTAGGAACTAATAGAATGTCCTGAGAGCCATCTCTTTCCCATTATTCTTCAGTGTTTCCTTACAGTTCTTTCAAATAGGCAATTGTAGTCCCACACCCCTCATGCAAAAGGAAACTGAGTATAACAGGAATGATGAAGGGCATCTTTGTTGTTGCTGTTTTAAAGGTTTCAGATGGCTATACTCTTTCCTTAATGCAAGCCAAGGGAACATTTCTGAACACTCATTCCAACCACAGTCCTAAGTCTGATTTTCCTTAGAATCCAATTTTTAAAAGAGCATATAAAATATTACTCAGAGAATACCACCAAGGTGGCTGATTGACAGACCTGCAGCTTCTCGTGTCCTTTCGTGACTCATAAGTAGGCCCTGAAGCAAGTAGGAATCTAGGTGGTTTTCATTTGAAAAGCAAATGCAACTGATAATGCTATTATATAGTTTGAAAGCTGGAAATGGATGACTAAGGTAGATATATATTGCTTTGATAGATAAGAGATTCTAAATCAAAGTTAACACTTAAAGAGAAATTGTTGCCATTTATATATGATGCTGATGAATTCTGGGTTTTTCTTTAATCTGAATTAGTCTGAGGGTTGGAAATTTGGGGATATAAAATAAACAATCCAGGGCAGTGTAACTAGACCCATGTGTAGAGTCTTTTATTACACATGAGAATTTTTTCTATGGTTTTTTTTTTTTTTTTTTGACAGGCAGAGTGGACAGTGAGAGAGAGAGACAGAGAGAAAGGTCTTCCTTTACAGTTGGTTCACCCTCCAATGGCCGCCGCAGCCGCCGCGCACCATGCCGATCCGAAGCCAGGAGCCAGGTGCTTCTCCTGGTCTCCCATGGGGTGCAGGGCCCAAGCACCTGGGCCATCCTCCACTGCACTCCCTGGCCACAGCAGAGAGCTGGCCTGGAAGAGGGGCAACCGGGACAGAATCCGGCGCCCTGACCAGGACTAGAACCCAGTGTGCAGGTGCCTCAGGCGGAGGATTAGCCTAGTGAGCCGTGGCGTCAGCCTTCTATGTGTTTTTAAAATATACTTATTTATTTTACCTTATTTGAAAAACAGAGAGACAGAGACAAAGAGAAATCTTTCATCTGCTGTTTCTCTCCCCCACATGCCTGCAACAGCCAGGGCTGGGCCAGGCCGAGGCCAGAGCTCCATGCTGACCTCTCACATGCGTGGCAAGCACCCAACCTCCTGAGCCATCACTTGCAATGTCCCAAGTTGTACATCAGAGGAAGCTGGAATAGGGAGTGGAGTCGACACTCAAAAATCCAGACACTTCAATATGGGGATGCAGGACTCCCAAGCAGTGTCTTAACGACTCTACCAAACACCCACCTCAGTCGTTTCATGATCAGTTTCCCCTGATAGCTGAACCCTCCAGATCACAAAGCAACTTCACTGGTCATGGGGGAGGAGAAGTACTCAGTATCCCAGAGAATTCTTACACAGGGAACTCAGAGAAAGACAAAACGGCGGGCCTGGACTTGTGTATTATTTGTAATGTTTGTATCACGTTGTGAATGACTGTTTCTAGATGGCAACCTTCTTGCTGGAATCTCACATGAGGCAAAGAGGACCATAGAGCTCTCTGTGGCCTCTTTGATAAGGACAAATTGTATTCATGGTGTCTCCACCCTCATTACCTTAGCACCTCCCAGAGGCTCCTCCTTCCAATACCGTCGCAGTAGGAGTTAGGGCTTCAACTTAGAAATCTGAGGGGGACACAAACACTCACATAATAGCAGATGGGAAATGAGAGGAAAGAAATGCAAACTGAATTACTCTGCTTAACAACACCTTGTTTATTACAAAAATATTTTTTCCCCTAGAAATTTGATGGCTTTGACTGATTGTGCTTTCTGACATTATTGAGACAGAGCTTCTAAAGTTAAGACAACAAATGAGTGCCTTTGGTGATCCAGAACTGGCATGGGGACAAGATTAGAGGTAGGTATGCATTTGTAAACATATAATCAGATAGGAAGCAGATAACATGTTTCCTTCATTCCGAGGCACACATTCCTAGGAGGAATTAGGGCACCACATCCCATGTGTACCTCAGAGAAATGGCTGTGATCATTAAGAGCAAGCCTGGCAGAAACACACTGGGTGAGGACTCAGCGCCCAGCAAAAGCTAGAGACCGCCATCGCTCCATTCCGTGCCCTGGTTGGTTCTTTGGCCCTATCTAGCCTCTGATGATTCTAGAAAAATAAGTCTTCAATAATTATTTCACAGAATTTGGCAAAGCAGCCATAAGGTTGGTTGGGAAGGCGAGAAGATGAAGTACATTTGTACTCAAAATCATGTCACGATAATACTCGGTTTATAGACCACTTCAGTGTTCCCATTTCTACCTTATTTTTCTGAAATGAATATTTTGCCCAGCAATCTCAGAGTTGGACCGTGTGGGTCTCCTTGAGGTATTTCTCTCACAGACTTGAAGCTCTTGACAGAAAGTGCTTTTTTGAAAACTTGGTTCTGGGAGGTGTTCTGGGAGGTACTCAAGAAATGCGCTTCAGGTACTATTCGGAGGAAGTTTCTGGAAAGTGTCGTGGGCTACAGCACTTGCCCTCAGACTTCCACATTTTACAGCTCTGCGTTATTCAGAAAAGAAGAGGAAGCTTGAGCTGCAGGTATGGAAAGGTGGCCTCCCTCCCAGCAGCCCCCTGCCACATCTCCTGAAGCCGGAACATGGGCTGTACAAGCAGCCTCCACCCACTCGTTCATTTGGAAAGTTTGGAATTCTTTATAAGTAAGTAATGTGCTTTTCTTGGATGAGGAATCAACTAATTGCTTGTTTTCCTTGGTGCTTTGTGAATCTGACTAATGTTGACTCAGGTAGAATATTATACAATTATTTATGCTGTGGGTGATAATTACTTGCAAATACATTTATAGTTAGAGTGAAGCTTCAACAAGTTTGCACAATTCAATTACCCAGCCCCAAGTAATGATTTCTCCCCTCCTTTAAAAAAAAAAAACTCTTATTAATTGTTCTTCATTTACTGTTAATGAAGCAGGTTTTCTGAGTCCTACCTCCACAGCTCATTACACAGATCATCAGTGCAGAAAACAAAGCTAATTTATATTTCTTTCTGAAATATAAGCCTGTGATGATTTGAATCTCTTCTTTGCAAAAATGTGTGTGTAGAATATATCGACTAGCACTAGGTTTTGTAGTGAAGTAATTAAGGATAATAGTCATTATCTCACCAAGCTCAATGGCCACTGCTACTTGCCTTAGATATTTTCAGAGAACTTTTAAAATCTGGTAATTCTTTTTTATTTATTTATTTATTTTATTTTATTTTCATCTCGTTGAAAGGCAGAGTGACACATACCAAAGAGAGAGAGAGAGAGAGAGAGAGAGAGAGAGAATCTTCTGCCCACTGGTTCACTCTCCAAATTGCAGCATCAGCACATCAGCCAGGGCTGGGCCATGCTGAAGACAGAAGCCTATAATTCCATCCCAGTCTCCCACGTATGTAGCAGGGGCTGATGCAACTGAGCCATCACCCGCTGCCGCCTAGGGTGTGCACTAGTAGGAAGCTAGATCTGAGTGGAGCAGCCAGAACTGGAACCAGTACTCTGATATGGGATGGGATACAGGCATCCTATACAGTGGCTTAACCACTGTACCACAATGCCTGCTCTCTGGTAATTCTTAAAACAAAACAAACACTAAAATTCTAGGAGGAGAAAGCTGTTTACAATTGGTGACTGAATTTATTAGCAATTTCTTGTCCATATAACCTGGCTACTAATGATCATACTGCAAACTATTTTGAGAAGATAGAGATTTTAAATGTATCTTTTAAAATGTGAGTAGTAAATAATCGACTTTTCTTTGTATAATAGCAAATTATACTTCCACAGTTTATTTTATTTTTATTTATTTATTTTTAAAGATTTACTTTATTCATTTGAAAGACAGAGTTACAGAGAGAGGTAGAGACAGAGAGAGAGGTCTTCCATCTGCTAGTTCACTCCCCAGATGGCCACAACAGCCGGAGCTGCGCCGATCCAAAGCCAGGAGCCAGGAGCTTCCTCTGGGTCTCCCATGCAGGTGCAGGGTCCAAGGACTTGGGCCATCTTCTACTGCTTTCCCAGGCCATAGCAAAGAGCTGGATCGGAAGAGGGGCAGCCAGGACTAGAACCGGCGGCCATCGGGATGCTGGTGCTGCAGGCCAGGGCTTTAACCCACTGCGCCACAGCACCGGCCCCCCTCCCTTCCCCAGTTTAAAACTGAACTTTAGCACGTGTCACAATTTCCACAGGAAAGTACTTCTCTGGTAAAATAACTGAGAACACACAATTTTCGTATGGCACTAGCCATCAGTATTGATTTCCATTAAACTTTTTTTTTTCTCTTAACAGAGAACTTGAAATAGTATTTCCTTAGGAATGTGTGTGAACAATGATACCAGTGGTATTTTTAAGTTTTATGAAATCTAAACTCACATGCATTAGACAGAAACTTTAAGGAATTTAAAGTTAATGTTGCACTAGATTCCCTTAGTGTAAAACAAAAAGAAAAATATCACTGGAATTTCAAAATACAGTGTGGGGGCTGGCATTGTGGTGCGGCAGCTATGATACTGGCATCCCATATGGGCGCCGGTTCGAGTCCCGGCTGCTCTACTTCTGATTCTGCTCCCTGCTACTGCACCTGGAATAGCAGTAGAAGATGGCCTTAGTCCTTGGGCCCCAGCACCCTCGGGGGGACCCAGAAGAAGCTCCTGGCTCCTGGCTTGGTTCAACCCCAGCCATTGTGGCCATTTGGGGACCAAACCAGTGGATGGAAGATTTCTCTCTCTCTCTCTCTCTCTCTCTCTCTCTTTCTCTCATCTCTGTCACTCTGCCTTAAAAAAAAAATAGATCTTTTAAAAAAGGAGAAAAGAAAGGAAATGTTATCCAAAAGTATGGCATCTTGCTGTGCTGTCTGTTTTGCACTAAAGAAGAAACAAGGCCTCCACTGCCTCCTCCCCATCTCTTGTCCCCTTTCTCTTTGGCAGTGCCGGAAGGGGATTTCTCTGTGGTTCCCTTGTCCACCTAAAGGCTAGGTCCTCCAGAGGATTAACTGGCAAGAAAGAAGACTAGAGCTGACAGCACACCCAGAGCCCAGGAGAACGTTGACCCTGCTTTTCAGGCCCATTCATCTCCACTAAAAATCTCAACTCTCCCTCCAAACTGCCTACCCCTCCCCCATCTCCCTCTCCCTTATGCAGAGGCATATAAGCTTCTAAATCTCATTGAATTATGGGATATTCACTTTCCTGTGAGGCCCCCAAGCATGTAATAAACACGCATGCCTTTTCCCCTGTGAACCTACTGTCTATTTATCAAACTTCCAGAAGGTTCAAGGGAAGTTCCCTTTGCCCCTACAGGACAATGTCCCCTCCATTTGAAACTAAGTGTGCTTTTGCAACTATTCAGCCAATACAGTATCACAGAAGTAAACGCTACGAAGCTTCTGAGGCCTGGTCACAGAAGACCATTCAGCTTCCACTTTGCTCACCACAGCACTAACGCCTGGTGTCCTGGGTCTCCCCAGAAGCAGTAGGGACACCGAGACCCAAAAGTCCTCAGGTTTTTAGGAAGCTGCACCTCCTCCACCTTCTCCTCCTCCTCAAACCACTAATTCACTTGTTCCCAAATAGAGAATTCTCTTTAGAATCTACAGCACATTTCAGAGATGGCAATTTAATGCAAACAATTATCAAAATAGCTTTAGTGCAACAAATAGTCACTACTCAGCTGAGATGAGCTCATTTCTGAAATATTTTTTTATCTCCTCCCTCCCCACAGGCAGCCCTGTTTCTCTGCACAGACAACAATAGGTTGTTGTTGAAGTGAATTAAACTTAGGTGTAACTGGTATATCTGTAGAATTCCATGGCTCCTTAACCATAAAACACAAGAATCTGATGATGAAAATAAGATTTGAGTTTTTGCAACTTAGCTTACCTGAGAAGGAAAGGCAACGTATATGGTGGATGATGGTAGGGAGAACGGGAGAAAAAGTGTTTAGAATATCAAAATAGATTCCCAATTTGGGGGCTAAAAAAGTTTAATACAAATCAGGCCTTTTCCTGCTAAACTTTGTTTGCACTGGGGAAAGTGCAACTTCCTGTTTTGAAGAAAAAGTTGTAGTAGGTTCATAAGGTCTCCTGGGGACTCACTCATCTCTTACCAACGTAACATTCGAACCATTTTAAATGTAAATTAGGGGAAATATGGATTGGGTTTCATTTGCAACACAACGTAAATAAGAGAATGGAAAAAAATAGATTTGGAAATTATTGCAACCAGTTGAGAGCTCCAGACCCTGGTCAATTTCCATATCCTGTCACAGCAGGAGGTCTGCCAGGCCCAGCAGCTGAAGCTTCATTCCTGGGTCAGGACAATGGGCATCAGTTTGGCCTCCCAGCATCACTATAAACAAATACTCAGTTACGGCTCATGTCCCTTAATCCAGACCCTGTGAAATAGTGAAAGAATTGAAGAACAGAATACTCACAAAGACAGACAATTCTCTTTCTTCTGGGTGTAATTAAGAATTCTCACACATCTAGCAAACAACTATTTTCTTGTGCAGTGTTCTCACACTAGAGCTCTCATTAGAACTCCCAAAGGGCTTGTTAAACCACAGTCTCACTGCCCCACCGCCAGCATCCAATTCCGTAAGCTTTAGGTGAGGCCTGAAAATTAGCATTTCTAACAAATTCCTGGGTGACTCCGATGCTGGTTTGGGGGCCTTCTTTGATGGGTAGAAAAGCTTACAGACTTTATACTCATGTCTTCACCGACCGATTGAACAAACAGAGCGCGTAGCTACTCTCAACCCACATAATGTGTTGGATACAATTGGTTTACAACAAATGTGCCAAGGTTCCTTAAGACAATTTTTGCTTATGCAAGATGAAAATGCTTTCACTCATTCTGGCTTACATTATAGTCGTTTCCTTAGACTTTCAGAGAAAGTGCAGAGGTAAATCTCGGCTTGACCTAGATTAAATCATCATGAATGAATGGACTCCCAGTCAATCAGGCCTTACTGTCTGTATTCAGTGCAGCAGTTTTGTATGTTTGAATTTAATTATCTGGTGTGGGAGTGCAGTGCTAGTGCTGACTTCTACCAGTTTTTTCACCAATTCTTATTTATACTTAGATGTTCTGTATTATTCAGGAGATAAGCTTCGAGCTCCTTTAACAAAAGTATACTTGCGTGAACACAGAGAGATCACACCAATTCTCACTAAATATTGACTGCACAGGAGAACATGAAACTGTAAGCATGAAAATATTCCTAACTTATTCTCCTCTCCCTGCCTGGTATAGAGACCTTCTCAGATTTTTACAACTCTGATCAATTTGATACTGTGGAAGGGAGATCTCATTTCCCTCTCTACACTGTTTTAGATCTAACTCTTGCATATGTGCTCAATCTGTAAACACAAGCCTGCCGGACAATTGGCTGCTACTCTTCTCATGTAAAAAAAAAAAAAAAACCATATTTAATAGTGATGCGTTGGGAGAGTTTCAGCAATTGGATCTCATGGGAAATGGAAAATGTGACAAGGCAGCAAGAAGTAGTAAAAGGAGCATGGGCTATAGAATAAAAAAGCTTAGGTTTCATCTCTACCTCTGTAACCTTCTTTACTGGCTTTCTCTGACTGTTCACTCTATCATCTTTAACAGTAGAAATAAGACGAATAGCCGTCATAAGGGGTTCTTGTGCTGTTTGGAAAAAACATTTAAGCAAAAACTACAGCAAAGTATGAAAATGCCATTACAGGTTGTTATTTGTAGAATCAAGTTCTACTACAAGTGTTGGACCTTGTCAATGAAGATGATGCTTCAATTTTTTAAAAATTTTAATTATTCATTTATTTTTGTTTTATTTGAAAAGGAGGTGGGGAGGGAGAGAGAGAGAGGGAGAGGGAAGGGGGGGGGGATTTTTTCCCCCATCTGCTGGTTCACTCTCCAAATGCCCACAGCAGCTAGAGTTGGGCCAGGCTGAAGCCTGAAGCCAGGAGCTCAATACAGGTCTCCCACATGGGCAGCAGGAACCCAAGTACTTGAGCCATCACCTCTGCCTCTCATGATCTGCAATAGCATGAAGCCAGAGTCAGGAGAAGAGCCAGGACTCTAACTGGGATATGAAATATGGGATGCAGGTGTTCCAAGCTGCTTCTCAACTGCTGTGTGAAATGCCTGTCCCTGTTTTTTTGTCTCTTTTTTTTTTTTGTAGCAAAGAACGATTTATTTATTTTTTGATATAATATTTTTTTAAGATTTATTTATTTTTTATTTGAAAGTCAGAGTTACAGAGAGGCAGAGGTAAAGAGAGAGAGAGAGAAAATCTTCCATCCTCTGGTTGACTCCCCCGATGGCCACAACAGCCGGAGCTGCACCAATCTGAAGCCAGAAACTAGGAGCCTCTTCTGGGTCTCCCACATGGGTGCAGGGGCCCAAGCACTTGGGCCATCTTCTACTGCTTTCCCAGGCCACAGCAGAGAGCCAGATTGGAAGTGGAGCAACCGGGACACAAACTGGTGCCCATATGGGATGCTGGGCTTTACCCACTATGCCACAGCGCCAGCCCCAATATAGTATCTTATTAATATATATTATAGTCAAAGGCTTAGTGGCTCCACTAAATAAAGAGTTCAACAAATAAAAAATAAAAAGACCAAGCTGCAGCAGGAACTAGCCCTATTTTTGATTGATGCTTTAAGTCCTTTCTTATCTATCTGCTGTATTCGAAGAGATCTCTTATAGTTCTGTTTTCAATCACTGATATTTGACCATGAAACAAAGTACACTTCGTGTGGCCCACACCCAGAAAGAAATCCTTCACTGTAACCTTACTAGTACCATGCTTTATGGCACACATCATCCGAGTTTGATTCAAAGGAACCTCAGAAAAGATGGCAAGTTACATCTCTTGGCACAATTTGCCCTAAAAGGAAAACAGATGTTATCTATTGCCTGTGACCTCCATAGTATGCGTTGGTCTGCTCAGGCTGCCATAACAAAGCACCACAGACAAGATGCCTTAGTCTGCTTATAATATCATAACAAAATATAGTAGTCCTGGTGGCTTAAATTGCAGAAATTCATTTTCTGACAACTCTGGAGGCTGGAACTCCAAGATCCAAGTATCAACGGGGGGCGGGGAGGGGTGCTGTAGCATAGCGGGTAAAGCTGCTGTCTGCAGTGCTGGCATCCCATATGGGCGCTGGTTTGAGACCTGGTTGCTCCGCTTCCAATCCAGCTCTCTGCTATGGCCTGGGAAAGCAGTAGAAGATGGCACAAGTCCTTGGGTCCCTGCATCCACATGGGAGACCCAGAAGAAGCTCCTGGCTCCTGGCTTCAGATCTGCGCAGCTCTGGAGTTGCAGCCAATTGGGGAGTGAACCAGAGAGAGGAAGACCTCTCTCTCTCTCTCTGTCTCTCCTTCTCTCTCTGTGTAACTCTGACTTTCAAATAAATAAATAAATAAATCTTTAAAAAAATATATCAACAGGGTTGGTTTTTTTTAAGGCCTCTCTCTCTGGCTTGAAGATAACTGCCTTCTCCCCATGTCCTCACGTGGTTATCCCTCTGTATATGTCTGTGTCCAGATCTCCTTGTCCTATGAGGACACCAATCATATTGGATTAGGATACACATTAATGATCTTATTTAACTTAATCACCTCTTTAAAAACCTATCTCCAATTATACTCATATTTTGAGGTTAGAACTTCATATAAATTTTAGGGGGACATGATTCAGCCCATAACACTCTACATAAGCCCATTATTTCTTGTTTATCTTAATGGGTTGGAGATCATAATATTCTTATGTTAATCCTTTTTACATTTAAGGTAGTGTCTTATATGTGTTCTAGAAGTGCTTCTGACCACCAGAGGGCTCCTATATTTGTACAATGAACCATTATTAGAATGACATATTCAAAATTAAACATAAAATTGATTATGAAAGTTAATACTTGATATCTATGCATCTTCAGTGGGTCAATTCATAAGCATCTCTTAATTAATTTGATGATGATGATGGCTACATTTTATTGAGTAGCAACCATGAGCCATCGCTCTATCAGGTACTTTATATATGTGATGCAACTTAATAGTTGCAACTCCCTTGTTACATTCAGTGCTATGGTTTCAATGTTATAAAAGAAGCATCTAAGGCTTAGAGAGGTTAAATAACAACATACAGCTAGCAAGAGGCCAAGAGTAAATGGGTATAGTTGCATCTTATAGCCCTTGGAAGACTGTTCCTAATTACCTTTGAGAAGTTTGTGAACCTCCTGAAATACTATGCAAAGTACACAAGTAAACATGCAAGTACAGAGACAAAAGATCCAAATTTGTTGTGTTATTAAGAAGCCCAGCTCTGCTCTATAGCCTTTGAAATGTTGACTACATGGCAGAGTCAAGGCAGCTCTAATCTAAACTCATTTTTTTTGTTTTCATTGCTTGACTCATTGCTCTCACCGCCCCTCTTCTAAAAATTTCTCTAATGGGTATGTGATTTTTATTACCCCTTTAGTTTTAGAAGTTGTTTTGTCCCAAATATACCTGGATGAGTTTTCCTTTCTTATTAGCCAGAACTCTTGGTTGTAAGTGACATGCATGTAAGTGACTTGCATGAGTTTAATTCCCAGGAAGGTCAGGGGTGGAGCTGACCCCAAGACATCTAGAACCAGAGATTTCAACTCCAGCAGGACCATGGATCATCCTCTTTCTGTGGGTTGACTCCATTATCTTCTACTGAAGATAGGCTTTTTCCATCTGGTGGTAGCCTGATCATAGATGTTTTAGGCTACTGTTCTTGCAGTCTTGGTTCCAGAGAAGGAAAGTGAGTTCTTCCTTCTCAGCTCTATTTAGAAAAATACCAGCCAACAACTGATTAGCCTGGCTAGAAGCATGCACCCATCCCTTGAGTCATCATTGTGTCCAGGGAAAAGTGGCACTATAGATATCCAGGCCTCAAGTGCATACCCTTGTCTCTGACCAGGTAGATGGGATGTCATGACAAAAAGTACCCCCTCCCCTAGTCACATGGACACAATCAAGAAGGAGCAGCTCCCCAAGGAAGAATCATGAGATTATCAGGAAAAAATGAAGGGATGATGGGCCCAGAAACACGTCAAAGATCCACCAGGGCAATGCCTTTCACTGCGATAGGCAATGCTTTTTCCTTTCTGCCTCAAAAAAGAGAACACAGCAAAGCTGGGTAGCCTGCAAGAACCTGGACCTGGAATTAAGTTCCAAGTTCACCCTGGCTCCTAAAGTCTCAGAAATGTTGATTGTCATGTCCAGCAAATCTGTCATTATGAATTTTAGTATTTTTATGTATTAGTACTCAAACATTCAATTGTTAACTACAGGTGCTTCCCAACTTATGATTGTGTTACATCCTGACAAACTCATCACAAGTTGACACTATTGAAAGTAGAAATGCATGAAATCCCCCTAACTGAAGATACATCTCAGCTCAGCAGTATAGCACACTGTAGAATGGCAGTGGTTGCCTCTCATGACCATGGGGCTGTGCTAACTGATGCTGTACAGCATTGCCAGATAGGATCTGACAACACAGCACTAGCTGAGGAGAGATCCAAATTCAACCTTAGAAAGGATGGTTTCTATTGAATGTGCAATGCTTTTGCTTCATGGTAAAGTAAAAAAAAAAATCTTAAATCAAACCATTGTAAATTGAAGACTATCTGTATATTGAACATTTTTGTTCTCTGACATCTATAAAAAATACCAACACTCATTATTCATTGACACAAGTGACAGGTACGGTTGGACTTATTTTGTTGGTGGACATATTCTGTGGTCCCTGAATGTTGAAGTGTTATACTTGTCCCTTGATCTCAATCTCTCCAATTAAAAGTGGTTGTGGGGACTTTGCAATGAGAACCTGGACATCACCAGTCTTTGGGAGGAGGAAAGGCCCCAAAGTGGGAAGCTCTGCCTACTTCTGTTTTCCAGATCTAGAGTTCTCTCTATGTGTGCCTTCTCCCCTTTCCATATCCAGTAGATAATTTCACATCTAGCATTTCTTCTAGGAAGGCTTCCTGGCTCCTCTGGGACTGTGTTAGGTCCTCTCCACTGTATTTCTGGGAGTAACAGTATGGAAAAGAGGATTGGAGAGGAGCTAGTAGATCTTTCTGTTTCAGCTTTGACTTTTGCCTTCTGCTTTGCCATATGCCTTTGTCTAAGTCAATCTTCACTTCGATGTCTATAAACACAAAATTAGGCAACTAATAAGCCAACTTCTGTCTTAACTTTTACTGTAAGTACACGTGAGAGAATATTTGTGATTGTATAGAATGCTGGGCTATGTGCATAAGGGGCTCAGCAAATGCTATCAGGAAATACATGCACTGGTAGAATAATATAGAAGAGTAACTACTCATTGCAAACTTATGATATATCAGCATTATACTAAACACTTTGTTTTGCATGATCTCAGTTGAGTCTTACAGTGACCCTAAATGATATACACTATTATTTCCATTTCACAGGCGAGGTAACTGCATGAGCAACATCACTCTGCTAGTAAGTTACACTGCCAGGATCTGAACGAAGATCTCATTGATTCCAAAGCCTGAGCACACAAGAAACTGTTAAAACGTCTAAATAAATTCATGAACAGTACAACCTTCTTATAAAGCTTTTCACTATCCTATGTATTTAGTTTTTCTTGGGATCTATTTGATGGGGCCTTCTCTGTCTTTTGTGATATTTGGAAGATTTTTCCCACTATGACCCAGAAAGCCAGTTATGTGAGCCTTTTCCTTTCTCTCAGTAACATTAAAACCAGAGTCTACTGCAGTATTCCATCTTTTCTGCTGGGAGCCTCCCAAACACATTCTTGGATGTGTGAGGAAAATAATTAAGTCCAGACAAACTACAAACTAGCTTGGTTTTAAAAAATTTTCAGGACATTAGCTTGGATTAGGGGTTAGACACGTAGCCATGGTATGCCCTATTCAACATGATGGATGCTTTTCCATTGGAAATAAGTGAGAACACCAGGTCCTGTTGGGCTCCCCCTACCCCATCTCACCTGGCCTACACTCCACTTTTCAGGGCTGAGAGTTAGGACTTCCCTTGTCCCAAGGTTCTGAGCTGGTGGTCACCCAGGCTTCTCTGCTCCATCCTTAGATCTCCCAGGGAAAAGCA
Source organism: Oryctolagus cuniculus (assembly GCF_964237555.1). Lineage (NCBI taxonomy): Eukaryota > Metazoa > Chordata > Mammalia > Lagomorpha > Leporidae > Oryctolagus > Oryctolagus cuniculus. The sequence continues at coordinate 29,874,868 of NC_091453.1, read as the reverse complement.
TCAGAAATACTTCACCTTTTTATCTCTTTTTCAAGCTCTTGCTGCTACCTTTCCAATGGTGGCTTTTATCAGTTATAGAACCAAGTGAACAATGGAGGTAATGAGATTTCCATGGCAGCTATGTATCTCATTCACAAGAGGATCTTTCTAAGTTGAAAGGCTTGTATAATTCTCCCCATCCCATTTTCATAGTTTTTAAGTTTTGGCTTCTAAGGACTTCAGACAAAACACACAGGCAGGGTGGCATATCATACAGCAAAATGAGCCATGGGTCATGTATGCCAGAAGTCTGAGAGGAAAAAAAAAAAATCAAACGAAAACAAGTGTGTTGGGCCAAATAATAAGAAATAAACAGAAATGAAGTCAAGTCACAAACCAAGCCAGAAAAGAAACAGAAACCCCATAAGAAAATACACTTAAGGAAATCAACAAAATGCGTAGCCAAAGGAACATCAGGAAGGTTGTTCCCAGAAGGCCAGCTCTCCTGGGCAGTCACTCCTGCTGCAGGCAGCCAGATTCGGGGCCTTGGGCCTGGAGCAGAATACTCGGGCCCAGAGCTGACCTTCGGCAGCTTTTAGCGAGCAGAAGAGAAGGGATTCTTTCCTCAAAGCCCAGCCCTTCTTGGAGACAGCTTAGTCCTACGGGTCCGGAGTACAGGCCTGGGGAAATAATAAGGGTATGAACTGGAGCAACATGGAGCCTCCTCGCTTTGCAGAGAAGCCAAGTTGCTGAAGAGATAAAAACAAAGACCATGAACTTGGTAGTGAAACACAGCTGATACTGAGTCCTACCTCCTCACTTATTCTGTGAGCAGGGGTGATTCCTTTCCCTTCTCTGTATCTTGATTTTCTCATCTGTGAAAGGGACAATGATCATAGCACCTACCCAACAAGGTCACAGTGGAAATACATGAGATCATGTATGTCAAGAGCTGAACATGGCATCCGTTGTGACGTTAGTGATCTGTGGGGTGGGGGGAAGGGGATGAGGAATTAACCAGGTTACAGTAGAAGTTCTATACAGCAATGAGGGAATAGTGGCTTGCCCAGGAATGTCTGCCCTTGTCGACATTTGAGTCCCTTCTAAGTCTCCCTGAGGTGTAATTCCTCTGGGACCTTCCCAAGAACTGATTTGTCATTCCCAGGTGCCCTCAGAATTATCTGGAACCAACTCCTCCACACAAAGAAGAGTGTGGTGTGGGTTTCTCTATGACGGGACCCCACAATTTGGGCATGTCTGGAATTCCCTGGGTATCAGGAATTGCATCTGGGAACGGGCCACCTAGTATGGCTGGCTGCAAAACAGGCACAGAGCGTGGAAAACAGCCGCCCTCCTGTGGGTGTTTCCTGAGCTTATCTGAACCTTCACAGCCTCTAATGGCTGAATCATCACGCAACACAAGGATATAGGAAAAATAAAGATAAGGTAAAGAAAACAAATATTCACTCTGCCTCGATCTCCACCAGTTCCCAAAGGACCTATTTCAATAGCCATCTGTCTCAATTGTCTAGTAACACAGGGGGATACGTTCCCTCAAACTGGGTGACTCCACCATTGGTGGAATATCAGAGGCTTTTTCCATTACATTTCCCTTCCCTTCCTTTTATGGGAATATGAGTGCTAACATAGCCAGGTTTAGTCTACTCCTTGTCAAGTAGAAATACTCGTATTACAACAGTGTCGGGGCTCAGAAAGTGATACCCCAAGGTGTGGCACGTTGACATGTGGAGCTGAAGAAACCACTTCAGAATTCAGGTCTCTCTGACGGGCCCTAGTTTCTCCCCCAAACACAGGGAAGGGCTCTCTCTCTCTCTCAAGTCCCTATCTGACTGAGAAAACTTCTTCTGAAAGCAATGTGATTGTCTTAAATCCCCGCCCTAGAAATCTCATCAAACAACCAGGAAAGATTAACCCCCAGAGAAGAGAGCAGATGAAAAGTCCTCACCACACCCAGACAGACTTTTCATTTATTCTTCTCAGAACAGCTCTGAGAGATTACTGGGGAGACTTTATCTGCATAATAAGACACCCTTTGTTCACAGTGAAGTTCCACCCCTCAACTTCCTGTAACTTCTCACTACCCTACCCACCCCCCACTACCCCATTTTCCTCTTTCCTAAGAAGAGGGTATTTGAGCTACAACTATCCGGCCCTTTCTCTGAGCATTTGTATTTTGTGTGGCTCCCATGCTCATGTGCTTGTTAATGAATTTGTTGCACATTTCTCTTATTCACCTGTCTTCATGTGGGGCAAGAAAGCGATTGCCTCTTTGTCCATGCCTTCAGCAAGGTGAATGGACAGTGTGAAATTCAGTTTTCAAAGCTCTACGTTGCAGGGCCGGCACTGTGGCATAGCGAGTAAAGCTGCCTGCAGTGCCGGCATCCCATATGGGTGCAGGTTTGAGTCCTGGCTGCTCCACTTCCGGTCCAGCTCTCTGCTATGGCCTGGGAATGCAGCAGAAAATGGCCCAAGTCCTCGGGCCCCTGCACCCATGTGGGAGACCCAGAAGAAGCTCCTGGCTCCTGGTTTCACATACGCCCAGCTCCAGCCATTGTGGCCACTTGGGGAGTTGAACCAGCTTCTCTCTCTGCCTCTGCCTCTCTGTAAGTCTGCCTTTCAAATGAATAATTAAGTCTTTAAAAAATACTCTACATTGCAGATCCACTTTCTTGTCCTGGAGCTTCTTGAATGTTGCAAATGATTTTATATGGCACACAATTTGGGTTGTGTGTACATTCAGCTTTCAGCTATACCATTTTCTTAGCAACCCTACATTGTAAAATTTTTAGGCAAGTAAATTTTTTTCCTTGACAATCCTATACCTTCTTTTTAGGTGTTCTCTATTCCTTGCCCAATGCTTTCCTCCTCTTCAGGGCCTCCCCAGAGGACCCCCCCTCCCACATACACACTTACTCTCTTCTCAGCTAGCCTTTCTGTCCCCAACTTCTCTCTACACTCAACAAAAATATATAGGACCTGGGTCCTTCAATGCCAGGATATCATTTGTTTGACAAGGAGACAACTAATGAACTACTCTGAATCCATGAATTCCTGCAAGTGTGTTAAGGCCCATAATGGATTCACATATAATCCCTCTTGGGAAATGGATTTCCATTTTAATAGTAGCCTTTCTGAGGTCTTAATGTCTTACGTTAACCCAAAGGAGGGGACAGATATTTCTACATCCGTTTGTCGTCCTGGCTACTGCCTTCATGATGCTGACTGCAACTATCAAACATCTTAATGTGTCTTGAAAAAACATCTGCTAAATCCTTGGATTGGGATCACGCTCTTGGACGGCATCAAAAGTAGCCTGGCTATGCTACAGAAAATACTCCAGAAGCTCTTGTCTTTCCAGGCTTGAACTCTTTTATTTATACTGTCAGATACTCATGGGGTTGCTGCTATGAGGGTGGCCTTGAGGATATTAACAGAATCACCATTAGAATTGAGAAATTCAGCCCTGCCTCTGTCATCAACTAGCTTTGTGGTCCTGGGAGAGAGAGCTTCCTAATCTCTCCAGGCCTCAGTTTCTTCCTTTTATAATTAGGAGCATTGGACTAAATTCTTTCTGACATCCTTACAGGCTGAAATTTTTCAAAAAAATTTTTTTGACAAGCAGAGTGGACAGTGAGAGAGAGAGAGAGAGAGACAGAGAGAAAGGTCTTCCTTTTGCCGTTGGTTCACCCTCCAATGGCCGCCGCAGCCGGTGCATCGCACTGATCCGAAGCCAGGAGCCAGGTACTTCTCCTGGTCTCCCATGGGGTGCAGGGCCCAAGCACCTGGGCCATCCTCCACTGCACTCCTGGGCCATAGCAGAGAGCTGGCCTGGAAGAGGGGCAACCGGGACAGAATCTGGCGCCCCGACCAGGACTAGAACTTGGTGTGCTGGTGCCGCAAGGCAGAGGATTAGCCTATTGAGCCACGGCGCCCGCCAAATTTTTCAATTTTAGATGCCATTGATGAAGCCTGCGAGGGTGTTTGACTGTCTAAGTGTTGAACACTGGAGTATCCTCAGTGGGGTTACGTTAGGGCATTGTGGCAATATCTCACTGGGGACTGGTGTTTTTTGTCTGTAGAATGCTATCTTGCCACAGAGGGTTCTTTTGCATTGCTCCAAGTGCTGAGTTACTAAGCCATAAACAGTGTCTTAATAGTTTTATCTTTCTAAGAACAATTGGATGGATGGTCAATATTTCTTCTGCACATCTTCAGGGTACTTATTTTAGCTTCATTTGATTGCAGTCCATAGTTCGGGGTTAGAGTACTTCTCTCAATGCTTGTTTTAGTCAGTACTTTCTCTGTCCTATTCAGAAGACTGCATTGTTGAAGAGCTGTGTAGGATACCCTTATACTTTTTCAAACTTGGTACTTCCACTTTACTTCTCTTACCCTGCAAACTCCCAAGAGAGTCTCCTGAAAATTCCAAACATCATGTTACCTCCTAATCTGGATCAGTGGTGATTGAAAATAATTTTCTTATCTAACAGTCCTGTTTCTGGGTATATATCCAAAAGAATTGCAAACAAGGCCTCAAAGAGATTTTTGCACATTCATGTTCACAGCTCCAGTGTTCACAATAGCCGAGGGGCAGAAGTAAACCGAGTATCCATCAACAGATGAATGAAGAGAAAATGCTGTCTATTCATAAAAGAGAATATTATTTGATTTTAAAAACAAAGACAATTCACACATAACAGCATGGATGAACCTTGAGAACATTACACTAAGTGAAATAAAGCAGTGGCAAAAAGACAAGTACCTACGATTCCACTTACACAGCGTATCTCAGGACGGAAACTCATAGAAACAGCAAGTGGAATGGTGATTGGCAGAGCCTGAGGGAGGGGAACATGGAATTGTTTAACAGATGAAGAGCTTCTTTCATAAGATGAAAAAGTTTCTGGAGATGGATTGCACAACAATGGAAATATACTCAAAGCTATTGAACTGTGTATTTAAAAAAAATGGTTAGGATGATAAATGTTATGTTATGGGGTGTTTTTTTTTTAGCACAATTAAAAATAAAATAAAAATTTTAACAAAGAATTGTTTTCTGTCACTGCTTTAATAAGTTCAATGATTCTACCACCAGAGCTCATTAATTTGTTGTTTAGGCAAATTTCTAGGAGTTGTGCCCGGTTACCTTGTTCTCTGTGTAACATGTTTATAGTAAGACTCGTGGGTAATAGATCCTGAATGTCAAGTTGTGCTCCTAAGTTTGGTGTGAAGTGTCAGCTACACAAATCTTGTACTTTCTCCTTCTTACGTCAAAAGATTGCAATTTGGGGTATAAGTCATATCCAAAGAATGCTAGGTATTATTCTCTTGCAACTTTAGGCATCATCTGAAGAGCTAAGCAAGTAGTATTTTGATTGGAAACAAGGACAGTCACCCCAAAAGCTCCCCGAAGACTTAAAGAGTGGCACAAGTCTCATGCTCTACATCATTCACTTTTTTCGCACATATCTGAAGCTCAAAAAATGTTGAACTGTAGAAAGAAATGTCCACCACAGGCTAGCTGCAAGGGTGTGCAGTCTGTGTAGAAGACTGCTTGCTTGGGACCAGTGCTGTGGCATACCAGGTAAAGCTGCCGCCTCACAGTGCTGGCATCCCATATGGGCGCTAATTTGAGTCTTGGCTGTTCCACCTCTGATCCAGATCTCTTTTGGTGGAGTGAACCAAAGGATGGAAGACCTCTCTCTCTCACTTGCTCTCTCACTCTCTCTCTGCTCTCTCTGCCTCTGTAACTCTGCCTTTCAAATAAATAAATAAATCTTAAAAAAAAAAAAAAGAGGGGGCCAGCGCCGTGGCTCACTTGGTTAATCCTCCACCTGTGGCACTGGCATCCCATATGGGCACTGGTTCTAGTTCCGGTTGCTCCTCTTCCAGTCCAGCTCTCTGCTGTGGCCTGGGAAGGCAGTGGAGGATGGCCCAAGTGCTTGGGCCCTGCACCCCATGGGAGACCAGGAGAAGCACCTGGCTCCTGGCTTCGGATCGGTGCTGTGCGCCGGCCGTAGCGGCCATTTAGGGGGTAAACCAATGGAAGGAAGACCTTTCTCTCTGTCTCTCTCACTGTCTATAACACTACCTGTCACATAAATAAAAGAATAAAAATAAAAAAATAAAAAAAAAAGAAAGAAAAAAGAAGACCCCTTGCTTTGGTTCCATGTGCTACCATCGCTTTCTTGAAATTCTTAATAATTTTTCCTTTGAACTTGTGTTTTGTTGGTGAGGGCTGGTAAGACAGCGGAGCATGTGCGTGAATAGAGGAGACTGGCTTGATATGCATGTCTACTGTTTGTTGGTGTCCCCTGAGCACAGAATTCAAGTGGACCCTCGATGTGAGTGAATTCAAGCCACACTCATTCAAAGGGCGCGGTATCTATACCTGACTAAGTGAGAGAGCTGACAGGTCTGAGAGGCCACAATTTCCATTTGAACCAGGACTTGCTTTGATTTCAGAACTAAGGCAGTGCCATGCTAAGAAACACGGAAGACCAAGGAGCTCTCTCATGCTTTCCCTTGTGTTACTTCTGTTTATCAGCCAACCATTTACATTGAAAATGGGGAGATTGCACAGTTTCTTCTACTCCTTCCCTCCTTATCAGTAAGCCAAAGATTGAGAATATTGATAGAATGTGTGCATATGAAGAAGTGAAATAAACACAGTCAAGTTAGTTTTTTTTTTATTATTTTTATTTTTGACAGGCAGAGTGGACAGTGAGAGAGAGAGACAGAGAGAAAGGTCTTCCTTTGCCGGTGGTTCACCCTCCAATGGCCGCCGCGGCTGGCGCACCGCGCTGATCTGATGGCAGGAGCCAGGTGCTTCTCCTGGTCTCCCATGGGGTGCAGGGCTCAAGTACTTGGGCCATCCTCCACTGCACTCCCTGGCCACAGCAGAGAGCTGGCCTGGAAGAGGGGCAACCGGGACAGAATCCAGCGCCCTGACCGGGACTAGAACCCGGTGTGCCGGCGCCGCAAGGCGGAGGATTAGCCTAGTGAGCCGCGGCGCCGGCCTCAAGTTAGTTTTGTAGAGCATTTCTACTCTTCTGGTAAGGACAAACACACATAAATGTATGCGCTACAAAATCCAAATTGTGTAATTCTGGTAATGCCACATATGGGTCAAATGTTCTCACATTTGCATATATAACTGGCATCATGCAATATGAGATAAATGGTAAATTCATGCTAATAATTTAAATTTTTAATTTTTCTTTACTTAGAATGGCATTAAATAGCAAATGAGAAACACCATGACAAGAGAGAAACTGCAGAAGAAAGGAAAAACCTTTATATATCAGTACTTTCTGTGGCACCTTTTTTCCAGCTTTTTTGAACAAGGGCCCTGTGTTTTCATTTTGCACTGGACTCTGCAAATGATGTAGTTGGCTCTGATGTTCTCCATAGCATTTGATTAGCATCCTTTTCAAGAAGGTGAGAGGAATCATAAAAGGCCTCTGTGGTCAAAGGGCCTTGAAATTACAATTCATGTCTCTGCCCCAAGGACTGAAAAAGCCAGGAGACACAGTCCTTGCAAGTCTGTTTTTTGTTTTTGCTCCTCACCCTTACTGGACATGTGGTCATTGCCAGAGACATTGAATGAACCACTCATGACCAAAAGGGTACATGAAAATCAATTTGTTTCTATAATGTTAACCAATGGCACCTTCGCTAATAGTTACATGTGAAATTAAGTCAGAAACAGATGGAGTTCTAAGGGCAACTGTTGCCAGTCATGGAAAACCTGCCCTCCTTAAATAGCCTCTGGTGTAATTGTCTGCCCACACCCTGCCCACTTTTCAGGTTTAAATACAAGGCGACATTTGGTATGCATTTCCTGTAATAAAGAAGCATGTGATGATTATTCCCAAGATGTTATTTTTAAGACTATTGTTAACTGTGGTCTGTCTTTGGTTTCTCAGTTAAGGAAAAAGCAACTTGCCTCAAAGCATCATTGATTCAAGTTGGGCAGCCACAGCAGAGTGAGCTATTGTGACCAAGAGCCCTGAAGGAAAATGACTGGGGATGAATGTACCCCACACTTTGCAGACATTGAGGTATGGTGTGATGGGGTAACTCCTGGGAAAGATCAAACCTTACAGTGCCATAAGCTGGGAACCCAGCTAACACATGCAGTTATCTATTTTTGTAGCAGTCAGAAATGTTTATTTATTATATAGTTATTTGACTAGACCACCATGTGGAGAAGCAGCCAAATCTTGTTCATTCTTACTTTTTTCTGTTTCTATTAAAAATTATCATTAAAAATAGCTTAAAAACCAATCATGTTGAAAAGTGATAACTTGGGGCCGGTGCTGTGGCGCAGTGGGTTAATGTCCTGGCCTGCAGTGCCGGCATCCCAGAAACCGGCATCCTGGTTTGAGGCCCGGCTGCTCCACTTCCAATCCAGCTCTCTGCTGTGGCTGCTCCACTTCCAATCCAGCTCTCTGCTGTGGCCCGGGAAAGCAGTAGAAGATGGCCCAAGTCCTTTGGCCCCTGTGCCTGCATGGGAGACCTGGAAGAAGCTCCTGGCTTCGGATTGGCACAGCTCCGGCCGTTGTAGCCAATTGGAGAGTGAACCATCGGATGGATGACCTCTCTCTCTCTCTCTGCCTCTCCTCTCTGTGTGTAACTCTAACTTTCAAATAAATAAATAAATCTTTAAAAAAGAGTGATAACTTACTTTTCCCTGAATATGAAACATGAAAATAGTCAACCCCTGGTATCCACAGGGGACTGGTTCTAGGATTCCCTTTGAATACCCAAAGCTCAAGACCCTTATATAAAATGGTGTAATATTTGCACTTATCCTAAGTACACCCTCCTGTATAGTTTAGATGACTTGTAATACCTACGACAATGTAAATGCTATGTAAATAGTTGTCGTACTGTATTCCTTAGAGAACAATGACAAAGAAAAAAAAAACTGTACATGTTCAATCCAGATGCAGTTCTTTTGGTGAATATTTTCTATCCATACTCAGTTGAATCCATGGATACAGAACTCTTGGATCCAGACAGCTTACTGCAGAACATAAACTGAAGTCATTCATTAAAAGAGTAAGACACTTGTGCACTTAAATTAGGAAAGAATTTGTGATCAAAAGGGAGTCTATGATCAGGAAGTCAGAATATGGTCGAGTCCAATTCATGCTCAACTCCTCTGTGGTGTGCCTACTGCTTGTCTCAGGAGGTTGGCACTAAAATCATCTATGTGGATGAGTTGAATAGAATCCAGTACCTCCTAGGGAATGCAAAGAAATGCCCTGAAGTCTTGTGTCCAAGTCAGGAGTGAGACACTAGTAGTAAAGCGGTCCCTAAAGGATGAAGAAAGACCTACATGGCGTTGAATTTCCTGGAAAGCTTTGGATCTACAAAAATAAAAAATTATTAAAATTCATTTTACTTAGCCTTTGAGTGGACATTCCAAGATCAGTGTGTTTGAAATTAAGTACAGTTTCTTTAAGAAGGTATCTGGCTGAGGTTCAGAGTGAGGCAGGGCCTCTTTAAATCTATATGGTGTCTATAAAATCTATAAAATCCAGCCAGTGTTCATAATTAGTGTTAGGTTGAACCATATGAAAATTCTGATGGAGATTTCATATGGTTCAACTTAACACTTCAATACTTGTACTTCTTATTTGCATTAAAAGATACCTTTTGTATTCTGAAAAAGAACCTGCATTTGGACTGTCCAGTCTTCTTGCTCTCCTTGGGTCAGTGGCAAGTGGGGTAAGATGAGCTAGTTGTCTTCTCTAGACTTACCCAAGTCTAACATGGTTGTGAACCTCCCTTTCAAGTCACTCTGGCATATAATGATCAGTAGTAGAATATATTGCAAATAACTTATTATCAACAATAGCTAAAATCCTGACGGTTGTAGATTTTTTAACTTATTAAAACGAAGCTAGCAACGTTATGCCTATAATAATAATACCCTCAACCAACTACACAGCAATGGATTTTTCTTGAGTAGGAGAGAAAAAGCTATCCTGGGAGTGGTGTCCATGGGAGAGGGTCGCAAATGTTATGACAACTGTCATGACCAAAATGTTGGAAACAAATATTCTAAAAGAACAAGTGTTCACTTAATGACAGTTGTCTCTACTGGGTATAATGCTTAGAAAGCTGGTTCTCAAGGTTTTCGAGCTCAAAAGAAAATTTAGAAGTTAATACCAGGTTTCTACTTCTTATTTTTTTTTTCAAGTTGGCCGTTAGAAACCCAACTCCCATTATACATCACTGCTATTTTTTAGAAAAAGAGAAAGATATTTTATGAAAAAACAGAGTGAGTTTAGCTGTGGGGAAAGCATCCTTCAATGTCTTCAGTTTTCTCATTTTGCTAAAAATTGGGGGAAAATAATAAGAACTAGCTCAAATTTACAGACCAATGGGCCAAGACAATCACCTTCAACTATTAAGCACCTATTTATCATAAGCATTAAGCTAAGAGCTTTATATACTTTATTTCTGATCTCTAAGTTTTATATTATTGTCTTTATCTTTTTTTTTTTTTTTGACAGGCAGAGTGGACAGTGAGAGAGAGAGAGACAGAGAGAAAGGTCTTCCTTTTGCTGTTGGTTCACCCTCCAATAGCCGCCGCAGCTGCTGCGCTGTGGCCGGCGCACTGCGCTGATCCAATGGCAGGAGCCAGGTACTTAACCTGGTCTCCCATGGGGTGCAGGGCCCAAGTACTTGGGCCATCCTCCACTGCACTCCCTGGCCACAGCAGAGAGCTGGCCTGGAAGAGGGGCAACCAGGACAGAATCCGGCACCCCGACCGGGACTAGAACCCGGTGTGCCGGTGCCGCAAGGCAGAGGATTAGCCTAGTGAGCCGCGTTGCTGGCTTATTGTCTTTATCTTATAGATGAGGAGACTGACACTCAATAGATTAGGTAATTCTTTCAAACCTGCACTTGCAAAATACTGGCACAACTTTACAGCCTGTAGATTTTTTTCAATTATGTAATTGATAATGGGGATGGAGAATTCAAATGTAATTTCTGAAGTCCAGATGTTACACTGTTTTTAGGTTGGAGTTTTTGTGATCCCCCATCTGTAGTAGACTGCAAGATCATTTTTTAAAAAGACTTATTTATTTATTTGAAAGAGTTACACAGAGAGAGGAGGAAGAGAGAGAGAGAGAGAGAGAGAGAGAGAGAGAGAGAGAGAGAGAAAGGTCTTCCATCCGATGGTTCACTCCCCAAATGGCTGCAATGGCCGGAGCTGTGCCAATCCAAAGTCAGGAGCCAGGAGCTTCTTACGGGTCTCCCATGCAGGTGCAGGGGCCCAAGGACTTGGACCATCTTCTGCGGCTTTCTCAGGCCACAGCAGAGAGCTGGATCGGAAGTGGAGCAGCCGGGCCTCAAACTGGGATGCCTGTTTATGGGATGCCGGTGCTTCAGGCCAGGATGTTAACCTGCTGCGCCACAGCGCTGGCCCCCTGGTCATTTTTTTTTTTTAAAGATTTATTTATTTACTTGAAAGGCAGAATTACTGAGAGACAGAGATCTTCCATCCTCTGGTTCACTCCCCCAAATGGCCACAGCAACTGGGACTGGGCCAAATCAAAGTCAGCAGCCAGGAGCTTCTTCCAGGTCTCCCATGTGGGTGGCAGGGTCCCAATCACTTGGACCGTCTTCTGCTGCTTTCCCAGGTGCATTAGCAGGGAGCTAGATTGGAACTGAAGCAGCCAGGACTCAAACTGGTGCCCAAATGTGATGTCAGCATCACAGGCGGTGGCTTAACCTGCTGCACCACAACACGGGCCCCATGTCCATGAATTTTTCAGCAAAAGCTTGCAAAAGAAGCCAGTAAGGAATTAGAAGAGGTCGGATAGCTGAGGGAGAAGCAGCTGAGTTTGGTGGGTCCTCAGGCAGTCTCATGCTGCATACTCTTGGTCTGATCCAGCAGGGGAGCTCTGGCAGGTAAGTTACACCCACTCTGGACTTCAGAGAGCTGGGCTTCCACGCCCCGGACACATGTCAGTCACTGAGTAAGAGCCAATCAGGAAGGATGAGGGGTGGAGATGGAGGGATGTAAAGTCCCAGGGATTTTTGGGCTGTCTATATGTCCAGGCAAAGTCCTTCTGCAGCTGGCCGGCAGTTTTGCAAGCAAATGTCTCAAGTGCAGGCCATTGTTGGCAAAAACACACCACATGCAGGACATGGGCCCATGGAAATGATGGCATGTAGTTGAGGGGATCAGAGCAGATCACTGACAGTGTGTGCTACATGTCTGAATCCAGAAGCACACCAGAGGGAAATTGCAAAAGAGCAACGCCCAGGAGGCCATAGAACTGGTGATCCTGTCAATGATGTCCTCACAGAAAAGTAAGCACAAGGGGACTTTGTGGAAAAATGGAATTAGAAGATAAGTTTATTTTGGTACAAAACATTTTGAAATCCAGGGATAGTTTTGTCATCATTCACATTTTCCATTGTGTCCATGGATTTCAAAATTTTTTTTCAAGATTTATTTATTTATTTAAGAGGCAAAGTTACAGAGAGAGGTAACACACACACACACACAGAGAGAGAGACAGAGACAGAGACAGAGAGACAAAGAGAGAGACAGAGAGAGAGAGATCATCCATCCTCCAGTTCACTCCCCAAATTGCCACAGTGGCTGGGCTGAACCAGGCTGAAGCCAGAAACCTGGACCTCCATCTGGGTCTCCCATGTGGGTGGCAAGAGACCAAGTGCTCAAGCTACCTTCCACTGCTTTCTCAGGTGAATTAGCAGGGAACCAGATTGGAAGTTGGGCAACTAGGACTCAAACTGGTGCTCATAGGGGATGCTGGTGTTGCAGGCAGCAACTTAACCTGCTGTGCTACAATGCCAGACCCACAAAATTGTTTTGCACCAAAACAATTTTATTTTTTGAAAAAAAAAAAAAAAATTGTGTATTTGAGAGGGGGGGGGAGAGAGAGAGAGAGAGAGAGAGAGAGAGAGAGAGATCGTCCATCTGCTGGTTTACTGCCACAACAGCCAAGGCTGGGCCAGACTGAAGTTACAAGCCAATGATTCCATACAGGTCTCCCATATGGGTGGCAGGGAGCCAAATACTTGGGACCTCATTGCTGCCTCCCAGGGTACATATTAGTGAGAAGTTGAAATCAGCAACTGAAGTCAGATATTGAACCCAGGCACATCCAATGTGGAACCTGAACATCTCATTAAGTTTTGGCTCAAATGCCTGCCCCACACTTATCTTAATTCTATTTTCTACAAACCTTTTGAAGTGCTCTTGGATCTGCAATAAAATCCATTTTCCTCTGTTTCCATTGCTACCTCATTAATCCAAGCCACTACCATCTCTTACCTGTGCCACTGCAAGAGGCCTCAGACCTTGCTGCAGGGCATCTACTCTGGCTCACCCACGTTCATTCGCCGCATGGTAGCCGTGGTGAATTTTACAAACACAGAGGATTGAGAGTGATCTTTTGAATCACCGCACAATCATCGTTAATCCCTTTCGACCCCCAATGTTCGATAGGCACAATGAATGTTTTCTCCACTTCATGCAAAGTGTTGTGCAGCTCCACTCAGCCTCCCATATCTCGCGGCTCACCCCCCTCCATAAGAACCCTTCTAAGCATTGTATCACTCTCAAAATCATATCAAAATTCCAGAACCACTGATGTTAACATATAAATCCCCTTCATGTCATTTCCCTACTTAAAACTCGTCAAGGCCTCTTTTCTCACCTGAAATAGAGTCAAGACCCCCTCCCAAGACCTACGAGCCGCACCCCAAATGGCTCCTGTCTCTCCAAATAGCATTTGTGTCCTTCCACCAATGCACCAAACTCCCTTCCACCTAGCGGTCTCTGCCCTTGCTATTTCCTCTGCCTCAAACTCTCATCTCCAGCTTCCAATTTGGCTTCATCTCAAGTGTCCAGTCCCAATGTAATGCGTTACACTGTTCAATTTGCTTCACTGATTTTACTGCTATCTTGCCCATTGATTTATTCGATTGTGCTAGAGTATGAGGTGCAGGAGGCCTTGCCATACAGGCCACCACTGTCTACCTCTGTAACAGTGCCCAGCACAGCAATACTAGATACACACTAAAGACTTGTAAAATTTAAGTTACTGGGGTTGGCGCTGTGGCACAGTGGGTTAAAGCCATGGTATGCAGCATCAGCATCCCATATGGGCGCCAGTTCGAATCCTGGCTTCTCCACTTCCAGTCCGGCTCCCTGCTAATGTGCTTGGGAAAGCAGTAGAGGATGGCCTAAGTCCTTGGGCCCCTGCCTTCCACATGGGAGACCCAGAAGAAGCTCTTGGCTCCTGGCTTCGGATCAGCCCAGCTCCAGCTGTTGCAGCCATTTAGGGAGTGAACCAGCGGATGGAAGACTTCTGTGTCTCTACCGCTCTCTGTAATTCTGTCTTTCAAATGAATAAAATAATACTTAAAAAATTTTTAAGTTACCTGCATATGAAGCAATTTCTATATATGCCTGGACAAAGACTTCACAAGCTTCATTGCAGAATAAGTAAGTAGTCATTTTTTGCTGCAAGATTTTGGACACAGCTGGATAAAGACAAGTCCCTCAAACAAGTCTCCTGAACAAGGTGGCTGGACACGGTGGCATTTTCTATTTTCCGTTCATCCTGTTAGTTTGAGTCCACCTACAGAATAGTGTTCATCCCCAGTGGCCACACTCGGTAATATAAAAGGAGTCCACAGTTATATGGCTGAGGGTAGTTTGCCTATAGGTTGCAGCTGCTGTATCTTCAGGAGCCACTGCCACATTCATACTCCATAATGACAGAGCACAGTGGGAGTACTATAGCCACTTTGGCTGAACATTGAGACTTCACTAACAGGAACTCTTTATTCTAGTGTTTCCCAGCTGCTGGAATTTCTGAGCTATGCTGTAGTTTTAGGTACCTTCTACCCAATACTCCTTCCTTTGCTTTCTGCCCTCAGAGGTGTAAAACCTGTATCTTAGCCTCAGCCTCTCCCTACTTACTCCTATTTCCATTTTCCTTTATCCTTTACACAGATTTCCTTCAACAAGTTTCTTGCACGTATAATCCTACTTTAGCATCTGCTTCCTGTAAGATGCAAACTGACACAAAATCCTAAATTTTTTATAAAGAATATATTGATACTGAGCATGGAATCATGTGCACAGTAGAAAATATCCAGTCACTTTCCTTTTCTGGATCAGTGAAAGTACACTAATATTAACACCCTAGAAAATTATGGGACCTGGAACTTATTTTTTTTCTTCTTATCTGGAAATCCTGATACAGTAGAATTGTTCTAAATTAATTCAATGGAGGTTGAGGGTTGTTTGGTTCATAGAAAAAGTTGATTTGATCTGGGATTCACAAAAATGGTTCATGTGTATCTCCAGCTTTTAATTTCAACTCACAATTAAGTACATGTGCAGATCATCCCCCAATTGTTTGATGAAGGATAAAGGTTTTCTCTCAAGCATCACTCTGTTTACCCAAGCCATACTCAACATCTTTCATAATCCCCAGTTTTTTTAAAATTTTTTTTACTTTTTTCCCCTCAAAGATTTATTTATTTATTTGAAAGGCAGAGTTACAAAGAAAGAGGGAGAGACAGAGATATTTCTTCTGCTGGCTCACTCCCCAAATGGCTATAACAGCTGGAACTGGGCAAGGTGGAAGCCACAGTGCAGGTCTCCCACATAAGTGACAGGCCCCCAAGTCCTTGGGCCACCTTGTGCTGCTTTCCCAGGCACATTATCAGGGAGCTGGATCTGAAGTGGAGCAGCTGGAACTTGAACTAGCACTCATAACAGATGCTGGCATCACAGGCAGCAACCCAACCAAAATGCAGGCCCCCTAGTTTTCTTTCAAGGTGAAGTAGAAATTCAGATACCTATCATGAAACTAGATATTACAATTGTCTGACCTACACATAATTTAACAGTTTCTTCTTTTATTATCATGAAAATAAACACATGAAAACCTCTGCACTGGTGTTTGACCTAGTGATTAAGATAATGCTTGGGGTGCCATATCACAGCACATGGATTCCAGTCCTGGCTCCATTCCTGATTCTGGCTTCCCAATAATGTACACCCTGGGAGGTAGTAGATGATGATGGCTCAAATACTTGAGTCCCTGTGTCCCACGTAGGACAGTTTGATTGAGTTCCAGGCTCCTGGCTTGGGTCTCTCACAGTCCCAGCTATTGAGGGCATTGGAAGGTGAACCAGAGAGTAGATCCTCTCTCAATCTCTCTCTCTCTCTCTCTCTCTCTCTCTGCCTCTCAAATAAAAATAATCTACAGCCATACCACCCTGGAATGCACCTAATCTCATGTGATCTCAGATAAAAATAATGTATTTTTTAAAAACCTCAGCAAAATAATCTGCAAACAATTCAACTTTGCAACTTCCATTTCATGATCATATTTGATCAGTTTATGAGGCTTTTAGTCAAATCACAGAAATGCAGTATCCTGGTAGGAACAGAATGGGCAATGACCATTGCTGAATCTTGGCATGGCTCAACTCAATGGGGGTGCAAGAACCAAAAGTGTGAGAGAATGCTGGACTCAGAGCTGGAAGCATTGGTAAGCTTATTTTATAGATGAAATAGAATAATAGTTAATCTGGTCAGTCTCTTAAGAAGTGATTGTTCAAGAGGACTTTTACTACATGTTGCCTCAAATTATTATTTAAATTATTAATGACATTACTTGTATAATTCCTTTAGCTCTCCAAGCTGCCTTCATCACTGGACAGCAATAACTGATATTAACCTTCTTGCAGTGGAACATCTTCTACACTAGTTGGTTTTTTTTTTTTTTTTTGGACTCATGGATTTTGCTGAAAATCTAATATATTATAGACCCTTTAGTCAGAAAGATGTACAGGTGTATACTTACAAGCACACATACAAAATTAGGTGGGTTTTTAAAATCCCTGAATCTCATTTATAGATTCCTTATTCATAAATGCCATGTTACATTATTAAAACACACAATGTAGAGGCAGGCATTTGGCCTACTAGGAAAGATACCCACATTCCATGTCGGGATCACTCCCGATGCCAAGGTCCTGCTAATGTACACCCTGGGAAGCAGCGGTTATGGCTCCTGTGGGGGGGTCTCTGCCACCAACGTGGGAGAGCTGGTTTAAGCTCCCAGTTCCTAGCTTCAGCCTGGCCCAGCCCCAGCTGTTGAAGGTATATGGGCAGTGAAGCAGTGGATGAGAACTCTATTTCTGTCTGTCTCTCAGATAAATAATACATAGAGTAAAATGTAAATAGGCAGTACCCTGGCTTGCCATTTTCTGATCAAAAAAAAAAAAAACAAAGCATGGACTCTATTTGATAAAAATGATTGATCATAAATGCCGTTGTCTGGCTGTTGGAGAAAGAAACACCCACAAAGACACAGCCTCACTCATATATGCATTTGCTTAGTTCTTTTCAGAGAGTAGTAAGAATCATTGCAGTCTGATTCATCTTTCAGGGAGGGACAGGGACGTGCAGTATAAAGCCACAACCCAGGCCACAAGAAAGGACTTGGGCCTGGAGCACAGAAGAGCCTGGGGCCATTCAAGGGCAGAGCAGTGGCTGTCGGCTGAGTAAGGACTGTGTCACCAACCCTCAGATGGCACAGCTTTCGTAGGGCCTTGGCAATTATCCAGGACAGCTCATTCCACCCTTCACTTCTATCAACATAAAGTATTACAGAGTGACAAGCAAGAGACCATTCTCTCATATCTACTCTTAACCCTAGGAGGAGTAGGAATTGCTTTCCTGACCTTGATTAGCTCACAGGTGGTCGGCGCCAAGTGTGTTCCTCCTTGTCTTGAAGATGATAAAACTTGAACTCATCACAGTTAGTGCCTAAAAGTTGGTGATAACAGCTGGGTGGGAAGTCAGCCCATTGACTTCTCTTTCCATCTCATTACTACCAAATCCTGTTTTAGACATGGACGATGTCCTTGCGGTTTAGCTAATTATATTAATGTGATTTGAATACAAAAATATTTCAAGGACATTCTCATTGTGCCCTCGCCCTCCTCACTTGTTCCTCTGTTCAGGAACAGTTTTGAGACCTCAGACAGAGTGTCTTAAATCCAGACTTGAGCGGTTAGAACTTGCAGTCAAGTACAAGACAGCTAGAAAAGTGTTGATTAGGATTGACTCATTTTGCTGTCTTTCATAGGGCATAGGATAGTGACTCACTCATTTATAGAATAAAATCAAATGAACAAGTGGTTATATATAAACTCAGGTCGTAATTGGTAGGAAGCTTGTTTCTCAAATATCAGTACTTAGTAAAAGACCTGACTTGGATGCAGGAGCGAAGAAAAGCCCAGGAGGACTGCGAAAGGACACTTTAATCTGTGCTTCTGGCTATAATGGAAAGAATAAAAATGGGGGAAGGCAGAAGTTGTGGCAGCGCACGTTGTGCCACTGCTTTCGACATCGCTGACATCCCCTATCAGAGTGTGCCACTTCCTGCTGTTGTGCCCAGGAAGGTAGCAGAAAATGGTCCAAGTGCTTGAGCCCCTGCTCCGCTGTGGAGATTCGAATGGAGTTCCTTGCTCCTGGCTTCAGCCTGGCCCAGCCCTGACTACTGCAGCCATTTGAAATGGGAGTGAACCAGGGGATGGAAGCTTCTCTCTCTCTCTTCCTCTCCCTCTCCCTCTCTCTCTCTCTCAATCTCTCTCTCGATCTCTCCTTCCTTTCAAATAAAAATAAATAACTCTAAAAAGTGGGAATGTGGATGGCAGAATAATGCCCTCCCTCTATGTATTTGTTCTAATTTCCTGAACCCATGAATATGTTATGTTACATGGCAAAGGGGAATTAAGGTTGCAGGTGAGATCAAAGTTGCTAATCAGTTGGTTTTAAGATAGAGGAATTACCTTAGATTATCAGGTGAGATCAATATGATCACCAGGGTCCTTAAAAGTAGAAGAGGAAAGCAGAAGAGGAGAGTCAGAGGGAGGAGTGACTGTGGAAGAGGTCAGAGCGGAACAATGGGAGAAGCGCTCAACCTGCTGTTGCTGGTTTTGAAGACTGAGAAAGGGGGCCATGAAGAATGCAGGCAGTGTCTAAAGCTGGAAAAGGCACAGGAATGTATTCTCTCTCCTGGAGGAATATAGGCTTGTACACACCTGGACTTTAGCCCAGTGAGACCCATGTTGGGTATCTAACCTACAGAAGATAATAAATTGGCGCTATGTAAGCCACTACTTTTGTGATCATTTGTGACAGCAACAAATAGAACAGGAATGTGGGGTTGATAAAAGGAAGGAGAAGGAAATGTTTTTGTTGGTCTGCTTCAGTTGGCCTGTCGCCAGCAAGGGAAGTGAGGAAGATACACGGAGGGTGACACTGGAGAAGGGGGACGTGAAGCTAGAAAGCTGGGAGCTGAGACTCAGGAGGACTGGAGATTGGGAGCAAACTTGGAGACTCAAGGACCCTAATCACAAGTGACTTTGAATAACAAAGTATAGCTAATCAGAGCTATGGAAATCAACAGATGTGATCATTCTTGTGTTGCTGATTCATTTCTTTCTCCCCGTTTGATCACAAATCAATGTATAAGATAGAAATAGCCCTGACCTAAGTACTGTCTTTCCAAAGAATCACCCAAGACAAAAACAATATGCTTTCACTAGCATCTCAATCTTGAATCAACATAAATAAGGATTATCAGTTACACAGTGGAAGAAATGACTGTTTGTGCCCCATATTGGTTTTCCTTTTCTTGCATCCTAATAGAAATTTTAGGTTGCCATGGGGCCACCCAGCCTCCCTTACTCCTAGTGTGGCCATGTGACTAAGTCCTAGCCAAAGCCGTGTGAATTGGAGTAACGTGTAGAAAACTTCTGTATGGGAGGAGTTGATACTTGTCACATTACCTCCTCACTGACTGGAACAAGGATGTGGTGTGAGCTGTCTTGGACCCTGCAGTGAGAAGATTGTCCTGGGGGTGGTGAGGCAACAAGACAAATAAGACAGGAGCAACTTGACCCCTGATGGCTTCTCAGAGTCTGTATGTGCTTAGCTTTTACAAGACAGAGAAAAAGATTTGCCTCTTGGGGGGTCCACCGTGATTGTGGGTCTCAATCTCCATGCCCTAAAGAATATTGACCCCAGATAAATTGAGTGGGGCCTCTTTCAAGTCAAAATAATTACTTTTCTCCTTGTTTTGCTCATAACTAACTTGGGCTTTTGTAGGCTCTGACTTGACAACAGGGTTTTCGTCACTGTTAGTTTTAACAAATTACCACAAATAGTGGCTTTGAACAACACATCTTTATTACCATAGAGATATGTAGGTTGAAAGTCCAACATCAGTCATTGGCAGGGCTGTCTTCCTTTCTGGAGGACCGAGATGAGACTCTGATTCTTGGCATTTCCAGCAGTTAGAGGTCACCAATTTTCTTTGGCTCGTGGTACCCTCCCTCCATATTCCAAGCCAGCAGGATCCACCTAAGTCCTTCTCAAGTTGTCATCTCTTTTCTGCCTTTTCCACTTTTAACTTACATTGCATAATCCACAACCACCTTCCCATTTCAAATCCAGGTGATTGGTAACCTAGATTCCATTTGTAATCTTGGTTCTCCTTTGCCATGTGACCTAATACATTCAGTTTCTTGGGATTAGGATATGTGCATCTTTGAGAAACCATTCTTCTGACTACTTCAATCTTTTTTTTCTTTTTCCTTCTGTGTATGCTGCAAAACTACTGTTTAGGGTGTGGAGGTTTGCTATAGCAGTTAAGGTGCTGTTTGGGACAGCTGCATCCCATATGTACCTGGGTTTGAGTCCTCCACTCTCTATTCCAGCTTCCTGCTAGTGTATGCTGGGAGGCAGTTGTGATGGTTCAAGCAGTTAGGTCCCTGCCACACACCTAGGAGACCTGGATTGAGTTCTGAGCTCCTGGCTTTGGTGTGGCCTGGCTCTGTCTGTTCCTGGGCATTTTGGGGAGTGAACCAGAGAATGGGAGCCCTCTTTGTCTATCTCTGTCTCTCACTCTCTGTCTCTCTGCCTTTCAAATAAAATGAAAATAAGTAAATTAAATTATTCTGTTTTGTGTACATATACTCATGTATAAGAATATGAATGCACACAGGCACTTCAAAAATTCATGGAAAATGCATATTATGAGAAAACTACACATTGGTTTCAAAATGGTTTTGTACCAAGATAAACTTCTTTTTTTTTAAAGAATTATTTATTTGAAAGGCAGAATTACAGGGGGGGGGGGGAGAGAGAGAGAGAGAGAGAGAGAGAGATCTTCCATCTACTGGTTTACTCCCCAAAAGGACTCAATGGCTGGGGCTGGGCCAGGGCAAAATAAAGAGCCTTGAGCTGCATCTGGGTCTCTCACGTTGCAGCAGGGCCCAAGCACTTGGGCCATCTTCTGCTGCTTTCCCAGGTGCATTAGCAGGGAGCTGCATTGGAAGTAGAGCAGCAGGGATTCAAGGCAGAACCCTTATGGAATACTGGTGTTGCAGGCGGCTTAATCTGCTGCAGCACAATGCTGGCCCCTAAGTTTATCTTTCAATTCCATCTTTCCATGAATTTTTGAAGTCCCCTTGTATTTCTGTACATCCTCAAAAATAGATAACTATTTGCTACCTCCTTCCAATTAGGGGGCCTAAAAACAATGGCATCCAAACAGCAACTGAGCAGACCTAGCTCCTAAATTTGGTTTCTACTTCCACAAAGAAAACCTGATTTCCCCTCCAAAAATGGATGATTTCAGGGATGAGGCAGGAAAAGGAAAAACAATGAGACTGGAGAATCTGATTATGCCAGAAAGTCAGTCAGTGCTCAGAGAATGATAGAGGAATTTCAAGAGAACACAGAAGCCACCTTGAAAAGGCTGCTGCTGACTAATCTGTGACAATTTGACTTTGAAATGAACAATGATCATAAAGGATTAGCATCTGCTAAAAAAGAACCCATAGGTCCAGGTAGCATAAATTCATAAATAAGTGCAAGAAAAGAGAAGGTTCTTTTTCACAATAGAAAGGACACAGATAGAATTAGATGGAATGAGAGAAACAGAGAATCACCATTTGGCATTGTCGTAATGGCCATTGATTTAGGCAAGAATCAACAATGGCACATCTAGACAGACCATGGTAGGGCACTGCATCTTGCTCTATATGTAAACAAAGTAGCACATGTGACTATTCTTTAAAAACAGCATCCAGGCTCAATTGCTTTAAAGCTTTCTGTAAGTGCCTATCCGGACATAGTTAACACTTTCTGTGGATTGTCAAGGTCAAGAATTCAGCTTCCAGCAAGATTTGAGACAGGAGGTGTTCAGGGATTCTGTGCTGTGTGCAGCAGTTGGTGATATCAGACTATGCCTATTCTCATTTACATTTTAAAGGAATAATCATTCATTTAAAAATTATTTATTATTATTTTACTTAACAAATCATGCTTATATAAATGTATGGGATACATTTGATGTTTTGCTATATGTATCTGTTATGATTTAAGTAATAGTTTGGTTGTCCCCCCAAGGCCCATATAACCCTAGATAGTGGTTAATGAATTAAGTGTTGGAGACACTTAGGATGTGGGTCCAGTGGGAAAACTTGAGGACCCTGGGGACTTGCCCTCAGTCAGTAGTTCTCATGAAAGGATTGGTTATTTAGGAAAAGTTTGGCCTAGCTTCTCTTCTGCTTCATGGCTCATCATGTGATCCTGCCTCTGCACATGTTCTACCCTCCACCATTCTCATCAGGTGCCAGACTAAAGGGGCTGTCCAGTCTTGGACTGTGAATCTCCAAAACTGTAAGCCAAAAGAAAACTTAGCAGGCTTTAGCCTTGTGGTCTACATTCCACATCAGAGTGCCTAGGTTTTATTACCAGATTTGTCTCCTGACTCCAGCTTCCTGCCAATATAGACCCTGGGAGACAATGGTGATGGCTCAAGTAATTGGGTTCCTGCCACCCACATGAGAGACCTGGATTGATTTCCCAACTATTGACTCTGGCACTAGCCCAGCCCTAATTATTGTGGGTATTTAGGGATAGGAGTTCTCTGTTTGCCTGTCTTTCAAATAGAATTTTTAAAAATGATAAGTAAATTTTCTTTCTTCCTTTCTTATTATGGCTCCTTTATGCTTATGTGGCTCCTCTCAGATATTTTAGTTGCAGTAATGAAAAGCTGAGTGACATAGGATATAACATATTCCAGAATGTTTAGATCATCAACAGACTCATCACCCCATTTGCATATCCTTTTGTGGTGAGATATTTGAAATTTGCTCTCTACATTATTATTGACTATAATCACCTAGTCACCCTGCTGTGTAATAGATCTCAAAAGATATTCCTCCTGGGTAACCAAAACTTTTTACTCTTTGATCATTAACTCACCATTCTCTTCTTCCTCAGCCTCTGGTAACTACCATTCTACTCTACCTCTATGAAACCATTTTTTTTTTAGACATTCCCTATAAATGAGAGCATGTACATTTGTCTTTCTGTGCCTAGCTTATTTCATTTACCTAGCATAATGTCCTCTGGGCTCGTCCACATTGTCATAAATGACAGGATTTTCTTCTTCATAAAGGTTGAATAGTACTCAGTATGTATTTATACCACATTTTCTTTATCCATTCATCTGTTGGCAGACACTTCGGTTGATTCCATATCTTAGCTACTGTGAATAGTGCTGCAGTGAACATGGGAGTGCAGATTTTCCTTTGACATATTGATTTCAATTCCTTTGGATATATATCCAGAAGTGGGGTTGCTGGATCATATGATCTATTTTCAGCTTTTTGGGGGGAACATCCATACTCTTCCATAATAGCTATACGGATGTACATTCCTACCAACAGTGTGCCAGGATTCCCTTTTCTTTTTTTTAAGATTTATTTATTTATTTGAAAGGGGGAGAGAGAGAGAAAGAGAGAGAGAGAGAGAGATCTTCCATCCACGGGTTCACTCTCCAGATGGGATGGCTGCAACAGTCAGAGCTGGGCCAATCTGAAGCCAAGAGCCAGAAGCTTCTTCCGGATCTCCCAGGTGGGTGCGGGGGCCCAAGCACTTGGATCATCTTTAGCTTCTTTCCCAGGTACTTTAGAAGGGAGCTGGATTGGAAGTGGAGCAGCCAGGACTCGAACCAGCACCCATATGGGATGCCAGTACTGCAAGTGATGGTTTTACCCACTATGCCACAGCACCAGCCTCCAGGATTCCCTTTTCTCCACATCCTTGACAACACTTGTCTTTTACCTTTTTGATACTTGTCATTCTAACAGATGTGAGGTGATCGCTTATTGTGGTTTTAATTTTCAGCCCCTAATGATTAGTGATGAAAAGCACTTTTTCATTAATTTGTTGGTCATTTGTGTATCTTCTTTTGAGAAATTTCTGTTCAGACCATTTTCCAATATTTTAATCAGGTTATTCATTTTCTTGTTATTGAGTTGTTTGAGTTCCTTATATATTTGGATGTTAACCTCTTATCAGATATATGGTTTGTGAATATATTCTCCTGTTCTCTGCTGTGTGTCTTCACTTTGTTGTTTTTCTTTTCTGTGCAGAAGCTTTTTAGTTTGATATAATCCATTCATCTGTTTTTGCTTTTGTTGCCTGAGTTTCTAGGGTCATATCCAAAACATTATTGCCTGCAAAACTTTCCCCCTATATTTTCCTTTAGTGGTTTTATAGCTTCAGGTCTTATATTAAAGTTTTTAATACATTTTGAGTTGACTATCATATATGGTGTGAGATAAGGATCCAATTTCATTCTTCTGTATGTGAATATACAATTTTCTCAACACCATTTATTGAAGAGACTGTCTTTTCCTCATCGTGTTTTCTTGACACCTTTGTCAAAAATTTATTTCTGGACTCTCTATCTTGCTGCATAGATGGATGTGTCTGTTTTTATACTGGTATCATGCTTTTTGTATTTAGATGTTTATTATATTACATATATATATAATTGTAGCTTCTGACGGAAGTAAATAAATGTAATTATATATATTTCAGGTACATAAATGCTGTTGTTATGGGATACGGATGGGTAGTCAAAATGATGCAGCTATTTTCTGGTATCCACATGGGATTGGTTCCAAGAACCCCTTGTATATCAAAATCCATAGATGTTCAAGTCTCTTATATAAATGTCATAGCATTTGCATATAATCTATACACATCCTCCTATATACTTTGAATCATTTTAAACTACTTATATTGCCTACTACAATGTAAAATTTTACGTAAATAGCTGTAATGTTTAGGGAATAATGACAAGAAAAAAGTCTGTACATGTTCAGTACAGATGCGATTTTTTTCTGAATATTTTCAATCCTCAGTTGAGTGAATCTGTGGATATAGAGGGTCAGCAGTAGAATAATGAAGCAATTTAGCATATCCATCATGTTACATAGTTACACACTTTCGTGTGTGTGTGGTAAGAACAGCTCAAATCTACTCATTTAGCAGTACAGTTTTAATACCTGTAGCCCTCATGCCGCACATTAGATCTCTAGACTTGTCCATCCTACATACTCACATCTTCTACTTTGTATTCTGTGACCTACATCTCTCATTTTTCCCCTTGCCCCTCCTCTCCACCTTGGGTAACAGTGTTTTGTCCTCTATTTCAGTATACATGACTTTTCTTTTAATTTCACACATAAGTGGGATTATGCACTATTTTTCTTTCTGTGTCTGACTTACTTCCCTTAACATAATATCCTCCATGCTCATTCTTGTTACAGTATATCATTCCAGCCTAAGAAAGAATGAGATCTTGTCAGAATCATGCTGTCTTGATGTCAACAGCTTTATGACATATTTTGAAGTCAGGGAGTGTGATACCTCCAGCCTTTGTTCTTTCTACTCAAGATTATTTTGGTTATTTGGAGTCTTTTGTGATTCTATACTAATTTAAAACTTTTTTTTGCTTTTAAATATTTTTTAACTTTTATTTAATGAATATAAATTTCCAAAGTACAGCTTATGGATTACAATGACTTCCCCCCGTAACATCCCTCCCACCGGCAACCCTCCCCTTTCCCACTCCCTCTCCCCTTCCATTCACATCAAGATTCATTTTCGATTCTCTTTATATACAGAAGATCAGTTTAGCATACATTAAGTAAAGATTTCAACAGTTTGCTCCCACACAGAAACATAAAGTGAAAAATACTGTTTGAGTACTAGTTATAGCATTAAATCTCAATGTACAGCACACTAAGGACAGAGATCCTTTTCTGTGAAAAACAGCATTGGAATTTTGATAGGGATTGCATTAATTCTGTAGATTGCTTTAGGTGGTATGGCCATTTTAATCATATTAATTCTTCCAACCATTGACATGGCTTCCCATTTATTTGTGCTTGCTTTTTAAAAAAAAAAAAAGATTTATTTATTTATTTATTTATTTATTTGAAAGGCAGAGTTACAGAGAGACAGAGGCAGAGAGAAAGAGATCTTCCATCCACTGGTTCAATCCCCAAATGGCCACAACGGGTATAGCTGGGTTTGTCTGAAGCCAAGAACCAGGAGCTTCTTCTGGATCTCCCACGTGGGTTCAGGGGCCCAAGCACTTGAGCCACCCTATGATACTTTCCCAGGTACATTAGCAGAGAGCTGGATTGGAAGTGGAGCAGCCGGGTCTTGAACTGGCGCCCATTTGGGTTGTTGGCACTGCAAGCGGTGGCTTCAGTGGTTTTGCCCACTACACCACAGCACCAAGCCCTATTTGTGCTTTCTTTGGTGTCTTTTATGACTGTTTCATAGTTTTAAGTTTATAAGTCTCTCACTTCTTTGGTTAATTGTACACCTTTATTTTATTTTTGTCCTTCTTAATGAGATTGTTTTCTTAATTTCCTTTTTGGATCCTTAGAATTCTCTATGTGTATATAGAAACTGCTGAATTTTGTGTGTTGATTTTGTATACCACAAGTTTATTGAATTTGTTTATCAGTTCTAACAGGTTTTTTATTTCATGGAACTTTCAGGGTTTCTATATATAAGATCATGTCAACAAACAGACAATTTGGATCAGCAGAAAGCTTGTACTGTTTACAATGTTCCCCTCTTTTGTAATTTTGGACATTTGAGGATGATGCAAAGTTTATTGCGAAGAACATTCTAATTGTGAGTGTGGTAACTGCTCCAACGATGGCCCCGAATAAACCATGGTTGTTTGTATTCTTGCTCTGTGTAGTCCCTTTCCACAATGACTCTGAGCTTCATCTTACGG
The DNA here is from genome assembly GCF_964237555.1 of Oryctolagus cuniculus. Lineage (NCBI taxonomy): Eukaryota > Metazoa > Chordata > Mammalia > Lagomorpha > Leporidae > Oryctolagus > Oryctolagus cuniculus. Next base: position 29,847,647 of record NC_091453.1, on the reverse strand, counting down.
GACATTGCCAAGCTTGACACAGGCACAGGTTTGATAGATGTTTGAACATGAGGCTTTTCTGCTTGGAAAATTCGCTCTAGAAAACCAACCAACCAACCACCATGTAAGAGACCTGACTATCCCGAGATGTCAAAGCTATCGGGAACCTGAAGCATGTAGAGTAGCCACATGAAGGAGGACCAAGGTATTCCAAGTTATTGCAGCTGTTTTAGGCAGAATAATGGTCTTCCAAAAATGGCCTCCTCATCTCTGGAACCTGTGACCACATCATGTTACATGTAACATGACATGTTATGTTATATATTACTTTTGTGCGATGTTTCTACTGCTTTGGTAGAAATACCAAATACAAAATACATATGCATGTAACAACCTTGAAAATATGAACTGAGTGATATAGGTAATTTTGCGTCTGAGTGGAATGCTCTTATATGAGCAATTAAAATTGGTATTGTGGGATGGGTGTGTGGTGTGGCGGGTTAAGACACTGCTTGGAGCACCCACATCCCATACCTAAGTGCGTGTTCAAATTCCAGCTACTTTGCTTCTGCACTTGATCTCAGCCAAAAGGCCGAGAAGCAATCTGCTTCTGATCCAACTTCTTGCTAATACACCTGAGAAGCAGCGGAGGATGGTTCAAGTGCTTGGGGCCCTGCCATCCATTTGGGAGACCTGGGTGGATTTCTGGGCTTCTAGTTTTTTTTTTGTTTGTCCCAGCCTCGGCTATTGCAGACATTTGGAGAATGAATCAGCAGATGGAAAATCTTTTTTTCTCTCTCTCTCCTCTGTTGCTTTGCCTTTCAAGTACATGAAAATAAGAAGTTAGCATTTAAAAAAAAAAAAAAAACAGTTCAAGGAGGAGCCAGCATTGTGATGTATCAGGCATCCCATATAGTCACCAGTTTTGTGACCCAGCTGCTCCACTTCCAATCCAGCTCCCTATTAATGGCCTGGAAAAAGCAGTGAAAGATAGCCCAAGTGCTTGGGTCACCCATGTGGGAGACCCAGATGAAGTTCCTGGCTCCTGGCTTCAGCCTGGCCATTGTGGCCAGTGCATGGAAGATCTCTCTCTCTCTTTCTCTTTAACTCTGCCTTTCAAATAAATAAACATAAAAAATGTTCATGGAAGGGCAGGTGTTTGGTGTGGTGGTTAAGATATCCACATTTGGCGGGCGCTGTGGCTCACTAGGCTAATCCTCCACCTGCGGCGCCGGCACCCTGGGTTCTGGTCCTGGTTGGGGCACTAGATTCTGTCCCAGTTGCTCCTCTTCCAGTCCAGCTCTCTGCTGTGGCCCGGGAAGGCAGTGGAGGATGGCCCAAGTACTTGGGCCCTGCACCAGCATGGGAGACCAGGAGGAAGCACCTGGCTCCTGGCTTTGGATTGGCGCAGCGCGCCGGCCGTAGCGGCCATTTTGGGGGTGAACCAACGGAGGGAAGACCTTTCTCTCTGTCTCTCTCACTGTCTAACTTTGCCTGTCAAAAACAAAAAACAAACAAACAAACAAAAAAGATCTACATCCATGGGGCTGGCTCTGTGGTGTAGCAGGTTGAAGCCGCCGCCTACAGTGCTGGCATCCCATATGGGTGCCTGTTCGAGTCCCGGCTGCTCCACTTCTAATCCAGCTCTCTGCTATGGTCTTGGAAAGCAGTAGAAGATGGCCCAAGTCCTTGGGCCTAAGCACCAGTGTGGGAGACCTGGAAGAAGCTCCTGGCTCCTGGTTTCGGATCAGCGCAGCTCTAGCCATTGCCAATTAGGGAATGAACCAGCGGATGGATGGATCTCTCTCTCTCTCTCTCTCTCTCTCTCTCTTATTTCTGTGTAACCCTGACTTTCAAGTAAATAAATAAATCTTTAAAAAATAAAGATACCCACATCCCATATCAGAGGGCCAGGGTGCTAGTCCTTGCTCTGCTTCTAATTTTAACTTCCTGCTAATGCACACCTTTGGAGACAGTAGATGATGGTTCAAGTACTTGGGTCCCCCTTCCACCCACATGAGAGATCAGGATTGAGTTCCCAGCTCCTGGCTTCATCCTGGCTCAGGCCTGTTACAAGTATTTGGAGGGTGAATCAGTGGATGGAAGACCTCTGTTTGTCTGTCTCTATTTTTCAAATAATAATTAAAAATATTTGCGGAAAACTGGAATTAAAAGAAGTTTATTTTAGTACAATTTTTTAAGTCTATGCATTGTTTTTCATAATATACATTTTCCATAAAAATTCTTGAAGCTCTTCCTAATGTGTTGTTTTAAGCCCCTGAATTTCTGGTAATTTGTTACAGCAGTACTAGAAAATTAATACAATAGTCAATAACCCCAACTCAGCCATAAGCAAAATGTTAATTGACATCACATAGAACAGAAAACCACTTGATCAATGTACAGAAGCTTGAAAATTAACACATTGTTGTTATGGGGGAACTTCTCTGATAGAAAATAAATGTAGGTATATCTAAGTGACAGATCTTTTGATTACAGATAATAGAAAAGAACATGAGGGGCTGGCATTGTGACGCACTGGAAAGCAGTGGAGGATAAGCCCAAGCACTTGGGCCCCTGCTACCCACGTGGCAGACCTGAGTGAAGCTCTTGGCTCCTGACTTCAGCCTGGCCCAGCCCTGGCCATTATGGCCATTTGGGGAGTGAACCAGCAGATGGAAGATCTCTCTCTCTCTCTCTAACTATGCCTTTCAAAAAAATAAAAATAAAAGAAATCTTAAAAAAGAAAGGTACAAAAGCTATTTTAAGTTAAAATCAAATATGTTTAGGGAGGATTTATTATAACAATATAAGAGGTCTTCAAAAGGTTCATGGAAAATGGATATTATGAAAAAATTATGCATGAAGTTCAAAGTTTTCTTTCACTGGAATAAGCTTATGTTTTTACTCCATTTTTCCACGAACTTTTTGAAGTCCCCTTATACAGAAGTGTCTCAGAAACCAGGGAAAAATGCAAGAGGGCTTGAACCAGGGCCTACAAACTCATCAGAAGCACAGCAAGGCTTCTCTGCCCTTCTAAGCCCTCTGGGGCTACATGCTCTCCTGAACCTTCCCTCCCTCTTCTACTCCCCCTCCCTCTCCCCCATTCCATCCTCTCCCCAGGATAACTTTTTCTGCTATTTCAGGCATTCATGGTCTAACAGGATATTCCCAGCCCAAGCTTTCCTTCATTTGCAATCTGAACTCTCAAGACACTGACCAATCGCTCTGAGCCTCAATTCTTAATTCCTTAGAGGAAGAAAATGGCCAGACAGGGATATTATGCAGCCTTTATGCAATCTGCAATGGTCAGGAAGGCCAGTCAGCTAGTACAAACACCACCAGTCTACTCTGAGTGAGTGTGTGTGTGTGTTTTGGGGGAGCATCTTGAAGCAGTCAGACACATCAGTGATGCTCTTATAACCCAGTTTTTCTAGGCAGTAATCATCTACGTGGGCTTGATGCTGCCACTTTGAGGAAAGTCGGAAAGGCAGACATGTGGCCCCAGATGCCACAGTCAGGAATTCTGGGAGTACAGAGCCAGATGCTCCCTCGGAAAGGCTGAGTCAGAGCCTGGGCTCCTGGGATGCTGCTTCCTGGAGCTCTCACACCCCGCCCACTCACATTCGCACTGGAGAAATCCAGATCATCAGGACGTTTGGGCCTGGGCATCCAGGAAACTCAGTGTGTGCTGTGGGTGGTGAATAGACAGCCTGTCTGGGTTTAATCTGTTTCTAGACAACATAGCCCTTTATGCTTCTCCACCTTTCCTGATGCATGCCTTCGTTTGAGCAATCTAAAATCCCACACCCTCTTAATTGTGATTCTGTCTTCAAAGTGAATTAACTATTGTGACTAAGATCAAATCTGTAGTTATAATGTTGAACATTTTGTGTCAAATAAACATGCCTCCAGGAGATTCTACTGCATTTCCCTGGGAGAAGGGAGTGCTCTATTCTCTGCTCCACACCTCTTACCGGAGCCCTGGTTGAGAATAATTGATTTCAATCATGAAACAGTCAATTCCATTCTGCAGATATTCTCATTGGTGTTAATTATTATTAAATCAACACTTTTCAAGTCTAAGAAATGGCCTAAGAGTGAAGATTCCTGAGGGTACATTTTCTAGCAGTAAAGAAATAGCCTTGGGCCATTTCATTTTATTAAATCGCATTGTTAGATATCTTTATATCTGCCATTAAAAAGTCAGCTATTTTATATGTGCCCACATACTGTGTCATACTTTCTGAAGTATATAGAAAATGCAATTTGTGCAAATGAATACAATCTCCAACTCTATGGCTAGCTATCATGGGATGTATCATAGGATGTAGCTGGGATAATAGTTTTCCTAGTGTGGCACTTCTGCCTGCAAACCAAGTGGTATTCAAGTGCCATATTATGTCTTTATTACTGAAACATCTCATCATTCATTTAAAATGGGGTTTACTAAGGCCACCTATTGTTTTCTTGAACATTATCAAAGGATCTCATCAGAAATCACATTTCTACTTGAAGTATAAGTTGTTTCAGGTAATAGCAAAAGCAGGTTGCTGTGTAAAACCCTTTTTCCTGGAACAGTTAAAGTAATGAAGGACTGGGGTTTTCTTTTCTTGAGAAGGTCTAAAGTAGTATTTCTTTCTTTAAAAAAAAAAAAAGATTTGATGTGAATGGAATGGAAGAGGGAGCGGGAGATGGGAGGGGTGCGAGTGGGAGGGAAATTATGGGCAGGGGGAAGCCATTGTAATCCATTAACTGTACTTTGGAAATTTATATTTACTAAATAAAAAAAAAAGAAAAGAAAAAAGATTTATTTATGCGAAAGGCAGACTGACAGAGAGAGAGGGAGAGACAGAAAGAGAGAGAGATCCTTCCTCTCCTGGTTCACTCCCCAGCAGCTGGGGCTGAGCGAGGCTGAAGCCAGAAGCCAGGAATTCCAACATGAGTGTCAGGAACTCAAGTACTTGGGCCATCATCTGTTACCTTCCAGGCCCATTAGCAGAAAGCTGGATTGGAAGAAGTAGAGGCAAGACTCAATCTCAGGTACTCTGATATGGAACACTCGTGTCCCATGTGGCAGCTTAACCTGCTGCAACACAACACCCACTCCTACAGCAATATTTCTCACAACACGCTCCGTGTGATGTTATTAGGCATGATGCAAAGGGCAGGTAGTTAGGATCCTTGTTCCATCAAAAATAAAGAAATTTACTATAATATTACTGCATTAGTCAAGATTCTCCAGAAGAACAGAGCCAATAGGAGATAGATAGAAGAGGTCTTCAAAAACTCAGGGAAATGTTTATTATGAAAAACTCTGCATGAATTTTGATCTTTTTGCACTAAAAATTACATTTCTCACAACCTTTTTGAACTATCCTCATATGTTAGACATGTATGTATATATGTATACATGCATAAATGGAAATTTATTATGAGGAATTGGCTCATGCAGTTGGGGATACTGAACAGTGTTTATGATACAAACCTCAGTCCAAGGACAAGAGAAGAGGAGAGGAATTGTTCCAGCTCATTCAGTGAGACAGGAAAGAGGCAAATTCCTCTTTATGCACTCTTTTGGTCCATTTTGGCTCTCAAGGGATTGCACAATATGTACTCACATTGAGAAGGGCCATCTACTTTACAGAGTTTATCCAGTCAAATGTTAATCTCATCTCAAAACACTTTTGCAGACCACACCCAGAAACAATGTTTAATCTGAGTATCCTGTGACCCAGTCAAGTTGACACACAAAATTAACCTACATAGACACTCAGGACCTTTATATACTAATGCATAGAAAGCATATCAAGAAGAATATACCAGGGTGCTTTTAAAAGTTTGTGGAAGATAGAATTAAAACATAAGTTCATTTTGGTGCTAAAATCTTTTGAAATCTATGCACAGTTTTCTCATAATACATATTTTCCATGAAGACCATTCATATGCCTCGATTTCAAGTCTGTTTTGCACCAACATAAACTTACCTTTTAATCCTATTTTTGGATGAATTTTTTGAAATGCCTTTATAAATCTTTGCAATGTAATTGTGAAGAAGCTCATCTACTATATGGTAAATTTTAAAAAAAAATTTGAAGTGAAAATCACATCACATAAAAGCAACCATTTAAATGTGAACAATTCAGGAATTTATAGCACATTTACAGTGTTGTACAGCCACAACCTATATCTAGTTCCAAAACATTTTTATAACTTCTGTTAAGCAACTACTCTTCATGACTACCTGCCCCAAACCCCTGGCAACCACCAATGTGGTTCTTGTTGTATAGCTTTCTAGTTTTTAAAAAGAGTAGACTTTATTTTTTAGAGTAGTTTGAGATTCACCAAAAAAGTATATGGAAAGTACAGAGTGTTCCCATCTACTCCCTGCCCCCACACATGCACAAACTCCTCCATTATCAACAAGAAGCACCAACAAGAGCTGTGCATTTGTCACAGTGCTGTGTTGGCTTTCTAGAGGGAGATTTTTTAAAAGTCTCTTCAAATGTTGTTTTCATAACTGAGAGAATTTATGTGGGCAGAGTATCCATGGCAAATTTCTACAGAATTGTTCTATGCTTCCACTTTTAACACTATTGTCCTCTATTCTCAAATGCTGTCTACATGAGCTTTCTCCCTCCTAACTCCTTTTTTAAAAGATTTTATTTATTTATTTGAAAGTCAGAGTTACACAGAGAGAGAAGGAGAGGCAGAGAGAGAGAGAGAGAGAGAGAGGTCTTCTACCCGGTGGTTCACTCCCCAATTGGCCTCAATGGCAGGAACTGTGCCGATCCAAAGCCAGAAGCCAGGAGCTTCTTCCAGGTCTTCCCACGTGGGTGCAGGGGCCCAAGAACTTGGGTCATCTTCTACTGCTTTCCCAGGCCACTGCAGAGAGCTGGGTGGGAAGTGGAGCAGCCAGGACTCAACTGGCACCCATATGGGATGCCGGCACTGCACGTGGTAGCTTTACTCGTTATGCCACAGCATCAGCCTTGTCCTACTAACTCTTGACATTCATGACATTCTGCCTCAATGATTCTGAAGATGGACTGAATAAGCGCTATTTTTTAACAGGTGCTCAGATAACCTTTTAGAGTTGGGTCCCTTCATCTCTCCACAAAAGTAGAAGGCATTGCTAAAGCATACATTACATCTCTTCACCTCCCTGAAACATGAAGTCTGTTCCTTGGGCAAAATAATGAAGATGTAGGAAAATAGGAGAGTGCCTGATTTTTGTTTTGTTTGTTTCCTTTTTATTTTTTAAATTCATTTTTATTTTATTTGAAAGTCAGAGAGACAGCGAGAGGGTGAGACAGAAGAGAAGAAATCTTCCATCTACTGGTTCACTCCCCAAATGCTTGCAATGCCAGGGGTAGGTCAGATTGAAGCCATGAGCCTGGAACTCTGGTCTTCCACCTGTGTGGCAGGGACCCAAGCACTTGCACCATCAGCTGCTGCCTCCCAGGGTGTGCATCAGCTGGAAGCTGGAATTAGAAGCAGAGTAGTCAGGACTTGAATCGGGCACTCTGATATTGAATGTGGGTGTCTCAAGCAGTGCCTTAACTTTTGTGCCAGATGCTGGCACCAGCATCTGCTTTTAAAATACAGCTGTCTCAATCTTTAAAAAAAATATTCCTTAAGTTACAGAGAGGCAGAGGGCAGAACGAGAGAGAGAGAGAGAGAGAGAGAATCTTCCATCTGCTGGTTCACTCCCCAAATGGCCACAAAGGCCAGGGTTGAGCCAGGCCAAAGCCAGGTGCCAGGATTTTCTTCCAGGTCTCCCACACAGCTGCAGGGGCCCAAGCACCTGGGCCATTCTCTGTTGCTTTCCCAGGAACATTAGCAGGGAACTGGATTGGAAGTGGAGCAGAGAGAGAAGGAGAGGCCAGGACTCTAACCAATACCCATATGGGATGCCAGTGCTGCAGGTAGCCACACTACCCTCATAGCCCCAGTTGTCTCAATCTTTGCATGAAATACGAAACTTCAGGCCACTGTTGTTTTAAGTTAACCACTAATTTAAAATTTCTAATTAGTTTAATTGATGAATCTATCTTTTAATGATTATTTGTTGGGTATCTCTGGTTATTCTAAGTTGCTTTGAAAGAAAATAAAAAATACAAATAGGGGCAGGTATTTATCCTAACAGTTAAGACACTCATTAAGATACCCACATCATATATTGGAGTACCTGGGTTTCATACCTGGCTCCGGCTTTTGACTCCAGCTTCATGCCAATGCATACCCTGGGAGGCAGCAGGTGACGGCTCAAGTAATTAGATTCCTGCCACCCATTAGGGACACCTGGGTTGTGTTCCTAGCTCCACCTTCAGCCCAGTCCTAGCCATTGCAGGCATTTGAGGAGTGAACCAGTGGATGAAAAGGGAGGCCATCTTCTATTGCTTTCCCAGGCCATAGCAGAGAGCTGGATCAGAAGTGGAGCAGCCGGGTCTTGAACCGGCACCCATATGGGTTGCTGGCGCTTCAAGCCAGGGCTTTAACCCACTGCGCCACAGCGCCAGACCCTTGAATTGAGTTTCTACTATACTTTTCCAAAACTGTTTTCCATAACTGGTTATCTGTAGCTACCGTCTTGCTTGGTAAGTGAAACTTAACCGTAATTAGTTCCACATAAACTTAGTCAATGCAAAGTTTTTCTGAGTCAGTTCAAAGCTTTCCTTTCCACCACGGTCTCTGGGTCATACGAAATTCCAACAGGATCACAATGAGGCAAGGTCTAGGGAAAGAGCCTCAGCAGAGCAGCCAGCATGGATCTGTTCCCACCATTCCCTGCGCATCACTAGTATTTGCGCTCACTGGTACCTGCCTGATCATGTCCATCTTCCTTTTGGCCAGTATTCTCTGCTGAACACTGGTGTCATTCTTACCTAAACTCAGAATATTCAAGATCCAAATATCCATTGTTCTCTTGGCTACACCTATGCTTGGGAAGATTCGGGGTGGCTTCTTTTGCCGTGAAGGAATACTTGGTGGCTCCCAGAGTCTCCCTTAGTTCCTTATACCTGCACGTCCTCAACCCTCACAATCCATTGTCATTCATCTGTCTTCCCTTTGCAGGAGAAGGAGCTTGCTTGCTCTAGCTTGCTCCAAATAGAAATAGAACATGGGTTCTTGTCCTTCTCGGCCACTCCCTGCAGAAGCCCTTCCTCTGCTCTGACTCTCCTTCCCTCTGCCCAGGCTGGGTCCTTGTTCTCTTCACCTCAAGCTCATCATATACTTCATGCCTTCATGCCTTTTTCTTAGCATAAGCCGTGTGCCCTGAGTCTCCTTGGCTTTCAAAACTGAAAAAGACCATATTCTTGGAAATCAAATCCTTTTGCTCTCAAACCATTCTTTCTGCCAGTTTTAGAAGCCTATTTTTGAAATCCCCACACCAAAATTCAGTACTTCTGTGTTTCCTTCCTCCCTGCTCAACAATTCTTTATCCCTGAATGGCAGATTAGATCAACATAGGATGATCTCAAAAGTTTTCAAAGTGAGGGCATTGATTGACTTGTAATATGTTAAATCAGTGGGAAGAAACATCTAGTGGACTCCACAGTGAATCACAGAGATGGAAATACAACAAGGTGTGACCATGGAGGGGATGCTCATAATTGCAGAAGGCCGGCTGCAGTAATATGGTGTTGCAGAAACTGGGAGAAGAGAGGATTTCAAGGAAGAAACGTCAGTGTAGTAGAAACTATAAGAAAGTAAAAGCAAATACCCACTGAGTAAAGACAATTAGTTGAAAGTTCCTACGTGGATCCACTAATAGACCAGCATATTTCATAGCTTTTTGATTTTTAAACCTAGCTGACATGCAAGTATATACAATGGAGACTGTAGGAATGCAGAGGTAAGACATGCTGGAGTCATCTTGGAAAATGGTCACTGGATCCAGCGTTGTGGTGCAGCGAGTTAAGCCACAGTGTGGCATGGTGGCATCCCATATCAGTGCTGATTCAGGTCCCAGCTGCTCTGCTCCTGATCCAGTTCCTTGCTAATGTGCCTGGGAGACATCAGAGGATGGCCCCAGTACTTGGTTCCCTGCCACGCATGTAAGAAACTCCAATAGAGTTTCAGGCTCCTGGCTTCAGCCTGACCCAGACCCTGCCATTGTGACCATTTGGAAAATGAACCTGCAGATACCTGGGAGATCTTTTTCTCTCTCTGTCTCTCCCTGTCTTTCTATCACTTTGCCTTTTGAATCAGTAGAATAAATATTTTTAAAAAATAAATTAAAAAAAAAAAGAAAGTGGTCACTGACCCAGAAGTTTCCAGAAAACACTTCCGTGTTTCATGTGCACTGGTCCCCAGAGCACTGTACCATAGCCACATACCTGGAAGCAGGGGCTACTTGATACTTAAGAAGCATGTGAATGAAAAGTAAGTACAGTAGTAATACTCTTAGCATCCTATTACAAACCAGGAAGACAGTACATTCAAAATCAGTCTTACTTTAATCAACACTGATAAGTGGGAGTTCTGGCAATGGCTCTCCACCATTATTTATTTATTGGTATTCTAGATAAGCTCTCAAGACCATACATCTGTAGTAGAAATGCACAAAAGGATTAGCAAAGAATCAAGCTGCAGTATTAGGTTTTAAATTGCATAGCATATTCATAACACTTAGATCAGTCTTTTTTCTTCTTAAAGAACTCCTTTCTGTTCATCTCATTTGAAAAGAAAAAATGACTTGCACTAGATTATTTTTAAAATCAGCTTAAGTTTAGCTCTGATAAATGTCTTGAAGCCATTTTTGTCTTGCCTTTGTACTGTATATAAAGTGAATACAGAAATCTGCTCAAAATCACAAGTTATAAATGCATATAGCCTTAAAGAGCCCAATCTGTTTTAATTTACTGACTGAATGATCAGTTTGCTATGTAAGAGGATCTGAAATAATTGCATGGTGGACATTTGCTGCTGACAAAATAAGCATTTGGGGGACTTGGTGGTAAGAGTAAAACCTTGCTCTGATCTAAAGGACATCATTAGAGCTGGAATCAGTGTCTGTCTGGGAAAGGGGTGATGGAGAGAGAGAGATCTCAGAACAAAAGGATGACAGAAAGAGAGGGCATGGATCATTGACTGTATGAAATCCCAATAGTTGATGGGTGACTGCAGAGACACAAGGAGAATAAAATTTATTTGGAGAAGTTTCTGGCTGCAAGCCTCCATCCACATATGACTCAGGGTCACCGTGTCAATGCCTGCTTTCCTCCTGCCAAGAGCTGACGTCAGGGCTGCCACGCCTTCATGCATTTCACCAGGACCAGGTAGCGACCTAGAACTTTTAGAGGCAGCAGGAAGGGTAGGTGCTTTTAGGAGGGGGAAAGATTTGGAAGAGTTGCACAGAGAATGTGTGTCAGGGAGCACACCCACATGCAAAGGGAGAGCGATTTCTGAAGGAGGGTTTCTTATTCTCATCAGCAAGATTTCTGGATTTGTGCTTTTGTGATTGAAAGCGATTTTTAATAATGGGCTTTATCAAGAAATCAAGTTGATAAGGAAGCCACACTCAGTACACTTTGTCACACCTGCTTGAATCCCACTGACAGAAGAGTCACCGCGGGTTCTGATGACTGCCACCTGGGCCTGCGCACTGAATCCATTGTGCTTCTCTGGACTCTTGTTTTTTTGTTTGTTTGTTTTTTTAATTTTTTGACAGGCAGAGTGGACAATGAGAAAGAGAGAGACAGAGAGAAAGGTCTTCCTTTTGCCGTTGGTTCACCCTCCAATGGCCGCCGTGGCTGGCGCACTGCACTGATCCGATGGCAGGAGCCAGGTACTTATCCTGGTCTCTCATGGGGTGCAGGGCCCAAGCACTTGGGCCATCCTCCACTGCACTCCCTGGCCACAGCAGAGAGCTGGCCTGGAAGAGGGGCAACTGGGACAGAATCCGGCGCCCCGACCGGGACTAGAACCCGGTGTGCCGGCGCCGCTAGGCAGAGGATTAGCCTAGTGAGCCGCAGCGCCGGCCTGGACTCTTGGTTTCTGAAAGCAGTTCAGTTCTTCCCGGCCCTGACTCTGCGTGCCCACTGCCCCTACATCTGACATGCTTCCTCCTGTGGCAGGCTGGTTCCCTCTCATCCTTCAGGGTACAGCTTCATCTGGTCTCCCCCAGGGAAGCCTTTCTCGAGTACCTGAACTGCACAGCCCACAATTTGTAATTATATGTTTGTTGGTTTGCTTGTTTGCCCCTTTTTGCCTTAATGGCAGGTACGTTAGTTTGCTATGGCTGCCAGGACAAAGTACACAGACTGAGTGACTTAAACAACAGAGATTCATTGTCTCAGAGTTCTGAATACTGGAAGTCCAAGGTCAAGGTTCAGCAGGGTTGATTCTTCTTCTGAGGTCTCTCAGTTTACACATGGCTATTTTGTTCCTGTGTCTTCATAACATCTTCCTTCTGTGGGTGTTTGCATCCACATGTCCCCTTTTTATAAAGACATCAGTCATATTGGATTAGGACCTACCCTGATGACCTCATTTTCACTTCAATTACTTCTGCAAAGACCTTATCTCCAAATACATTCACACTCTGATGTTCTGGGGTTCAGGACATATGAATTTTAGGAGCCAAGGGACACAGCTTAGCCTACAACAGAAGGAATTGTGAGGTTCTATCACCATTCATTGTATGGCTACTCAGCACCTAGAACAGTGCCTGGCACAAGGTAGACTCTCAACAAATATTAGTTGAATGAATAAATGACCATGTTTCCTATTATTCCCCTGCAGGCCTAGATGGACCCTTCTCTGCAATTCTTGCATGCTGGGAATTCTCTTATCACTTCAAAACCCTTTGTGGGTACACATAATACTTTACACAGATCTTGCATCTTTCTTGGAAAGACTTAAGCTGACTCATCAGAATACAGAAAATACAAGATGACAAGGTTCTAAAATGGGACAATCACGTCACATCGATTCATGCCCTTGTTTACAGAGGTGGACTTGGGCTGTCTCCAAGCTTTCTAGTTTAAACACGGTTCATTGGTTCCATTAGATAAAAATAGGGCAGCTGCTCAGGACAAGAACAACCCTCATTGGTTGTTGGTAATAAGAATGGAGAATTTCCCCTGGGTGTCCTCCAGAAGGAAACACTGCATGTCCTGAGAAACACATGTTGATAACATGTTTTCAGGAAGACACATCAAGAAGTCTACAAGCTTACTTGCTTCTCTTTTAGCTTTTAAAAAAAGTTAATTGTGATGTACTTCTGATTTCAGGAGTTGAATCCAGGTCTCTCACACGGGTGCAGGGGCCCAACGACTTGGCCATCTTCTGCTGCTCTCCCAGGATATTAGCAAGGAGCTCATTGGAAAGCAGAGCAGATATTCCTCTTGAAAATAGTTTCATTTATTTGTTTTATTTATTTGAGGGGCAGAAAGGAGGCAGAGAGGGAGAGAGAGAGAGAGAAAATCTTTAATCTGCTGGTTTACTCCCCAAATGCCTTCAAAAACAAGGGCTGGACTAGGCCTAAACCAGCAGCCTGGAACTCCATCAGGGTCTTCCAATGGGCAGAATAAATGCAAATATTTTATCTATTTTTGTTTAATTTGAAAAGTCAAGAGGCAGAGAGGCAAACAAAGAATCTTCCATTTGCTGGTTCACTCCCCAAATGCTCTCAACAGGCAGGACTGGGCCAGGTCAAAGTCAGGAACCTGGAACTCAATCTGGGTCTCCCATGTGGGTGGCAGGTGTCCAAGTACTTGAGCCATCATCTGCTTTCTCCCAGGGTGCGCATTAGCAGGAAGCTGGAATCAAAAGCAGAGCTGAGACTTGAATCCCAGTCCACTCCAATATCGGATGCAGGTGACCCAAGCAAGTATGCCAAATAACTGCTCCCTCTCTTTCCAGTATTTTTGCCTTGTATATCTTATTTTATTGTCCAGAAATCACAAGAAATGAAAAATAACAGTTGTTATTTTTTTTAAGCACCTTATCTTATTCCCAATGAAAAGTCTGCCAGAATGATGTAGGCCATTAGTTTGCAAAATATACCATTTATCATGTTAACAAAGATTTCTGATCTCAGTTCACCACAAATGTTTATAACTTGTGGATATTTAATTTTATTAACTATCAATTCATTTGGAGACATCTATTAAAATTCTGGCTTTTCTTCTTGATGTAATAAATTATATTAGTATATTTTGAAATATTAAATAACCCTTGTATTACTGAAATGAATTCTTTTTCTTTGTGATGAACAATTCTTTTATTTTCACATTGGATTTGATTTGCGAATGCTAAGTTTAAGACTTTTGTTTTTATATATTCACTGAACTATTTAATAAGCTTTCTGTCTGAGTGTTTATTCTTTGTCAGGTTTTGATACTGTGGTTTTGCTAATTTCATAAAATGAATTGGAAGATTTCCATCAGTTTCTCTACTTTAGAATTACTTAAATAGCATTGGAATGTTATAAAAATGAACATAACCCCAAAAGTCTTCTATGAAAAGTTTTGCAGTTTTTTACCATGATTTTTGATCTATTCTGATATCTTACTTTTTCTTGAACCAGTTTATAGAGCTCTTTTTCAGAAAAGTGCTTCTGTAATGTTATTGTGTATACAAATATCCTAGGAATATCATAAACATGTAGATTCCAGTCTAGTAGGACTACACCATATAGTCCAAGCATCTCACATTCTAGTGCTCTGAATTAAGTTCAGAAAAAGATATCAGACTATCTAAGGACATGGATATTTCTTAGGTTATTCTCCAGAAGTAGACCCTAATTTGAGAATTCACGTTCTTATGATTTATTTAAAAAGTACTCCAAGGAGAAATTGGCAAGGGAAGCAGAATGGAGAGGGGGAAGAAGCCAAGAAAGACTGGCAGTCCAGGTGATATCCCAGGCTCAGCCTGATCTTACAAGGACGCTCTGAAGGATGTTAAATAAAATGTAAAGGATTCCATTGGTTTGGACTGAGCTCATGCCCTAGGCTCAACAGACCAAAGCAAAATGGAATTATAGGGGCCAGTGCTGTGGCATAGTTGGCTAAACCTCCACCTTCTGTGCCAGCATCCTATATGGACTCCAGTTTGAGTCCCAGTTGCTCCTCATCCAATCCAGCTCTCTGCTAATAGCCTGGGAAAGCAGTGGAAAATTGCCCAAGTGCTTGGGCCCCTGCACCCATGTGGGAGACCCAGAAGTTCCTGGCTCCTGGCTTTGGATTGGCCCAGCTCCATCTGTTGCGGTCATCTGGGAAACGAACCAGTGAACGGAAGAGCTTTATCTCTCCCTCTCTCTGTAGCCCTACAGATGGAGGTATTTGTACCTCTCAAATAAATAAATAAAATTTTTTTTAGAAAAGGAATTATATATGTTGAAGTTTCATCAAGCTGAAACTAAATTGTTTCTCTTTTTGAGAAATTAAGAGAAAGAGAATGAAAGTGGCTGAATCCCCAGATGGGCCAGTTTTTAGTCAACCTCATCAGGAAGTTGTCTCTGCTTTGACTCTTCCAAAAAGGTAACCTGAAGTAACTTGATGTTAATCAATAAGGTTTTTTCTATTGTTCTGTTTCTTTGCTTCCACCTAACAAAACCCACTTATCTGCTTTTGGCCAGTGGATACTCTCATTCTATTTTGTGATGCCATAGTCTTCGTATATGGCCTCCAGGTCGCTGAAGTATGTATGGGAAGAGAGGGCTGGAGCGTTTGTGCCCTAGTTCTTACAGCGTGTAAGAACCATTGGCCAGAACTAGTCACCTCGTCCCATCAACAACAGGAGGATGGGTAATGTGGAGGAGGCATGGATATTGATTGAGCAGTAAAAGTTCTGCCACAGCTTTTATTATTCACTATCTATTTGCCCAGAAATTTCATACTATTCTCACCCATACATCAATCTTGACAAATCTTAGACTGCAACCTACTAAATTTTAATTGTTTTTATTTAAAAAATAATAAGAGGCTCTTTGGGGAAGAGGAGCAGAAAATAAGCTAAAAACAAAGAGGGATATGTATGATTTCCTATTTTATATTGTTGGACATTTTTATCTGTTGCATCATTCCTATCAAACCTAGACTCCTTTGGTTCCTGATAAGTATCTTGAATCATGATCTAATGTCTAGTTTGTTTAGCTTAGGCCATAACCAATTCCTGGCTCCAGACCCAAAAGCTGAGGAAAGGCTAATGGCATTTTCAAATTTCCTTGATGATTTCTCCTTGGAGTCATAAAGAATATAACAATAATGTGCATGTGTATAAGCATATTGAAGCATCATTGCTCTCTAATTGACACATTTGTCTGAGAAACCTAGACTTGAACTAGAAAATAGACATATTATGTGAAAAGAATGCCCAATAACTTAAAAATTTTGTAGTTTTGGGGGAAAGGGAGAGTAAAATGTAAACTTATTAAAGCTAAGGTATGCAGGCACCATGGCTCACTAGGCTAATCCTCCGCCTGCAGCACTGGCACCCCGGGGTTCTAGTCCCGGTCGGGGCACCGGATTCTGTCCCGGTTGCCCCTCTTCCAGGCCAGCTCTCTGCTGTGGCCCGGGAAGGCAGTGGAGGATGGCCCAAGTGCTTGGGCCCTGCACCCCATGGGAGACCAGGAGAAGCACATGGCTCCTGGCTTCGGATCCGCGCAGCTGTAGTGGCCATTTGGGGGGTGAACCAACGGAAGAAAGACCTTTCTCTCTGTCTCTCTCTCTCTCTCTCTAACTCTGCCTGTCAAAAAAAAAAAAAAAAAAAAAAGCTAAGGTAAAATGTTGCATTCACAAGAAAAACAAACCCTTCTCAAAAAACTTGAAATAATTACATAATTTTAATTGAAATCTCAGAAAGAGTGGGTAAAGTATGGAATTTTGTCTATTTCTTGTCGAGCTGGCAGGAAATTCTCCTTACAGGAGGGGGGAGAAAGCTGTTTTTCATGTTTGTGTCTTTGTCATCTTTTGTGTTTGTGTTTGTAGAAACAGTCCCCATCACCTTCGAATGTGACATTTCAGGACTGTCAATCACAGCTACCATTTTGAAATCACTTTGTGCTCGAATGTTTATTTTTTTCCTTGGTGTAGGCAACCAAAAGTCTTATTGCTGGGCACTAGGCCTGCCTTAGACTTGTCAATATTGATACAACCTGGGCAGGGGTCAGTTTTCCACCCCCTTTCTCTTTCTCCTTAACTCCTAAGTTGACTCAGGCTCTTGGCTCAAAATTGCCTACCTGCAGATGACCTCAAAATTCACATCTGCACCCCAGATCTCTCCCTCTGACCCTGGGGTGCTATTCTCCTCTTTACTTGAGTATCTCTTACGCATTTCCAAATCAGAACTCTTTTTTATCCTTTTTCAAAACATTTATTTTATTTATTCGAAAGGCAGAGTTATAGAGAAGTAGAGACACACAGAGAGAGGAATCTTCCATCCTCTGGTATGTTTCCCAAAGGGCCACAACTTCCAGAGGTGGGGCCAGGCCAAAGCCAGGAGCCTGAAATTCCCTTCAGGTCTCCCACATGAGTTTCAGGAGCTCATGCACTTGGCCCATCATCGGCTGCCTTCCCAGGTGCATTAGCACAGAACTGGATCAGAAGTAGCAGCAAGGACGTGCACCTGTGTTCGTATGAGATGCTGGCATTGCAGGTGGTAGTTTAGCATGCTATGCTACAATACTGGCTCCAACATCACCATGTTGAGTGAAATGCAGATGCTAGACAGAAGGCTTGGTAACTGGACCTGAGCCAAGAAGATGAGTCCTGACTGACTGAGAGGCTATCAGGGCCATCACTGGCTTGGCCAAGGCCAAGGTCTCCCAGTTATAACCTGGTGCCTTTGCAGAGAGGCCTAACGGGAGGGAAAGATGCATCTCTGGCTGTAGCCAGAGTTCTCCATTGCTGACTGGAGGCATCGATCAGAACTCTTGATTCTTCCTCTATGTCAATCATTCTTATTGCTGTCAATGAGAACACAACTACATCAGCTGTTCAGGATAAAAGCCTCCACATCCTTGATTCCGCTTTTCCCTTCAGATCTTACAGCCAACCCAGCAAGTTCTTCAGGAATTCTGCATTCAGAGTATTTCCGGAATCTAGCCACATTTCACCACTCCACCACTACCAACTAAATCCAAGTTTTTACTAAGAGGTAAGTGTTAATTTGTCCGTGAATTATCCCCTGCAGAGAGGGAATTGGCCTCCTGCAAATCTCCATAGAAACTGGCCAAGGCCAGTACTTAAGGCAATCAATCCTGGTCAACCACTAGGCTTGGATCTCAGCCCTCCAAATATGCCTTGGATAGGGGCTGGCTGGTGCTTTTCCAATCATAAACACTAATGTGGCAAATCCTGCTGTTAGTTTTTTGTGTCAGGCAGCGGCAACAAGGAGCTTGGATTGTCCCCTCACTCCTGTAAAACTAAAAGAAGATATGGCAAGGCACAGGTGGAACAAAGCTCTGCTGTTGTTATATCCTGGTTACTGGTCACACGAGAAGAGAAACTGGCCGGAAGGCATCCTATCACATCAGGGAAGAGTCTGGTTCTTCCCTAATCACTCAGCATAAAAACCCCACATCCCAAAAGTCATGTCCCCTTTTCACACCCGGCATCTGGGGTGAAGCTACCTCAGAGTGTGAGGGGCATCAGGGGACTCATATTTCTGCAACAGATGCTGTTTCTGCAGGTCTAGTTGGTTCACCATCAGAACAATTGCATGTTCTATAATATCCAACTCAGAAGCCTATTTCAATTAAATGGGAATATGGTTAACAGTTGCTCATACCAAAATATCTAAGTGCCATTGCTGATACCTCTTCTATGCCAACCATAAATTCAATCCATCAACAAATATGCAAAAGCTCTACTTTAAAAAAATTTTTTTGAGGAGTAGGAATTGTGGTACAGTGGGTAAGCTGCCACTTGGGAAGTTCACATCCCATATCAGAGTGCTGGGGTTCGAGTCCCACCACTGTTTCCTATCCAGTTTCCTGCTAATACTCCTGAGAGACAGAAAATGATGGTCTAAATACTTGGAATCCCACCACCCACGTGGAAGACCCAGATTGAGTTCCAGGCTCTGGGCTTTGACCTGGCCTAACCCCAACTAGGACATTTTGAGAGTGAGCCAGTGGATAAAATCTCTCTCACACTCTCTCGCTCTCTTACTCTCTTGCTCTGTCACTCTTTCAAATAAAAAAAAGGAAATAAATAAATTTTTAAAAATGTGTTTGAAAGAGATACACAGAGAGAAACAGGGAGAGAGAGAGAGAGAGAGAGAGAGAAGGAGGGAGAGGGAGAGGGAGAGGGAGAGGGAGAGGGAGAGGGAGAGGGAGAGGGAGAGGGAGAGGGAGAGGGAGAGAGAGAAAACAAACTCCTAGCTGCTGATTCACTGCGCTGGATTGAAGTCAGGAGCCTGGAACTCAGTCACTTGCGCCATCACTTGTGGCTTTCCAGGGTCTGCATTAGCAGGAAGGTGGAGTTAGGAGATGTAGCTGGATATTGTTCTGTTGTATGACGTGAATGTATTAACTGCTAGGCAAAATGCCTTCCCCAAAATTCTACTTTTAAAATATAGTCAAGGGTCGGGGGAGGAGCGGTTCTGTGCCATAGCAGGTAAACTCGCCTCCTGTAGTGCCAGCATCCCCTATGGGCACCTGTTTGAGTCCTGGCTGCTCCACTTCTGAGCCAGCTCTATGTTAGTGTGCCTGGGAAAGCAGTGGAAGATGGCCCAAGTCCTTGAGCCCCTGCACCCGCGTGGGAGACCTGGAAGAAGCTCCTGGCTCCTGGCTTTGGATTGGCACAGCTCTGGCCTTCGCAGCCATCTGGGAAGTGAATCAGCGGATGAGAGACACCTCTCTCTCTCTCTCTCTCTCTCTCTCTGTAACTCTGCCTTTCAAATAAATAAATCTTTATATATATGTATGCATGTGTGTATATATATATATATATATATATATAGTCGGTATTCTATCATGTTTCACTGCATTGACTTCCTAAGCAGACTGCTGATTTCCACAAAAGACCCAGAATGATCTTTTATAAATATGCATCAGGCCATGTTATTCTGTAGTTCAAAATACCCCAGGTGCTCTCATCACGTGAAAAATATAGGCTCAGGCCTTACCATAGCCGTAGACTTGACATGATCTGGTCCTCAGCTTATTTTCATCCACGCTTGCCCTTGTGCCTTCTGCTGCAGCCACAGTGACCTCTTTCTTCATCTTGAATGTGCCAAGCTTGATCCCCACCTCTGCCAGCAATGGTCTTCTCCCAGCCTTTGAATGACCTTTCTTCCCATGTCTCCATTCATGGGTGCATTTCCTGATCAGCCCTTCACTCTGCATTCCTTTTGTATTTACTTCTTTGTGCTTATCCTCACCTGAGAGTTCACTGTATATTTGCTTAGGTGCTTGTCTGTCTACCTAATGCAACGTCAGCTTCATGAGAGCTACGACCTTGTCTGTCTTGTTTGCCACTCTATCCTGAAGGCCTAAAACATGGCCTGACACTGCTCACAAAGTATTTGTTGAATAAATAAATGAGCGGTACTGAAAAAAGTTTGGAAAATCATTTCTCAGCTGTCTGGGAAAGGCAGGAGATATTTCTGAAAATGTAATTATTCATCAATTCAGTAAGAAAAGGCAGGATTTTCTGCACTTGATAGGTGCTTAATAAATACAGATTGAATAAATGAATAAATAAAATGAAGCTGTCTTTATTCATCACATAGAACAACTGTGGAATACCTTCAAGTCTGTTATTTATTCTTGACTCAAGGCACCAAAGATGTTTTTAAAGATTAAGTTTTAATTGAAAAAGTCATAAATTTGGGGCAGAGAAGCTGTTCAATATGTGAAAAAAGTCTTATGGGAAAAATAAGGAAGTGTCAGATATGATGAGTGGTATCTTTTTTTTGCTAGTGGAAGATCAAGAAATATAATCTTTCTTTGAACATCTAGTCAATGACTATTCATCGTTTCGAATGTGTACATTAATTATAAGCTGTCAGTACAAACTCTAAGAATAATTCTTTCCATGTGAAATTGACCTTAAGTAAGATTAAAACTGATCTTATGTGAATTTGTTGAGCTACTAGAGAAAGTAGTGATCCTGAGACATGCAAAGTTAATTAAAAATATATTTCTAAATGAATGTCACATTTTATACTAAAGGAAGTGATTATTTCTTCATACTGTGAAATTTAAGAATTTGACAAAAATGAGATTTGACAGTGGAGTCTATTATTTTATAGCAGAAATATAAGAGCTTGAAGTTCAAATACGACTGAAACAGTTCTGTCTCATTCTATTGAGAAAGTTATTGCTTCCTAGCCTGCCAGTAGTTTTACAGGCATCCTAATATGAGAGTCAAGGACCTTGGGTCTGCTTATAGCCAGGACTGAGTTCACCATTTCCTTAGGTGTTCTCCAGCAGGGACTTGTTGAGCAGCCATGCAGAGAAATAAACAATGTTTGAAATAGAAAGCAATGACAGTTCAATGTCTCAAATAACCTTCACATGGAGCCTCCTAAATCTCTTTTCTTTACCCATAAAACAGATGAAATAAGTGAGGTTGTAAGAAGTTGACAACTTTCCCCAAACTGCAAAGAGTTTCCAGGTTGGGGTGACTACGACACAATTGCATTGGCCGGCGCCTCAGCTCACTAGGCTAATCCTCCACCTTGCGGCGCCGGCACACCGGGTTCTAGTCCCGGTCGGGGCGCCGGATTCTGTCCCGGTTGCCCCTCTTCCAGGCCAGCTCTCTGCTGTGGCCAGGGAGTGCAGTGGAGGATGGCCCAAGTGCTTGGGCCCTGCACCCCACGGGAGACCAGGATAAGTACCTGGCTCTTGCCATCGGATCAGCATGGTGCGCCAGCTGCAGCGTGCCAGCCGCGGCGGCCATTGGAGGGTGAACCAACGGCAAAAGGAAGACCTTTCTCTCTGTCTCTCTCTCTCACTGTCCACTCTGCCGGTCAAAAAAAAAAAAAAAAAAAAAAAAAAAACGACACAATTGCATCAAGGGTCTGTAAATGGTAGCAGCCTTGGAGGAGCGGATGATCAGTTTGACTTGCTCCCCCAGTAAGTAGTGTGAATGGGGTTATTTAAGTGGAGAATTCTGGGCGTAAATGAAAATTTTTTATTCTTTTTTTAATTTTTATTTTATTTATTTGAAAGACAGAGTTACAAAGAGAGGTAGAGAGAGAGAGAGGCCTTCCATCCGCTGGTTCACTCCCCAGTTGACCGCAATGGCCGGAGCTGCACCAATCCAAAGCCAGGAGCCAGAAGCTTCTTGCGGGCCTCCCAAGCGGGTACAGGGGCCCAAGCACTTGGGCCATCCTCTACTGCTTTCCCAGGCCAAAGCAGAGAGCTGGATCAGAAGAGGAGCAGCCGGGACTAGAACCGGCACCCATATAGGATGCCGGTGCTTCAGGCCAAGGCTTTAACCCACTGCTCCACAGCACCGGCCCCAAGTGGAAATTTTTGATCTGGAGTTCAGGAAGTAGGCTAAGAACAGAAATTGACATTGACCTAATATTTGAACCAAGAACTAGATAAATGATTCAGGTGGATGTTACTGGAGAAACAAATGGAGGCCTTAAAGGAAAGAGATGCCAGGGTAGGGATGGATTCTATAGCATAATGAGGATCAAGAGAAGAAAAGAATTTTATAGAAAAGTTGCCCCCTTGGATCAGATACTGTTACTCCTTTGGATTGAAGAGCGAGACCTTTGAAATAAAATGGACATTAGGGTTCTTCCCTCTACCACGGAGCCCCCAGCAGTTTAGTCGAGCACTAGGAGATGATTTCAGTAATTATGTATTTGTTTGAGACTCAGAGACAGAGAGAGCTCCTATCTGCTGGTTCATTCTCCAAATGCTAAAGCTAGGAACTCAATCTAGCTCTCCCATGTGGGTGTCAGGGATCTAAACACGGCATCACTTGCTGCCCTCAGGGTGCACATCGGTGGAAAGCTGGAATCAAAAATGGAGCTGGAACTCAAACCCAGGCCCTCTGACATGGGATGCAAGCATCCCACTTGGTGGCTTAGGCGCTAGACCAAATGTCTGCCCCGAGTGATGATTTCAATAACCCTATTACTCACCTAAATAAGGCAGGGCTAATTTTAGAACCACGGTGAAGCAACAGGACACACTTTGTTAGAGGATTTATTTCCTCCTTAAAGAAAAGTCCTTTTTTCTTAGTGTTCTTTGGTACACTTTGAATCCTTACATTTTTCATTTTGTGTATAAAATAATTTTCATTATCTTTATGAAGTAATTTGCAGAGAATTTATTTAAAAAGAAAAAGACTAGATAAAAATCTTAATTTTCCTATTATGCTAACAGCGTTGCTCTTAAAGTGATTTTTCCAAAGTTCAAAAGGTGCTTAAATTTAGAGCCGAGAGTCTTTTTTCTTTTGGCATCTTTTAGAAACCAAAGCTCGCCCCTGATTTATGCCTTTGATGAGACGCACAGTATGTTGTAAGAGAAGATGTCCTCTCAATGCTTTGAAGGAGCTCATAAAATGCTACAAAAGACGCCAGAAGAGATTACTCATTAATGCTAGCACATAGCTCATGGTTCATTCGCTTGAATTTATACTATGAAATTGTTTATTGACTTGATTGACTGTGCATATTGACAATGACTAAAGCTGCTCTTTAGAATCACCTGGTTCCCCGCCCCCCTTGAGGTTATCTCCTTAAGCAAATAATAGTTGGAGGAAGAAGAAGCATAATATATTTTGTGTGTGTGTGTGCTTCATAGACTTTATTTTTTACACAGTTGAGTGGGAAGTAAAGAGAGTTTCCGTATAGTCCTTGTCCCCCACATAAGCACAATGCCCTCCACTGTTGTCATTTAGCACTTGTGAACAACTGATGGGCATGCATTGATGTGTTCTTATCACCTGAAGTCCATAGCTTACATTAGGGCTTAATCTTGGTGTTGTACATGAAGTTTCATAAACATAGCATGATTATATAGAATGTCATACCAGAATAGTTACAGCACCCTAGAAATGCTCCATGCTCCACCTGTTCACCCCTCCCCCTCTTTCCATCCTAATCTTTGGCAACCACCAATCTTTTTAGGTTTCCATAGTTCTGCCTTTTACAGAAAGTCACATAATTGGAATCATACAGTATGCAGCCCTTTCAGATTGGTTTCTTTTACTCAGTAAAATATGCACTTAAGAGTTTTCCATGGGGGCCAGCCCTGTGGCACAGTGGGTTAATCCTCCGCCTGTGGCGCTGGCATCCCATATGGGAGCCGGTTCTAGTCCCAGGTGCCCCTTTTCCAATCCAGCTCTCTGCTGTGGCCTGGGAAAGCAGTAGAAGATGGTCCAAGTCCTTGGGCCCCTGCACCCACATGGGAGACTGGGAATAAGCACCTGGCTCCTGGCTTCAGATTGGCACAGCTCCAGCCGTTGTGGGCATCTGGAGCATGAACCAAAGGAAGGAAGATCTTTCTCTCTGTCTCTTCCTCTCACTGTAACACTACCTCTCAAATAAATAAATACAATCTTTAAAAAAATTTTCCATGTCTTTTCATGGCTTTATAACACATTTATTTATTTATTTAAAGATTTAATTTTTCATTTGAAAGGCAGAGTTCCAGACAGGCAGAGAGAGAGAGAGAGAGAGAGAGATCTTCCATCCACTGGTTCACTCTCCAGATGGCCACAAT
This sequence comes from Oryctolagus cuniculus, assembly GCF_964237555.1. Taxonomy (NCBI): domain Eukaryota; kingdom Metazoa; phylum Chordata; class Mammalia; order Lagomorpha; family Leporidae; genus Oryctolagus; species Oryctolagus cuniculus. The sequence goes on along the minus strand of NC_091453.1, from coordinate 29,823,022 downwards.
GGCTGGAGCTGTGCCGATCTGAAGCCAGGAGCCAGGAGCTTCTTCTGGGTCTCCCACGCAGGTGCAGGAGTTCAAGGACATGGGCCATCTTCTGCTGCTTTCCCAGACCATAGCAGAGAGCTGGATTTGAAATAGAGCAGCCATGACCCAAACCAGCACCCATATGGATGCCAGCGATGCAGGCGGCACCTTTACCTGCTACGCCACAGCACCAGCCCCAGCTCATTTATTTTTAGTGCTAAATAATATTTCATTGTCTGGATGTACCACAGCTGTCCATTCACTTACTGAAGGACGTCTTAGTTGCTTCCAAGTTTTGACAATGATGAACAATAAACGGCTACAAACATCCACGTGCAGACATTAGTGTGTGTGGACATCGGTTTTCAACTCATTTGGGGAAATATCAAGGAGCATACTTGCTGAATCATGTGGTGAGAGCCTGTTTAGTTTTGTAAGGAACTGCCATACTGTCTCCCAAAGTGACTGTACCATTTACATTCCCACCAGCAATGAATGAGAGTTCTTACTGCTCCACATCCTCACCAGCTTTTGGTGTTGTCTGTTCCTGATTTTGGCCATTCTGATAGTTGTGCGATAGTATCTCATTGTTGTTTTAATCTGTAATTCTCTAATGAGATATTATGTGAAGCATATTTTCGTATATTTATTTGCTGTCTGTATGTCTCCTTTGGTGGGGTGTTTGGGGATTTTGCTCACTTTTTAATCAAGCTGCTCATTTTCTTATTATTGAGTTAAAGGGATTTTTATATATTGTGAACAACAGTCTTTTACAAATGGTTTTTCTTCCCATTCTCTTGACATTGTTTTTCACAGAGCAGAAAAATTTTAATTTTAATAAAGTCCAGCTTATCAATTTTCTCTTTCACAGATAGTTTCTTTGATGTTGTAAAGGGAACCTTTACAAATACCAAATGGTCTTCAACCCCTGGAAATTGTTGTAATTAACCTAGGGGAGGCTTGGGCATCCTCATTTTTAAAGCTCACCATTCCATTCTAAGAGTGAGAAGCCCAGGTCTAAAGCTGTAGTGCCCTTTCCCTAATTCCAGGCACCAGCTTTCTATGATTAAAAAGCCAAAACAGGCTGGCACCACGGCTCACTAGGCTATTCCTCCACCTGTGGCGCCGGCACCCTGGGTTCTAGTCCCGGTTGGGGCACCGGATTCTGTCCCGGTTACCCCTCTTCCAGTCCAGCTCTCTGCTATGGCCCGGGAGTGCAGTGGAGGATGGCCAAGTCCTTGGGCCCTGCACCCCACGGGAGACCAGGATAAGCACCTGGCTCCTGGCTTCGGATCAGCGCAGAGCCAGCCATGGCGGCCACTTGGGGGGTGAACCAATGGAAAAAGGAAGACTTTTCTCTCTGTCTCTCTCTCTCACTGTCTAATTCTGCCTGAAAAAAAAAAAGCCAAAACAAAGCTGTTGCTTGCTTCTCTGGTGACAACTCACTTCCCTAGTTTTCCTCTAATCCTTTTGATCTCTCCTTTTTTCCTTTTTCTTAAGATTTATTTTCTTTGAAAGGCATAGTTACAGAGAGAGGGAGAGACAGAGAGAAAAAGAGCAAAAGAGATCTTCTATCCATGGTTCATTCCCAAAATGGTTGCCATGACCAAGGCTGGGACAGGCCAAAGCCAGGAGCCAGGAGCTTCATCTGGGTCTACCACATAGGTGGCAAGGGACTAAACACTTGGGCCATCTTCCTCTGCCCAGGTCCATTAGCAGGGAGCTGGATTGGAGCACCTGGGACACAAACCAGTGCCCATGTAGGATGCTGGTGTCACAGGCAACAGCTGGCCCCCTGGCCCCTTCTTTTCCAAATCATTCAATATAGGTGATCTCCAGGGTTCTTTCCTAGTTCCTCGTCTTTCCTTTAGCTAAATTCTCTAGGTGATCTCATGTTGCATAGCTTTACATACCCCCTTGGGCTGACAACTTCCTAATGCATAGCTCTAGCTCTGAAATTGCCCCTGAAAACCAGATTTGGATATCAAACCACTTTCTCTACATTTCACCTTGGATGTCATAAAAGAATGTCAAACTGAACCCATTCTAAACAGAATGAATGATTGAAGCTCAAATCTTTATCAAATCTTACTTTCCTTACTCCATTATGTAACAGGAATCATTCACATTCTTTCTCCCCCCAACCCACACACACATTTTACCTGCCACATCCAATCCAGAAGCAAATTTTGTATATTCTGCCCCAAAACATATGCAAAATCTGTCCACTTCCCTCCGTTTTCACTACCTCAACCTTGGTGCAAGCTTCCAACTTCTCTTGCTGGGAGACTTCAATGACCCCTCTCTCTCTTTTTTTTTTAACTTTTATTTAATAAATATAAATTTCCAAAGTACAACTTTTGGATTATAGTGGCTTTTTCCCCCCATAATGTTCCTCCCACCCACAACCATCCCATCTCCCACTCCCTCTCCCATCTCATTTTTATCAAGATTAATTTTGAATTATCTTTATATACAGAAGATCAACTTGGTATATACTAAGTAAAGATTTCAACAGTTTGAACCCACACAGAAACACAAAGTATAAAGTACTGTTTGAGTACTGGTTATACCGCTAATTCACATAGTACAACACATTAAGGACAGAGATCCTACATGGGGAGCAGGTGCACAGTGACTCCTGTTGTTGATTTAACAATTGACACTCTTATTTATGGTGTCAGTAATCACCTGAGGCTCTTGTCATGAGTTGCCAAGGCTATGGAAGCCTCTTGAGTTCGCCAACTCCGATCTTATTTAGACAAGGAATGACCCCTCTCTTGCCACTCCTTGTCCCTCCTCACCTCTATATCTGCCCATGAGCCATCTCTACATAGGAGTCAGATTAAGTTTCTAGAAATGTGAATCACTACTTTAAACTCATCAATGAAGTTCCAACCAATTTCAAGCAGATCTACATAAGTTTCCTAGGAGTTCATAAAGGTGAGAGATTTCAAACAACAGAAATGTATTGTCTCATAATTTTAGAGGCTAGAAGTCTGAAATCAAGGTGTCCTGAGCAGGACCATCCTCTCTGGCAACTCTAGGGGAGAATCCTTCCTTGGACTTCTAGCTTCTGGTGTTTGCCAGCAATCTTGGGCATTCCTTGGTTTATAGCTGCATTTCTGTAGTCATATGACCATCTCCTCCCAGTGTGTCCTTACACAGTCCTCCCTTTGAACATATTTAGATCTGCTTCTAAAATTCCCTTGTTTATAAGGACACTGGTCAGATTGGATTAGGGTTTACCCCAAAGGCATCATTTCAACTTGATCAACTCTGTAACACCCTATTTCCTAATAAAGTCACCTTCTGAGGTACTAGGGGCTAGAGTTTCCACATATAATTTTTATTGGTGGGGGACTGGGAGGAGATACAATGCAACCCCTTACAAAAACTGAACTCCCTACAAGGGCCCAAATAGCTCTGTGTCGGCCCTCTGGGTCATCAAGTTCCATAACAGCAGATTGAACCAACCATGGATGGAAAATGTTGGGGAAAAAAATTGTGTCTGTGCTGAACACCAACACATTTTCTTCTTTTCATTATTCTCTAAACAATACAGTATGATAACTATTTACATAACATTTACATTATTTTAGATATTATACATTATTTATGCTTTCAAAATGTTTACAAATAATTAATTATTTTAAAGGCAATTAATTATTTTAAAGAGAGGGAGAAACAGAGAGAAATTTTCCATCTGCTGGTTCATTCCTCAAATGACCATAACAGCCAGGTCTGGGAGAGGCTGAAGCCAGGACCCAGGAACTCCATCCTGGTCTCCTACAGGGACCCAAGTACTTGGGCCATCTTTCACTGCTTTCCCAGGGGCATTAGTAGGGAACTAGATTGGAAGCAGAAAAGCAAGGACTTGAACTGGTGCTCTGATATGAGAATCCAGCATTGCAAGTGTTGGCTTAACCAACTGCACCACAACACTGGCCCCTCATAAATTATCTAAAGATGAGTTAAAGTGGAGGGGAGGATGTGCATAGCTTACACACAAGTACTATACCATTTTGTAAAAGGTACTTGGGCGTTCTCAGAGTTTCGTATCCTCAGGAGGTTCTGGAAACAATCTCCCATGGATACCAAGGTATGAATACATGTGGCTCCTGCTTCCATCTCTGACCACATCTCCTAGCATCCCCTCTCGTTCTATTCCAGCCACCCTGGCACTTCCGATCAGTAAGTTTCCTCATAGCATTCAAATACAGACACCACCTCCACAGAGAGACTAGCTCTGATCACCCTATTATGTCACCTCCCTTCCTGCACTACACTAGCTACTCTATATTGTTATCTCCATTTTCCTCATTAGCATTTGCCATACTCCAAAGTCACCTTGTAAATACATTGTCTCTCTCACTGTGGCAAATGCTACTGGTTATCTCCCCAAATGCCATTCATCCTCTTTCATTGCTAGAGAGTTTGTGGTTGGTCTGCTACGTACCCAGCCCCAAGGCATGATTGGATCGAGTTATTGAGGGCAGTTGGACTGAGTGTATGGTTAGGTTCTGGTCAGTGGAATTAAGAGGAAGCCTTCAAGTTTTCTAGAAAGATCTTTCTCCTGATTGAGGAAGCACACAAACAATAAATTCTCTCCTTGCCTCTTGACTTCTAAATTTCAGTGTGTTTCTAGAGTTCCACCAGCTATCTTGTGTCTACAAGTTGACCTGCTGGAAGAGAACAGAAGCCAATAATGCTGATTATGATAGAAGTGGAATGAGCATGGGTTTTTGTTCATTTGCTTTTTAATCTTTGACAAATGAGTTTTCATATATAGCTATTTGTTTATTTAAAAGGCAGAGAGAGAGAAAGAGAGAGAGAGAGAGAGAGAGAGAGAGAGAGAGAGAGAACCTATCTACTGTTTTACTCTCTAAATGTTCACAGCAGTTGGAGTTGGGTGAGGCTGAAGCTAGAGCTGGGATTTCTCTCCAGGTCTCCCACATGGGTAGCAGGAGCCCACATACTTGAGCTTTCACCTGCTGCCTCCCAGGGTACGCATTAATAAAAAGTTGGAATCAGAAGCAGAGCCAGGATTTGCACCCAGGCACTCCAATATGGGATGTTGGTACCCCAAGCTGCATCTTAACCTCTATACCAAATGCCTGCCCTGGGCTTGGGTTTTTGATGATACCATGGAGCCACTGTGCCAGTCCTAGAACCTATACCCACTTCTTGACTGAGTACCATGAATTTCCTTATGTTTTAGGCCATTAATACTTAAGGCTTTCATTATTTGCTTTTAATGTGTCCTCACTGACACTCTTTGCCACCATAACCATTGGAACTGTGTCCTATCTGACACTGGAGCCCCTGAGATGACAATGACAAAGAAAAAGAGAGAGAGAGAGAGAGAGAGAGAGAGAGAGAACTCTTCTACTCACTGGTTCATTCCCCCAAATGCCCACAATAGACAGCTAGGGTTGGCAATCCAAAGCCCAAAACTCCATCCAGGTTTCCCATGTGGGTAGTAGGCCCCCAAGCACTTGAGACATCACCTGTTGCTTCTTACAGTCTGCATAAGTAGGAAGCTGGACAGGAAGTCGCAAGGTGGAACTTGAACTGACAATCCATTATGGCATGCAGGCTATGCCACAATGCCCGCCTTAACAATAATTTTTAAATGGATATTTTCATAAAAGAATATTTGCTGGATGAATGCAAGGGTGAATGAAAGTACCTGTTTGCACCCCATGTCATGCTATTTATCTTTATTCCTCTGTCTCAGTTTTCCTTTTCCACTTATATCACCTCCCCCTTTGTTTCAGACTGACTTTCCACTCCTTTCCTTTTAACACCATCTAGCCCCAGATCCCTAGCCTGGCACCATTCTGCTCACCTCATTCTCCTGGTTTATTGTAGCATAAATTTAGGCCCAGCCCAAGTTCACTTTTGTCCTCTGGTTCCTACTCTGAGCCTTCAAAGTGCAGACCCTGGTGGAGTTCCCTGGGGTGTACCACCTCCTGTCCTGTACCCTCTTCTTTTCTTGTGGCCCTCATCACATGTTACCTTCCAGTCTCTTCATAAGCAAACATTTATCTCTTCCCTCCAGGATCCTAAACAGCTGAAGAACTGGATCCATGGCCTCCTTTTATTTGTCTCCTTTACAAAGAACAGAGCCTTACTATCAAGGTGCTGCTCAGGCATTTCTGTTGACGGTGGGCAGCAGTGTACAGTAGTTAAGCTACTGAATACTTGGCCTTTGGACACTGGAAAGCCAAGTTGATGTCTGCCATTTGCTTGCTGCGTCAATCACAAGCAAGTCACCTAATCTATCAGAGCCTTAGCTTTTTTGCTTGTGAAATAGAGGCAATAATAATATCTACCTTATAGGGTTGTTGTGTATCTCTCTGAGAGAGAGAGAATGCCTATAGGATATTCAGCATAGAGCCCAGCAGAGAGTAAACACCCATTACCTGATTGCTATTATTATTAACAGGTATCTTTGAATGAATGAATATTATCATATTCATGAGAACAATAAAAGGTAATTTGGAAAATTGTTCAGGTCAAGACCCCTCGTTGCCAACCTCAAAACCTGGTTCGGGCTAATTAAAGTGGAAAGGAGTTTATTGGTAGGGTCTAAGCAGAGGTGTGGATTGGGTGCAGTTCAGAGATCCAGTCTTATAAAATGATGGCCAAACCAGGTGCAACTAAAAAGACCAGACCAGACTGCTAAGGATGTCATCGTGGGGGCCGTGTGTCCCCAGAACACCCACTGTCACATGGCTGAGCTCTATTGTTCCCAACAGTGGCTGTTGCAGCCTCCAGGTTGTTAATAACAGTGTGACCACAGGGACTGACTTCTGATGTCTGCATGCTTTTGGTCGTTCCTCCTAGATGCCTCATCTGGTGAGCCAGGAGGGGTCACACCTGGCTTCTCCAGCTGCCCTGAGGAGAGGGGGTAGAATCACCTACTCCTTCAGGTTCTGCAGCCAGGAAGCCTTGGGGATACCCATTCCCTTAGGGGTGTTTGGATGCTGAGCCACCCTGCAAATGTCCACTAGGGCTACCCAGACAGAGACCTGTAGCCTGGAAATAGGACCAGAGAAATAAAAGACAACTGATCAGATGTGGTCCCTGGAAGGATTTTCCAGGCAGCTGATAGATGTGGCCTTCTGCAAACTCTTTGCATCCTGCGTGCAGGGGAAATAACAGCAGGGGTATTCTCAGCCCTTTTTGCAGGGATGGCAATTTCAAAGAACCCCTTCTTTCTCCACAACGTTAATGAGTTAACGAGGGCTCGCAAAGGAACCAAACGGGGGCACAAAGCATGGTGATGCGATGAAAAGAGGTGCTGTCGCCAGATACCTATTGACCGGCTTAGAAACAGGTCCCCCGGAGCCCCGGGGGCGGAGGCAAAGCATCTCTCCTGAAAGGGGGAGCAGATGGTATTGCTCGCCACCCCTGACAGAATAACGGCTGGAGGAAGCAGTGGGGCTCCATGTGGGAGAGAGCCTGTCTCCTGCGGCCAAGCAGTCAATGTGTTTGCAATCTGCACACTTTCGGTGCGGCTCTTTCAGGAGGGCAGATTGCAGAAGGCTGGAAAATTCCGCCCAGGAAGAACCGCACCTTTTCGTGTTGCTTCAGAGCAGATAGGGTCGCCCTGAGAACCCGAAGGCCAAAGATGGCAGGGCGGAGTGTGCAGCACACGCTGGGAAAACCAGAGATTATTTCTTCGGGGAAATGAAAAGGTGGGAGGATGTGAAGCTCTGATATTTGAAAATCTTGGTGGCCAAAGAGCTGACTCTCCCTCCCAATCTGACCCACCAAATTGAGCCAGAAAACGTATTCCTGACTGTTTCCATGGCTCTTACTCAGCTCCAAGTCATTTCCCCTCCAGATCATTTCCATTTTTAAGGCCCAATTTCCATTTGCTTTTTTGATCTTCTGCTTCTAAGACATTGAGCCAATATCATCACCAGCCAAGTGCCAGGTTTTCTTTCAAGGCTTTGAACTGGTCATTTATCCTTTCTCCTCCAAGGTGGATTCTGTGTGAGACTGGAGGCTGGCCCAAGGTAGACAGAGTTCCCCAGGTGGAGCAAAAGAAAGGGGGGGGGGGCTTCTTATTCCAGGGTGGGGGTAAAACTGAAAATCCCAAGATAAACATCAGTGACTGCTTGGAGAAACAGTGTCGTGAGAAATTAAGAATGTGATTATCAGTTTATCAATGAATAATACATGGTCCTCTACCGTGGAACAGGACAGTTTCAGCATCCGCAATGATAAGGGGCTCCCATGAGAAATGTCTTCTTAAGTTTTATGATCTATTTCATCTTGTGTGAAATGTCTTTTTTTAAATATATATATATATATTCAGTTGAATTCTTCCTCAGCATTAGTAAAACAAAGTATTCTTGGGGCTGAATCTATTTGACATAAAAAAATTACAAGGTGGCTCTTTGTATTTTCCACAAAAATTGCTGACAGTTTTCTGTCTTAATTTTAAGCTTTCTAAGGGCATGATGTATGAAATATTTCCCTTGGCAGTCTCACAGCCCCTAACAGCGCTGTTCCGCTGCAGGTACTTAACCCCCACACAGAGTTACCTTTGTCACTCTTTTATAAGTCGTGGCCGTGGGCAGTTGGCCTTACCTGGTAGCGTCACCCTCCTCGAGCTCAAAAAGTCACCGGGTCCACCTTTTCATTGTTTCGAAATCGCATCTAAAGTTTGATTCTAAATGATGCAGACGAAGGCGCTTATTAAAGTGCCATTGTGCGTTTCCTCCTGTCTCTGCTGCTCAAAGCCATTTAATGGATGAACAACTCGGGGGTGGGGGGCTGGGGGGGGGGAGGACTCTCACCACCCACACACGTCGTGCTCAAACAGGGCAGCGTTTCACCGTTGCTTCCACAGCGTCCCCTGAGGAAGATTTCTGATGCCCATCTCTCTCCCCTCTCACTGAGAATTTCAACTTCATCCCAGGCAGCTGCTGAATCGTTAAAGAGCATAGCGCTCTGGCTTTCTCTTTGCAAAAACTATGCATCTCTATTGCGGACTGGTACCTCTTAATGGCAGCCACATGCTTGCCAAATAAATAAATAAGTGGAGGAAGGAAACTCAGAATATTTATTTAGCCTCTTATTATTTCCAGAATATAAAAAAGAAAGCCAGAAAGAAAAGGGAGGGGAGATTTCCTTGCCCTTGTTCTTCTACGCCGTTCCCATGCTAAGATGCTCTGTGGAAGGGAGCCGGGCGGTGGGCAGCGGCTGTGAGTCCCCGATAACGAGCGCCTCACATTTCCGTGGCATTCCCATTTGCTAGTGCGCTGCTGTGGCCGCACGCCTGATTGATATATGCCTCCAATGGCACTTTTCCATTTGACATTCTCTCTCTCTCTCTCCCTCTCTCTCTCTCCCTCTCCCTCTCCCGCTCTCTCTCTCCCTGTGTCGCTTAAACAACAGTCCTAACTTTTGTGTGTTGCAAATATAAAAGGCAAGCCATGTGACAGAGGGACAGAAGAACAAAAGCATTTGGAAGTAACAGGACCTCTTTCTAGCTCTCAGAAAAGTCTGAGAAGAAAGGAGCCCTCCTTTCTCCCAAGGTAAGCAGGAAAACAAGCGCTGACGGCTCGCCTAGGAAATTACTTCTTTCCAAACCGAGCATTTCAACCTCCTCGCAGACAAAGAGACAACCTTTAAATACCACTTAAATTTGCATTACTTTAATTTGCATTAATCTGTAGCCTGCTAGCATTGTGTTTTTTAAATGAACGGGGCTTTGAAGTCTGCGACAGAGCAGGGAGCCTCCCAGAGAAGCTGGAAAATATCTTTTGGTTCGACTTACAGAGATTTTCTTTGCAAACTCTCTGCGTAGTTAGACGTAACTTTGTAATCGTTCGTATATCTGACCCTGTGAAAGGGGCCAGCGCAGCAGCAACTCGCCGACATGGATTCACGGAGCCCGGTGTCTTCCCCACCGCCCTCATCCCACTTACAATGGGGGCACTATGAACGCAGGCGAGCCTGCGAGGTTAAAAGCGCACTGTTTACTTTTATTACTACTTATGTATGCTGCTGATCTCCTGCCAGGGCTCTGCCGGGGCGCTCAGAATGACTTCAAACAATAGGCAACATTTATTTCTAGCTTTCGGTGTCAGGCTTTGCAGGAATCCGGCTCCTTATCCCAACGCGCGGCACTTCGCTTCCATAGATGCGTTCGGGTAGCACGGGGTTGGGGGGGGGGGGGGATGAGGATGGGTTTACTGTATGATTTTGATTGGGTAAAAAGTCCGAGGAAATGCATGCTGTTTGCCTTGGCCTTATTGCAAGGGTTTATTTTTAGTAGTCAGCTTGTCCCTGCAGCTCGACCAAAAAACTCCAATGGCCCAGGAGTGCTGGAGAAAGGATGCTCCTACCAGCCCAGGGGACCAGGACCTGTAGGAAGGACTCCTACAGACACCTGAGGAATATTTGGAGGCTTCTTTCAACCTCCTGAATACTAGTTCTCTCTTTAAATGAACAATTGAGCTGTAGGAGGCCTGGGCAGGACTCTTTCTTGGGGAACGGGAAGTTTGATTGTGTCCAGAATGTTAATGACTTGGAACTTGCAGTGACTGGGGCTCATTGTAAAGGACAAGCCCCGAAAAGCTTCCAGGAAAGAGGCAGACTCTCCTCTCTACTGTGATTCAGGTGCGGGGAAAGAAACTGTTTGGCAAGATGGGAGTGCCACGTGCAGTTCTTTGTAACTGTCATTAATAACAGCTATGGCTGCTGCAAAGCAAGTCTCTCTTCATTTCTAATATTAGTGCATTTTAATTATAAGGCTCTGGCCTTGGCAAATTGCTCCAACACATAACATTGAATACCAGGTGCATTTGAAAGCACAGACGTTGTCTAAAATGCAGTGCAGGCTGAGAGTGTCCGCCAAAGACAGTGGGGACCCTAGAATGCTTCTCAATGGAGCCTTTAGAGCAGACGGAAATACCTGCTGGGTGTCTCCTCACCAGTCTTGCTTCTGAAAGTAAACTTCAGAGTCCTATCGCTGCCCAGTTTTCACTGTGGAGTGCGGACAAGGTTTACGAGAGACTTTTCTGATTTTGCCCTGATAGCTAGCCTAACGAGGAGCATTGCTGAAAGCGACTCTGACTTTGGCAATGAGTTAATTTACAACTTTGGGAAAGTCCCTATTCCAGAAAGCCTGTGAAGGATACTATGCATTCTCTTGCAATACAATTTTACAGGGATTTGTTTTGTTTTGTTTTGTTTTTTTAAATTACCGCTGTTAGCAAAGTGTTCGCCGACTGCGAACAATTTTCTTAAACTCCCATTCAGATCATTACGTGAGGGTGTTTGAGCGCAAAATGCAGAGTTTTGCATCGTTTGTTTTAATATACATTTGGTTGGGGAGAACTGGTTGAGACCTTCTCAGGACTGTGCGTAAGCAGCTGACACCCACAGATGGAAACGTGCCTGTGGAGTTTTCAATCTTAATTCTAGTTCCAGTGACACTGGCAAGGGAAAAATAAATCATTTTTCAATACATTTAACAATTTCCAACTCATTTATTTTCCCGAGCCCCTGAAAAATGCGGTGAGTTTCTCAGGGTTACAGCCACCAGTGGTGGCCAGCAATTTCTACTCTATTTGAGGAACTCACAATTCAAGTACTTTTATTCTTACTGGTTAATTATTCATTCCATCATTCTTTTAATAAATATTTATGAAGCATTTTCTATATGCCAGCACTATGCTACTCTTGATGGATGCAAAGGCGAAGGAAACCTTGTCCCACACCCTAATTCTCCCTCTGAATGCAATCTCCAGTTCGATTTTGGAACTGAAATGGGCTTTGCCAGTGGGGAAACTAGGCAATGATGCTCTGGTTATATAGAACCATTTAAAATAGCTGCTAGAGCCTAGATTGCTTTGAAATGACTCTTACTTATCAATGGGTTCCTTTATCACCTGCTCCTGGGTAGAGCTCACTTGCGCAGCTAACCTGGCCGGGATCTTTCCAGTCTGGGGGAGAAGAAGCCTGGAGAAAGAGTAGTTGAAGCCTTCCCTCTGCTCTCCTGAGCACCCTTTGGAAAGGATCACGTGCTGTGTCTCTCCGGGACGGGTGTGAGTCACCTATTCAGCAGCTGACACCAGGCCACTGGATGAGTCATTGAATTAGAAACATGCTTGCAGGAAGATGCAGTCACTGTCTTCCACCACCTACTTGTCCCACCCCCAGGACTGACGAAACTCATAACCTCTGAGCTTGGCCTAAATTCAAGAGGCCCCTGGGAAGATGCTGCCAGAAATTGTTCCCCAAACTCAGGTCTCTGGCAGAGCCACACTCAGTGCTGCTTGCAAATGGCCCGGTCGTGTTTGATCAGGTGGTTAGGTTACTGGGAAAAACCCTGAAGACAGCATCACCAGGGACCTTGACTTGGTTCCCTTATCAGCAAATCATCCCCCAGGGTTGGATTGAAATGCCTCTAACTCCCCAGGGTGCCTGACTCACCCTATGCAGCCCTCAGCTTCTTGGCTAGTGGCCTTGACGCCACGCCCCTCCTCACCTCTTCCCATGACAGCCAGTCAATGCCACTCTGTCCAGGGCAGCAGGAGCAGAGGAGATGGGGAGGCAGGTGGAAAGACGGAGAAGTGCTAAGGCCCAAGGGGGAAGCTGTGGCCTGTCCTGGCTGTGATCAGCTGTCATTTCCTCTTCGTGTATGACACTGTGGAACATATTAAAATTTCTCTGGGATGGTATGTTTGGAATTCCTCTGATGCCCCACCTCACCAACTTACCCAGACAATAAAAGCAAGGTTGTAAGCCTTTGAACAGCTGGCCGGCTATATATTTCCCCTCTTTCTTTCGCATAATCTAATTCAGAAAAGAATCCAGCTAGACTGGCAGTGCCATGTCTGGGTACTTGTTTCCTGCAAGTCCTTCCTCCGCCACCTCCTCCAGCCCGCCCTGGAATCTTCCTGGGTGGCATGTGGCTTTTCTTTTCTTTTTGCTCTCCACTGCGCACAGCCCGCCCCCTTTTCTTCGCTCTGCCTGAGCTCCTTCTATTGTGAGCTCCTCTTTGCTCTGCCTGTTTTCCACTCAGCCTGGGGTCCTGTGCTGTCCAGGGAGAACAGCCCATGAGGTCTCCCCATCTCCATAGTATTCCCAGGATGTCATTCTTGGCACCAGCTTTCCCTGGGCTGATAGGATCGGGGGGCTTTTTGTAGCCCCGAGCCTGAACCCACTCGCGGAGAGGAGCAGCCACGTGGCCCGCGAGAGCAGGGCTGGAGTGACCCGGGTTGGCAACGACAAGCATACCATCACAGTGACCCGGACATCTCCGGCAAAGGCCTGGGGGTGGGAGCGCTATGGGAATGGCTGGATGCACTTCGGCCTACATTAAAAGAAATGTGGTCATTCTGTTTCAAGACAAGGGACTTGAACAAAGCTCCCTGGATCCTTGGGTCCAGCCCTGCCCCCTTTCCTCATCCTTTTCTCATCCCTCCTCCCCAACAGAAAGAAGGAGAGACAGGACTTTTCATTGAGTCAGCACAGGCCTGAATGTCTATGAAACCCATTTGGTGAACAGGGACAAGGGGATTCTGGGTTGACCTGAACTAAAATTGCACAGGACTTGGGAGATAGAAGACATCTCTTCCCCTCCATCCCTTCCTCCTTTCTTTCCTCCTCTTTTTCTACCCTCCCTCCCTCCCTTATCTCCCTCCCTCCCTCCTTTCTCTTTTCTTTTTCTCTTAACAACAGAACAACGGTTTGGTTGATGAGTTGCAAATGGAATAAACCAGATCATTGAGCTTCAGATTTCTAAGAAGTCTCTTGTAACCATCCCGGTATAGCATCCTTAAAAGATTCTGCTAATGTCCTTGGGACCAAAAGGTATTTAAGAACTATCTACAAGGTGGCTTTCTATTCCTTTGCTTTTCCTGCAGGCTTTGCTTGTCTTTTCCGGATGAGCTAAAGTCATTAGAAGACCCAAAAGGAAAAATTCAACACAGCTGATTTAAAATGGGCCTTTTCCTGTTAGCTTGACAAGACAGAAGGGGAAGAGAGAGAGAGAGAGAGAGAAGAAAGAGAAGAAAGAATCAACTGCTCTCCACTTCCACTTCTTGGGTTTTAATATGAATTATTCCATACAAGTCCCTAGGCTACAGGATCTATTTAAAGACAGCTGGCAGCATGAAGGGAGAGGGTAAAAATACAACCACTCTTTTGTCCATCAAAGGTTTTCTTTGGGAGGACATTAAGAGCATTCCTGCTTTCCTGTCTGCCCCTGCCAGTGGCAGCTTTCCAGCGGATAGTACCCACTCCTCAGCCATCAGGTCAGCAACCACCAACTTCTGTGTCTGATTCCAGGAGGAAATAAAGGCTGAGCAAGGAGTCCTTTCAATGCCCCAAGTGCATGCAGCCGGGCAGGGGAAGCTGGTACTGAGATGAGCGCTTGCTTGACTGTGCAGGTTGCATGCTGCAAACTCACACACCCACACGCTGGAATTTTTCAGGCGATTGTTCCGATGGCATTATTTCTGATGCCAGCCTCCCTCACATCTGCAAAACTTCTTTCTTGTGTCTTTGGCAATAGTTTGCTTGGCACCATTCATGCTTACTGTCCCCTTTCTCAGAGGCCTCAGCTCCTGATGGCTATCGCAAGGAGTCACATCCTCTACACCCATTTTCAACAGTGAGAATGTGGCACCCTCAATGGGGTTTACAATCTGGAACAACTACTTTCTTGTTAGAAAGAGTGCTGACTCAGGAGAATCAAAGAATGGGTAGCTTCATTGGGCAATATGTCCCCCCGTGCTTGTAATCATGAATGCATCCAACTGGGCTCCATTTCACCCTCATGTCAAAACATGGATAGGAACATGGACTAGCAGCTTCAAACCAGGCATAAGATTTGCAGTAGATATCTTTTTCTCCCCCCCACCCCACCCCCTTTTTTTTTTTTTTTTCTCTCCCAGCTAAAAATTTTTCAGACAGTTTGCTCTCTTCCAAGGCCTGGCTGAATCCCAACTTTTTCTTTTAAGCTCTGATCCAACCAATTGCAGTATCCTTTAAAAATGAAAGGGCAACAGGTTAAGGCATTCAAGAAAGTTGATGAGCTGTCAGAAGATGCTTGGGGGCGACCTTCCTACAGTGCCCCAAACCACCAATGACCCTAAACGTGGAGTCCTCTTCCATCCTTTCAACCATAAGGAATAAAAATAGGTAAAGAACAGGTCAGGGGAGAAACAAGAAGAGAGAAGGAGGAATTATTTTTGATGTTCAAAATCTGCCACTGCCCTTTCAATTTTTTCAAATAGCACAATTTCAGAAAGGAAAAGTTTCCTACATTTTACCCACTCCCTGCCAGGAAGGGGTTTGAAGTTGCCTTTCTTTACCTGAAAAAGAGGTCAACTCCTCAAGTGAAGAAAATGTCCCTCACCCTCCACCCCAAGTAAAACGCAGGTACACACATTCCTAATATGGCTGTGAGGAATCAAAGAAATCCAATCCCTAATCAGAATCCAATTTTCCTTTAAAACTCAAGGGGACGTTTTAGGAGTGATACATTTCTGTGATTTTTCCCCCCTGAAATGATGGAAAATTACTCCTTTTCAGAAGGAAAATGTTTCTTTTGAGGTTTAAAATCCAAAGGCAGCAGAATAGGACTGCTACAGGAGAGCTGGCCATCAAAAGACGCGGCTGTAGTAAAATAAAAACAGAAAACCAAGAGCCCCACCAGTTCATGGTTACTAGTAATTTAAGGAAATGGATTTTCGAGTGACTTTTATGTGAATCTTGCCCCTTTGACATAAGTCGCAGGAGTGTTCCAGATCGCAATAGGGTTGAATTCGATATTCAAATCCTACCATGGGACTGAAAAAGCAAATTGAATGGGGAATGGGGAGACTGTGCCACTCCTATTATTTAATGTCTCATTCTTGACTGAGAGCTCTACAGCTGTTAGGTGAGATCACTACTCACCATTCCAAAACCTTGTTGTGGGTGAGCAGCTTCAAATGCAACTTTGGAAACAGTTTGCTGGACACTTTGAAGGAAAGCCAACACACTCATTTGGCTCCAGGGGGAAGAGGGAGCCTGGTACCCAGAGTGGACAGGGGTTACCTCTTTTCTCCTAGGGCCGTTCCGCAACCAGCACTCCAGGGGCAGAGCAAGTGTTGAGTTATTTCAGTTATTTCAGTGGGCCAGGGTCCCCACAACACCTGGCTGTCTGTGCTTTTCCACCGGGAGGGTGTATATTCACATGCTTTGACAGGACTCAGTCTCCTGGGTTGGGTAGCTCAGAATTCTGTTTTCTTTCAAAAGGGTCTCGTGCAAGGTGAAAGACGGAGTGTGTCCCATTCTTCACGTGAATTCCTCCTTCCTAGCATGGAGTGGATGACATGAAGGGAAGCATCAACTAATTTTGAGCATCAACTAATAATCATTCTTTCTTCTCTTTTGTTACTTCTATGGTTTCCTCTCTCCCACTTTTGTTTCCCTGTTCATGGAACGATGGAACGGGACTCTGTGTTGATTTGTGGCTCCAAAGAAAGGCCACCACTAGGCATTTTCTGAAAGTTCATGACCATATCAGTCATAGCTTTGAGTCAGGTGGCAAGATTTACAGAAATAACCCAGGCACCCCAGAGAAGACTTCTACAGGAAACTGTTTCCCAATACTCATCAGACCTGATCATTTCCAATTTATGCAAGATTTGTATTGTGAAACTCAATTAGTTAGGTCAGCTGTTTAGATCCCAGAATGAGTCTTCCCATGGAAACCATAGAAGCCCACAGATGCCCAGCATAGGATCTAAGAACCCTATGCAGTGATCAGCTCTTTTGGATCCAAACCCTAGCCCTGGGCTGCAGAAATGTTCCTCCTCTAGCACAGAGGTTCTTGTGATGCTTTACAAAGCAGAGGGCCTTACTCTTGACCACTAAGACGTTATTAATTGTACATCTGCAGAGACAACCACTCTTCTAACCAATCTTCTTCTCCTATCTGGAGTCAGAGCATCACAGATGGCCCCATTAGATGGCATTAGGATTTGGGGTTCAAGCTCTGTTTAGCAATAAATGTCATTCCTAAGAAAAGTACAAGAAGGATGAACTTGGCCTAGATCATTATCATCAAATGAAAGAAGTCTGATCCTAGCATGATTGTTTTTTGGCCTTGCTCATCTCCCTATCTACGCTTTGGTGGGGACCAGAAAGAAACAACCCAAATGTTAAGACAGCTTTAAGAAAAATAGCAACTGGTTAAATATTCTCACTATCTGCTTCCTATTAGTAACAGGATCTTATTCATTTGTAAGCCACATTTAGTAGCACTTTGCAAGCACTCAGTCAATTGGTTATTAAGGGCTATTTTTATTTTGAGCCACCAATACGACCTCATCAAGGGGCAAATTGTTTTAGCTTGGCCTTCAGTGTTGGCTCAGCCACCACCTTAGAATTCATTTGGACTCTTCTGCAATCATCAGCTCCCCTAGTAAGGAAACAACTGTTTCTGTAGGATTTTGCTTTAGGGAGTAGGTAGCCCTCATGCAGGTGCAGTACTCTGAGAAGTTTGGGTAGAGTTGTAGGCTGTCAGGAATGCTTGGGGCTGTTTTAGCCTCTAGACCAAACTGCTCATTTTGTAAATGAGGAAACTGAGTCCCAGAGAAGGCAAATGAATTACTCAAGATTGCACAGCCAAGGATGGGTGGGTGGGATTCAGACTCGAGGATCCGCCTACCAGATCAGAGAACAATAGAACGCTCTTTAGATTTCAGAATGCAGTGGGATAGTTATCCAATGTTTCTCACAAGTGAGTGCAAAATGCTGGGACATCCAGACGCTAGGGACATGGGCTAGCAGTGAGTCTGAGAAGAAAAAGATGAAAGCGGTAGGTAAGTGGGAGTTTGGATAACAATGAGAGGTTCCCCTGGATGTCCTCACAGTATCTGCAAACCAGGAATTTGAGTTTCAGTCAGCCTCAAGGTCAAGTCCTCCCACTCTAGTCACTCCCTAGACAAGAAAACTATTCAAGCCAAGGACACACACACAGGTGGGGCCGCTTGACAGTTGGTTCATCCCCCTAAATTATTTCCATCCCTAGCCCTTTGTTTTAGCACCCACGATTTTGATTTATTGCCTCTCTTCCCCAGCTGTAGTCTTCCCTTTTGTTTCTCCCCTCTCATCTTCCTCTATCACTCCAGCTGCTGAGCTCAGCCACACTTGCTTAGCAGTGCGAGCTGGGAGAACACGGAGTCCTGTCATTGGCCAGAGGACTGTTGTTTCACTGCAGGGATGCTGTCTTCCATCTCCCTAGGTAGCCCTGTGGTCGCATTGCCTCTCCTGACCCCTCCTTGTAGAATGGACACCTGTGAGATGAAAGGGGTAGGAGCCACGTCCTCCCCGCTGATTCTGTGGCTTCCCATTCTTGGACATAGCTGGGGTTGGCAGGCTGGAGACTGGACAGTGCTCACAGTCAGTACCGCTGCCTCCGACTCAGCCTGGGCTTCTTGGGTACCAGTCAGGCTCTTCCAGATAGAAAACATATTCAAAACCATGCATTGGGCATGCAGGATGCTTCCTAAAATCCAACATCCTGTTTATAGTTTATAAACACAATGCCCTGGGAAGAGGCATCTGACTGATTCTCCAAGGCATCTAGTTGACTAGATCCCATTGGAATTCTTTGAGTTCCCAGGAAGGGGCTACTTAGCACGTCACACTCTCTGAATTAGAACAGAGTTTCTTGCTTTTCCAACCAGAGTATGAATTGTAATCTAGTGCCAAACTTCCTTCCACACTTACATGAGGGGACTTAAAAAAAACTTATGGAAAATGGGAGTAAAAGATAAGTTTATTTATTACAAAAACATTTTGAAATCCATGCATAGTTTTCTCATAATATGCATTTTCTATGAACTTTTTGCAGATCCCTTATACAGCTTTGCTTTGTGGTTTTTGGCAATTCTTTTGAGGGAGGCCCCTTGATCTGCCATTTTTACCTTAGTCATAGCTCATGCCATAATTTTGTAAAATTACGGTAAATTTCAAACGCTTCTGTCTGATACATTGACCTCATTCCAAAGTCATTATATTTTATCATCTTAATTTCACCTACTAAGAAATAATGCTTTGCATGTTGGTTATGAATTAAATATTAAGGGAATTTATCAATATATCCAAAGAATTACCCAGGAAAACAACTGGCCAAGGCTCGTTGCTTATAGATACAGTGAGCCAGTAGAGGGATCTAGGATAGGACCTATTTTTTCCCCCTGACCCTTATCTCTTAACTGCTGGAGCAAAAGGAGACACATAGTAGGTGCCTGATGAATAGCTGTTAAATAAATCTTTGTTGAAAGGAGCCGCAGGAAGACACATGTGCATACATTGGTATCTCTATCTAAGCCAAGGGAGAGAGAGGGACACCAAAGCATGCCCTCTTTTGCCTGGTACGCAGGGCACAAGTAAGGCCATTCTTGGCACAGGCTGCTTGTCTTAGCCTGTTGCTGGAATAACTTGTGTGAAACCAGCACACTACCCTCTGCCAGGCAGAAGGTCAGCCCAAGAGTGAGCTGATCTGTGGGGCACAACATCATCTCTCACCCAGGAGGCTGCTATGTTATTTCGCTGAGGATGACAGGTGGGGAAATCTGGGCACCAGTTGTTCTTTTCCACTGGTATCGTTTGGAGGGTAGCTCCAAAGTCGGGCACGCCAGCCTACGTGCCTCTCCTGCCGGCGAGGCTCCACTTCAGAGCTATTAGAATGCGGGCTCTGTACATTGGCCAAGTCCATGTCTCAGAGACTGTACCCAGAGCACAGAGCAGCCACAGGGTGATAGTTCAGCAAGAGAGTCGTTCTCTCATTCTCCATCCTCGGCTGGGCTGAGGTCTAAAATCTTGAGAAGCAATGTTTGATTTTATGACACATGGCTTTATAAAAAATTAAGACAAACTGGAATGAATTTACTTTTGAGAAAGTGACAGAAACTTCTCCAAAGCAGATATCCCTAAGCTGCCAGGAAGTGGAGATCTCAGTAGGGTGAATTTCCTTAATTCCAGATTTTCCTCTTTGTGAGGTCTTCCACTGCCCACCCGCACTTTGCACATTCTCGCCCATGCACACTCCGACTAACATAATATTAAGACAACTTGACTTCACGTTGCTCCTTTCTTAAACTGTTTCCTATTTCTTTGTGAGCAGGACAGAATTAGTTCATATAGTTTGAACTCTTAAGGCAAAAAACAAACAAACAAAAAACCCAGGATTATGTTGCAAGAAACTTAACTTTTGGTTTTGAGAGTTTTGTGAGTTTTGCGGCAAATTTACATTGTTGCTTATATTTTTACTTCATTTTAATATAAAAACTGAACAAAAAGTATGTTTTGTGTGTTGGAATTGTAAAATTTATTTTAATCTTTGTGATGATGCAACATTCTCTCTGTCACTATTTTATTCTTCATCATTACTTCTGGATTCAGTTTACCATCACTAAAGAGACATTATCAGATAATAAAGTTACATTTTATGTGACATTGTCTCTTTATTGGTATAAATTTCATAGCATTTGCTTGCAAGAAGTGTTTTATTCTTTTAAAATTGTGCTTGCAATTCAGGCTATCGCTACTAGGTGGCAGTCGTGTACAAGAACTAAACAGTCTACCTGGAAGAGTGGGAAGACTTCAAAAAGTTCATGGAAAATGGAATAAAAAGATAAAAACTTATTTTGGTGCGATTTTTCAAAACTCCATGCATAATTTTTTCGTAATGTGCATTTTCCATAAACTTTTTGGAAACCCCTCATATAGTTGCCTTGTATTCCATTGTATGGATAATGTGCAATATCATTGATCACTTCCTTATTGATAGATAATTTGTGCTGTTTCCAAATTTATGTTATTGCAGCCATATTCATATGAATTCATGTGGGTTAATACATAGAAGTGGAATTTCTGGGTTTAAATTATAAACCTTTGCGTTTTTAAAGAATATTGCCAAATTAGCCTTGACAGAGGTTGTACCAATTTATACTGCACTGACTCAAAAATGGGCCTGTTCTCAACAGCCATGCCACAGACTTTGGAATCTTTATATAAATCTGATTGGTTGAACAAAGTATCTCAAAGTATTTTAATTTTTATTCCTCTTAAGTGAATGAGAGTGCCCATCGTCTGTATTTTATATGACAATACTTTTAAAAGTTCATGAGAAATGGAATTAGATTGGTTTATTTTCATGCAAACAATTTTGAAATCCATGCATGATTCTTCATAATATGCCTTTGCCATGAATTTTTACTTGTATTTTCTTTCCAGTAGACAAAATGGAAATGTCTACAAATATCAACATACATACACATATGTATAGTCTTCTTATTGATGTTGCTTATTCTTGCCATCATGATATACATGTTTTTCTTTAACTTGCTGTGCTCATTTAACCGTACCTCCTGGCTATGACTCTGAAGAGAAGTTGCTGGCAGCTGGGAGCTCAGGACTGGAATATCTGCTTTTCCCTTCATCCTTGTGCCATTGACTCCTGGGGGAAATATCTGTAGACTGGAGTGGTGAAAGGAGGAATCTAATCAATTCCCTCTCTGAGACTAATTAAAGCCTCAAAGAGACAGATAACCAACCAACTGGGATAATTTAGTCATACTGAAACTCGGGAAATGGTCAGTAATATTGCATCCTTTGAACATGGACTCCAAGAAAGTTCTGGCTCTTTGAGCTAAAGTCTTGCTGAGTTTCAGGATAATGTGTGTAGAAAGATCTGCACTATGCAGCTGAAAAGAAAACAAGAAATGCTGTTCAGAATCCTTTGCTGATTTGGAACACTGAGCACAGATTTGATTCGTTTTAATGAGATTAATTCCATTAGCATGCACACAAAGGAAAGTGATGCAAAGTTGTGTGGCAGTAGGGCCTCCACAACTTTAGGATTTGCTCCTGTGTATGGAGATGGTGGGAGCTGAAATCATAGCTGTCAAGTGGTGGCATTTTCGAGCAAAAAGGGACAGCAGATGGCATTTTTTCCAACTTCCCTACTCTACAGATGAGGAAATGGACTTGATGAGTTTAAATGACCCATGCAAGGTCCTCCAGTTAATTACAGTCAGTGCAGGGACTGGGGTCTAGGTGGATCCCTTCACTGCTGGTCTCAGCCCTTTCTGAAATTTATAGGATTCCCTAAAACTCATGTTCTGAGGCTTTGCCATTGCCAGGGAGGCTCTGTCCTAAAATAGCCCTGTCTCACACACCTTTTTCCACTTAGAATTCTCTGCTCCACTCTTGCAAGACAGCTAATTAAGTCTCTGTGTGTCTGAAGTCACTCATTCTATCAGAGTAAAAGCAATTGGCTGATACTGACTTTAACTTCTAATTTCAACCTTGTCCTGTTTATTCAGACTGTTCATGGGTAGGGAGTTTTTTTTTTTTTTTTTTTTTTTTTTTTTAATGAAAGAGTACTATGAGCAGAGTAATCAAACTTTTATCTGAAATGCTTTCAAAAGTTTTTCTAAAGCTTTAATTATCATGTTCCTTTGGTTTGGGGTGAAATGTTTGGGGTGAAATGTCAATTTTCCCAAATGTTTGAAAATATTTGTGATACTCTCTGTCTTCTGGTGTGATAAAAAAGCATCAGTGTTGGCAATGGCTGGGTGTTAGTGAAGTGATTTGGGGGAGATCTCCAGACCCCAGTCCTTTGTCCAGGAAGTATGGTTCTAAGAATAAAGCAAACTGTTACAGTATGCTCCTATTTTAATGGTAAGCCCTTGCTCCAATGACTACTTTCTTTTCCCAATTAAACCATGGGCCCAGGCCACAAAGGCTCTGTAAAAATGTGACTCTGTCGGCAAATACACATGTGGGGCCTTAACCATGCTGGAGGCCAGTCAGCATAATGTGTATTTCAGATGCAGTTTGTCATTGATGCTGGGTGGCATGGTGCTTAAAACCAAAACAGGATGAGCCCAGAGCACCGAAGTGGAAAACTAGGTGGGTGGGTGAGCATGGACTTGCATGTGGAAAATGTGCTCCCAAGGGACATGTCCTGTGTTCATTAGCGATGACCTGCCCCCTCTCCTCTTACCTGCCCTGTAAGCTGACACTTAACACCAAAGGGTATACTCGGAAGCTGAATAGACTCTCCTGACCCTACCAACCAAGAATAAAGACGAGACCACCCATTTCAGGGCTGGCCAGAACCACATGGGGTTCAAACTGTTCTTGCCCCTAAGATCATGGACTCCAGCAGTTAAAGTCAAAATGTGCTTCCATTCAACCAGGGTATCCACTTCCATGGGGATCCCTGCTATGAGGTAGAGGTGGGGGAGTGAAATGGATGACAGCTTATGCTAATGACACTGTAGAAACTGATATTCTCCACTTAAAATGACATAGAAATATTCTACTCATTACCTCCTGGGTCCCATTAGTGTTTCTGGGTAAACATTTCTGAGGACAATAATCTCTGTTTTCCTTCTAGCTGTGCAGCAGGTACTCTGGTGATGGATTGCGAGAGCAAAGAATAAGACACAACTCCGGCCTTCAAAGGACAATGACAACCAGAAAGCTTCAGCCAGATCCTGCCCTTTCCTTGAAAGGATCTGGAGCCTAGGTTAAAGCATCTCCAATTTTTTGTCCTCTGCCTCCCTCTGCTGTTCTTCTGGAGAAGTTTTTCCTTACAACAATGAGAAATCATGTACTAGCTGCATCTTTTTCTATGCTGTCCCTGCTGGCAATAATGGGAGATACAGACAGCAAAACGGACAGCTCGTTCATGGTGGACTCAGATCCTCGACGCTGCATGAGGCACCACTATGTGGATTCTATCAGTCACCCATTGTACAAGTGTAGCTCCAAGGTAAGACCAAGGTCTCTGTGAAGGTAGCACCCCCGTGGAAACAGGACAGAAGCCATATTTCTTTGTCAAGGGGAGGAGAACTATGATCATGGCCCAGACTTGAGGCATATAGCTGTCTCCCAAGGCTTGTGGGAGACTCATTCTTTTAGGGCTTCCCATCATGCTTTATAATGCTGTCAATAAAGCTGCTTAAGTTGCCATATACGCATTCATCCAGTAGGAGTATATTACTTGACCCTGGCAGTGAAATGTATGAGCAGTAGTATTGTTTTTCAAGAAAGTAAAATAGAGCCTACATGTCACCATCACTCCTCCTACCTCCACCAGCAATAAAGAGGAAGGGGATGCAAAAAAAATACAAGAGATCTTCAAAAAATTCATAGAAAATGCATGTGCCAAAGAAATTATGCCTGGATTTCAAAATATTTTTCAGCAAAATAAATTTATCTTTTAATTCTATTTTCTATGAACCCTTTGAAGTTCCCTTGTGTGATTGAGCCATCGGACACACTCCTTGGAGGTCTCTTCAAAGGCTCTCTTGGTGAAATTACTTAGTACCTGGCCTTTCTCCACGTGCTACATTTATGTGATATTGATTTCAAAAGACAGGGTGGTAATTTGATCATTTATCATTTTTACACCGATTATCTGAATCACTTTTATTTGGAGCAGGTTGCATATCTCTTGCATGGGCAACCTGTACTTCAACACTGAATCTAGGTGTGCAAAGGAATAGGATGCTTAAAAGACCACCAAGAACAGCCAGCCACATGGACCACCCAGAAAGAAGGCACATTGGAGGGTGGAACAGAACTCCAAATGAGAGTTCTCACAAGTGTCACTACTCGCAAACAGTCACATGAATGAAATTTGTCCACACTTGGTAAATACAAATTTGTTTAGCCCAACCTCAGAGATTTTCACTCTCAGTCCTGAGACGAAAACCATTTAAGCATTCTCATATGGCAAGTATCTTTTAAATTACCAGTATAATTAGGGTTTTTTTGTAATATCAACCACTAGAATTGAATTAAGACCATATAAGTCAATCTCTCCACCCTTCATTTGAAAGCATTATGACTTCAGTCTGCTTTTAAAATTTCCATAACTTCTGTGATTAGGGCTCAATGATGCTGACTTGTTTCAGTTTGGGGGATCAGAATTTGAGTCACATTACTTTAACCATTATATTAATAAGGTCTATGACTGTGGGAACAAATAAAGATTTTCCACTTAAGAAAGACTTCCTGGATCTTATTTGTATTTGCAGTAAAGAGATGAATGTAAGTTTTTGCAAGGCTACAATCTCTCCTTAGGGAAAGAAAACTAAGCCATATTGAGAAAAAAATGTGAGAAGTGCTTTAACAATCATGATTTCTGAGAAACTGTAGGCCCAAGTAAGGCTGGCTGGAACAATTATTGCCTTCTCTTCTCCTTCCCTTTATGTTTCCATGGATGACTTTTACCCTGTTGCATTCTCCTTCATAGTCATGATTCTTAAAAAAAGGAGGGGGGGTGTAAAATTATCTTAAAAATGAGTGTCAATGTGATGACAGGAAGTAACACAGAAAATAGAGCATCTCTAAAAACTAGAAAACAATCTGGAAAGATCAAGCAGACTGATGGAGGCACGTCTTAGCAACTATCACATTGACATAGGGAAGGGCAAAGAAAAGACATCATTAGCAGACCTCATTAACTCTTACCCAGTAAACTCACGTTGCCTGAGCATGAGTCTTAGAAACAGACTTCAGTCTACAGTTGGTCACCTTTGTTTCTTCCAGAGCGCTGTGGTAAATAACACTGCACAATTGTGATAGTAGGAGAAATGCTTGTCATTTCATGGGAACAATCTATTTTCAAACATTCTGAACTGTCCCAAATATAGCAATCTTATGTAAATGGTGCTTATGATGATAAACCTTTCTTTCTTGGCTATAAAGTATGCCTGGAAGAATCTCGACTACCCAGACCTTTTATGGATTAGATTTGCTCTATGTAACCAGAAACAAAATTGTTTTCATTTAAAAGTATTCTATAATTCTTAACTTTCACAAACTCAAGCTAATCTTCTCTCTCATGGGTCTCATTTAATGAAATTGTTCACCTTTAGAGACGAGGGATAAAATGTTTATCCTGTTAGAAAGCAGCCAATAACAATCTATCCTAGTGTCTTCTTGGTAAAAGAGACTAGAGTAGATTTTTTTCCCTCTCTACACAAACTTCCTGTCAACATCATGTTCAAGGGCCATTATTTACTAGACAAGTGTCTGCTGTTTGCCCGTAGATTGGTAACACTTCCTGACTTACATCTGTCCAGTGTCTGACTTTGTGAAGACAGATGGAGGGGAGTGTGTGACTCAGTCTCAGGGAAGGGTTAGGACACTTGCTTGAGCATCTAATATGTGTCAGGTACCTTGTACGATGAGGGGGATCCAAATAGTTCACAGAAAATGGAATTAAAAGATAAGTTTGATTTGGTGCAAAATATTTTGAAATCCAGGTGTATGAGGAGTTTTCAAAGAGTTCATGGAAAATGCGTATTATTTAAAAAAAGCTATGCATGGATTTCTTTGGTTTTATTGCACCAAAATAAACTTTTTTAAAAAATATTTTTCCATGAACTTTTTGAAGTACTCTTCTAAGTGTGCTAATCATTACCAACGAGCCTGTGCTGGCAGGCTTTGTCATTTCCATGTTTTCAGTAAAGAAAGCTGAAACCCAAAAGAAGTATTCAGTAGGTTTCTTGATGCCATATAGTGCAGAAATAACAATGTTTACCTTGGAACATTCCTCTTTCTTCAGCTACTTGGTGCTTCATGTTGGAACAATGTAAGTCAAATGCAGGAACCACTATTTAGATGTCTAGGCTCAACTTCTGACCTGCCAACAAGTTACTTATAGTCAGCATTTTTCCTAGAAAATGAAATAGAAGAGAAACCTTTTCTGGGCACCTTCAATGAGTCTCTCAGGTCACCCTAGCCCTGATCTTGCAGCTGGCCAGTCTCAGGGTTCTGTTGCCATCTCCTAGCAATTGAGGAAAGGGCTCAGGTGAAGGCAGGCAGAGAAGACTGAGCCCCGAGTCTCACTAAGGAGGACAGTGTAGCCACAGATGGAGATGCCCTGGTGGCTTTAAGTGGTGATACTTCCTGGGAATGGATACCAAAGATCCTGGGAGTAGTAGATTCCTTTCGAATCTTCATGGGATGCCATGGTTTCTTGGTATTTGGAGTGAATAAAGGCTCTAGAGCAAACAGGCTCAAATGTCGATGGTCAGTGGAAATTGGCTGCTTGGAGAATTTTTACGGGAACTGAAGCATCCCAGACTTTGAAGTGACAGAGACCTGGTTTCCAAATCCAGCTCCAGTTTGTCAAATGGGTGACTTTGGAAGAAGCTAAGTAATTCTTTGGTGTCTCAATTTCTTCCCATGTAAAATGGAGGTATCTGTTCAAAGTTGTGGGTATGGGTGTTGGCAGAGCTATATGTAAAGCAGCCAAGAAAGTGTCCAGCATATACTAGACATTTAATAAATGATGCTGCCATCTTGGTGATGAACTTATAAACGGGACAGGTGTTTTGACTCACTTTCTATTTCAGTCACTACTGAGATCTCAATAACCGTTGGGATCTCCTATAGCTTTAAAGGATTAGGGAAATGAACCTCATTGTGGTGCTTGCTAAACTCAGGATGGGGTGAAGAGCAGAGGGAGGTGTTAAGAATAAGGATAAAAGTAAAAGAGAAACAGACCTGACTGTCTGACCTCCCTTATCAGGTGAGTGGAAGAAAGAGGGGCTAATGGGGGGGGGGTGAATTCTGGACTTGGGCCAAGGAGGGATTTTCAGGAACCCAGGTTGGAAAGTGAGCTGGCAGGGCAGGCTTGCGAAGCCCAAGTTGGGTAAGGACTGAGAGGCGGTGGCTCCAGGCCAGGACTTAGAGCCAGGGCATGGTTGTCTGAACTCTTATGAGCCAGAGGAGCAGGTGGGAACAAAGAGAGAGACAGCAACAAAACGAAGGAGGAGGATGGCTCAGGAGACAAAGCCTAGGAAAATTCACAGAGGACAAGAGCCCTGGCATGTCAAAGGCTGAGCCTGGAGATTAGGAGAGAGTTGTTAGGGCCCCCAAATCTTCTCCTACCACTGCCCACAAGGCTCATAGTGTGGTAGGAAAATGAGGAGAGTCGGGAACATCAAGTTGATAACACAATTGACTGCTTGAGGAATCTGACTTAATTTTTTTTTAAAGGAACAAGTTTATACTGAATGTCTACTACGTGAAGATGCTGTGGAAAATGTTGGAGACACAAAAGTAGAAAGGAGGGAAGGCAGGAAGGCAGAGAGGAAGGAAAGAAGGAAGGAAGAAAGGAAGGAAGGAAAGGAGTGAGGAAGGAAGGGAGGGAGGAAGGAAGGGTGGAAGGAAGGGAGGGAGGGTGGGTTATGGCCCTCATAATTCATCCAAGTAAACAGGAAAGAGAGAAGGGAGGCGTTCTATGTGCAAAGGCCTCTTTGCATCAGTTTGATTTGGGACCTGAGTGAAAGAACCAGATCCCAGCTGGAGTGAGCCGAGATCCCACCCACCCTCCCAAGCCCCATGCCCCATGCCCCATGCCCCGTGCCCCATGCCTTTTGTTCCTCTGGCTGTAAATCTGTTGGTGCCCCCAGCCTGGTCCAGACCCTTTGGAGGTTGACCTGGTTCCCTGAGATGTGCTGAACAGTCCATTTATTGAGGTTGCTGGTAAGAGAAGGAATGGGAGAAGCAACATGAAGGAATCTTGTTCCTGAGGGAAAGGAGGTGCTTCAGGTATATCATGGAAACAGGGGTGCACAGTGGTCAGTGCGGAGAATAAGGCAAAGGAAGTTTTACATTCAGTTGGGGTAAATTCAAAATACTGCTGTAGGATGAAGACAGGTAGGTCTTTATTCTGATCTGAATGGGGACACTTGGTCAGGGTTCTTGGGAGGTTCAGCTCCATGTGAGTTTGAGGATGGTGATGTCATGTCCCAAGAAGTCTGTAGGAAAAAGTTAGACTTGTAGTTCCCTGGTAATGACACAATCAGGGATCTAGAGACAAGTCAGTGTACATTAGAGAAGGGCTTGTGTTGGCTCATGTCTCAGGAAAACATCTTCATGGCAGGGGACAGGTGTTACAGTGGTTTTGATCAGGAGTCTGGTTTTAGACAGATCCAGGTTTGATTCCAACTCTGCCTTGTTCCAGATATGCGAGATTGGGCAAGGAACTGGGACTCGCCAAAGCTTCTGTTTATTCATCTACAATAATAGTATGGATCACCAATTATGTTATCCTTTCTTGGAGGATTGTTACAAGGATTAAATACAATAATTCATGTTGTCATCACTCAATAAACGTTCCTATTAGCTAAATGATTGCTGTCTAGTGATCCATCCCCAACAGAGTCCTGAAACTTGAATGAATCCAGAGCCTTGCTACTCAAAGTTTGGGCATCAGCCCAGCAGTACTGATATCAACAAGAATCTTATGAGAAATGAAGAATCTTGGGTCCTTTTCCAAGAGCTACTCCATCAGGACCTGCATTTTCACATGCACACTTCAGCCTGAGATGCCCTGGTCGGGAAGAGGTCAGAAGATGTTCATTAAGTGCTGAAACACAAGTGAGGCAATGACAGAGGCTAAAATGTGGGCTCCCAAGAGTAAACCGGAATGCATATGGTTTTTCCTTCCATTCTTTAATGACACACAGTTTTGGGTCTTATCTTTCCAACTCCCCCTTCACCTCCCAACACACATAAACAGAGATAGATGTCCAACTAGTTTCCAACTAGTTTCTCATGTTCTCACAGGTGTGGAAGGAGATGATCTTGAACTTTCTCATTAGGGAGATGGGGGCTGGGTACCAGGGACTGACCTGTGCACTACTGACCTATGATGTAATCTGTCCAACTCTGTTTCAGATCATTAATAAATGCCTATCAATGTCAAGAACAGGGAGAATAGAATAAAAACCTTCAAGCAAATTCTAACAGCTTATAGCTGCCATTTTCTCTGCCTCTGGTCTTTCAGAGAAAACAAATCAGTTGGTCTAGTCCAGGTTAATTTTCTCTAAGCCCTACTGTCCCCCACACCCCCAACCCATATCCTATATTCCTTTGATGGTTGCCAAGTGATTGTTGCATTTACCCCTGGCACCTTCTCAGATGATGATGTTAATGATCTATAATTACCATTTCTCCCCTTTGTGGAAAGATGGGCCAGCCATTTCCTTCTTAGAATTTTGGGGTATTTAATTCTGCACTATAGGATGATGTCAGAGATAATAGCTGGTGAGCCTTTATTAATAATTGCTAATGCTCAAAATATTGTAAAGGTAAATGTCAAAAGGTTTCATGTACATATATGTCTCTTTTGCTCTTTTATTTGAATAGTTCCATTTTCTATGATCTTGCTGTTGGTTCTGAAATTATAGGGCAAATTTTTCTCCATTGCTTCAAACATAATTCACTAAGCCAGATCCTCCCACATAAACAGGGACCAGCAATCCCAAGTTCCCCAACCTTCTTCCTGCCTTGGTACATATGAATCAAACTGCTCCATCCTACCTCACCCATGACTTTCACTCCTTGGATACCAGGATTTACATAGGCGATACATAAATGAGCGTTTTGGCTATCTCTTTAGGCTTTATGCAAGATACTGAGTGTGTGCTTATGTACGTATTTTTCCTGGGGATAACTGGTAATTTTTAATCGGACTCATTGCTAAAGCCACGTTAAGAGCCTCCATAAAGAATATACTGCCTTTGTTACTCCAACCCAAACCTTTGGAAATGCAGTTGATCTTAGAATGGGTGCCTCCTAATATTTGCCCTCCAAATGACTCTGAAGATAGAGATGTGATGACACAGATGTCAGGCTCCTTCAGTGCAGAAGCACAAGAGTGTCATCGTAGAGCCCCCAACATGCCCTGTCTCTATTTCTTTGTCTTGTCCTAAGTTGTATCACCCAGAATATGCCTTCCTAAGTATTACTCAGCTGTCCCGTTTCCTTCTTCAGAAACATATTCCTTTTGCTTACTGATTCCTTGTAAAAATCAATCGCCTTTTCGTGTGTCGTCATTCTTTATTTACTCCTCAGTTTAGATTTTGAATGAGTTTCTGCATTTTGTTACTGATAGAATCACTATGCATTGGGCCAATAGAGACCATCACCTGGCGGGAGAAACTTCTTTTGTTCTTTGACTTTTTTTTTTTTTTAATCTGAGCATCATGGTGGTGGGCCTGGTCCAATGGTTTTAAAGTCTCAGTTTGCTCTAGAATCTTCTAAGGAGGTTTGAAAAATCACAAAACCTTGAGTCCTACCCATAGGGATTTTAATTTAAAAAGTCTAAGATGGGGACTGGCTGTTGACTTTTTTTTTTTAAGGCTTAGCACTCAGGGTTGAGAGCCACTGGTTGAATCCAATAAAAAGGGTCAAGGTCTTTCAAAGGATGCTGGGGTATCTTGGCCACTCCGCAGGTAACCACCTCCTCTTCTTTCCCCAGATGGTGCTCCTGGCCAGGTGCGAGGGGCACTGCAGCCAGGCGTCGCGTTCTGAGCCCTTGGTGTCCTTCAGCACTGTTCTCAAGCAACCCTTCCGTTCCTCCTGTCACTGCTGCCGGCCACAGACCTCCAAGCTGAAGGCATTGCGGCTGCGCTGCTCAGGGGGCATGCGACTCACTGCCACCTACCGGTACATCCTGTCCTGTCACTGCGAGGAATGCAGCTCCTGAGGCTTGCTGCTGGATGGGACCACTGCAGAGGCAGTCCAACCAGCCAGGAAGGACTGGCAAGAAAAGAGTTAAGGAAAACAAACACAAAGAGATGCAGCGATTCCCACAAGATTCTGCATAGTCTAGGCGTAAAGACTCCACATGGTTCTTGACAGAGAGAGCTACTCTGGGAACTTGTTTTCAGTTCCCATCTCCTTTCCCTGGTACAATTTCTTTTGGTTCCTTCTCGGATTCAGTTATGTTTCCCTTTGGCTCTGAATGCTGTTTTGGGTTTCCAGCCACTGTGCAGTAGTGGGAAAATGTGGGCCCCCATGCAAGAGTATGTCAGGCTGTCACTGTTTGGTGCATATCAGGGAAGAATTTGCTTTGGAAAGCAGGACATCTCAAGTCTTTCTGGAATATCTTCTGCTTTTTTTTTTTTTAATCTTGTTATTTTGGTCTAAGGTTGCTATTGCCGCTATAGGTTACCGATTTCAAATTACAGATGCAAAGCATATGGATATGTTTAGCCAGGTTTACTCATAGACAGCAAATTGACATTAAAATAACTAACAAATGATTCTCTTAGGTAAAGCTGGAACTCTTGATAGTTGTAATTATTATTCAGAAATGACTTTTTGGGAAGCAAAGGTGACATAAAGAATTTGTCACCCGAAGGCTCTTGCAAATAAATTATGGTAGACGTTTGTAAGGGAGCAGACTTTTAAAGACTTGCACAAATACGGATCCTGCACTGACTATGGAAAAGGCATATACGTTCTAGTGGCATGGAGAATGCACCATACTCCTGCATGCAAATTAGACAACCCAGTATGAATTTATTTGTGGGTGTGCTATAGCTTTAGCCATGTCTTGGGCATCATTCTCTAACATCCACTTGTCCATGTGAAGCTTGTTGCCAAAATGGCAGCCTGGCTCATCTTCTGAACATTTGATTCAAATATATTGTGGTCCTTGAAGCTCAAATTTTGAGTTATTTCCATGTTTTAAAATAAAAAGAAAGTATCTTCAAAAATTTGACCTGTATAAGTAGTTTTTTTTTTTTCTGACTCTATCTTACTGTGCTGTGAACTATAAGATACATGTAGCTAGTGCTTGGACATCTTCTATGATGTGGTAGGAGGGTTCAAAAAAGAGAAAGATAAGGTTCTAGAATATATGATGGTGGTATTAGAATTTTAGAATTATTTACTTGAAAAGCAGAGGATTCACCCCCTAAAAGCCCACAACATCCAGGCCAGGCCAGGCCAGCCCAGGCTAAAGAGGTAAGCCAAGAACTCAATCCATGTCTCCCATGTAGGTGACAGGGACCCAATTATTTTTTTAAGATTGATTTATTTATTTGAAAGGCAGACTTACAGAGAGACAGAAGCAGAGAGAAAGAGAGAGAGGTCTTCCATCCGATGGTTCACTCCCCAATTGGCCACAACAGCAGGAGCTGCGCTGATCCAAAGCCAGGAGCCAGGAGCTTCTTCTGGGTCTCCCACATGGGTGCAGGGGCCCAAGGACTTGGGCCGTCTTTTACTGAATTCCAGGCCTTAGCAGAGAGCTAGATTGGAAGAGGAGCAGCCAGGACTAGAACCGGCGCCCATACGGGATGCCGGGCTTCAAGCCAGACAGTTAACCCACTGCACCACAACGCCGACCCCAACAGGGACCCAATTTCTTAAGCCACTACCAAAGCCTCACAGGATCCGCATTAGCAGGAATCTGGAGTCAGGAGCCAGAGCTGAGCATCAGGTAGGGATTGTGACATCTCAATTGTAAGGCTTAACACCTAATTGGGGCTTTAAAAAAAAAAAAAAGCAGTCTGGGAGAAGGCTTATGAAGTTTGGCTATTAGTCTCAGAAGTTAGCCAATCACATGAACACAAACTTGATGCATTCTGGATTCCTTAGTATACAGTGAAATAGTCATCTCCTTTTTAATCTCCTAACTTTCTACTCGGAAGAGAATGAATATCCATAATTAAAGTCTGAAGAACCAGCAGGAGGACACATAGTTCACAGTGATTCCTGTACTGTTGACTAGCTAATGCCCCGGGGCCAATGATACCATTGAGCAATGCAAGAACACTCACAATGCTAGTCGAGTGCTGTGTCCACTGTAGGCATCTCAAAACTAACCCAGAGTGGGCAACTCAGTTTCTACAGCAACCTGGACACCATCCTGCTCTGGTTAACCAAAGATGAGGTGCTCCTCACTGTTTGTACAGCCAACCTGTGAATTACTTTCCTGTAGAGAAGATGGTGTTGTACACTCTTTGGCACAGAATTCACACATTTTTTTAGGAAGCCAGCAGAGTTAAATTTGTTTCTGTGGCTTTGAAACAGAATGAAACTAGGGCTATTAAACCTTGACCTTGATCTTAACCTTCATGGTGACAGAATCAGCTAGTCTACTAAATTGAAAGGTCTCCTCGTGCTGAAGGCAAACATGAAATGGTAATTTGGACTATTACATGAAGAGAAATTTTCTCATAAAAAGAACTAAATTTTAATGCTGAAAGCTAAATGGTTATAATTCTTAACTGATAACAAAAGTATTAACTGCTGGTCACATTTATGGCTGTCCTTTTATGTTGCTAATCAAAAAGTGAAAATTATACTTCTAGCCTTAAAATATCTCTTCTTGGCTTTGAAAACTCAAGTTGTTTTGACAATCTATAATATATACCCCAAACTCCAGTTTTTATTTTATCCCTACAGATATGGGACCGGGGGTGAGGGAGTTAAATGACTAATATCTTCCAGATTCTTGGGAAACCATAAAAAGTAATCCCTTCAAATCCCTTTATATGGTCTATTGTCAAAGCTTCTTCCATGGAAATGAGCAGAATATGCTTGGAGTATTAAAGAATCACACGACAGTGGCATTGCAAGGACCATTACAAAGTATGCATTTTCTTCTCCCCTTAAAGAGACTTGAAAGAGCAAATGGGGCTGTTCCCTTTGAGGCTGGCACTGTGGCATAATGGGTAAAGCTGGCGCCTACAGTGCCGTCATCCCATATGGGTGCTGGTTTGAGTCCTGGCTGCTCCACTTTTGATTCAGCTCTCTGCTGTGGCCTGGGAAGGCAGCAGAGGATGGTCCAAGTCTTTGGGCCCCTGAACCCACATGGGAGACACAGAAGAAGCTCCTGGCTCCTGGCTTCAAATAGGCCCAGCTCTGGCCATTGCAACCATTTGGGGAGTAAACCAGCAGATGGAAGACCTCTCTCTCTCTCTGTGTAACTCTGACTTTCAAGTAAATAAATAAATCTTTTAAAAAATAAAAGAGCAAACAGAAACCTATAGAAATCCAACAACTTGCTCAAAGTCACACCTTTAGTTTTGGATTTGGAACTACAATCCAGGTTTCCTGCTCTCCATAGTCCTGGGTGCTTCTTTGCCCTTCCCATTACCAACAAAAAGATCCTTACCCCTTTAGGATCTTCTATGCTGAATAGGGTGAGTGGGCTGGAAGAGAGTGTGGCAAGACAGGGTGAAGTTTAGCAGTAGCATCCCAAGGCTGAGAAAGGGAACACGAGTTACAGTCTCCCCAAAGACCTCAAAACAGCCCTGAGAACAGAGGGAATTCAAACATTATCAAATATTCCATTACAATGGAATTTGTATTATATCTTTTTTTTTTTTTTTTTTGACAGGCAGAGTGGATAGTGAGAGAGAGAGACAGAGAGAAAGGTCTTCCTTTGCCGTTGGTTCACCCTCCAATGGCCGCCACAGCTGGCGCGCTGCGGCCGGCGCACCTCGCTGATCCGAAGGCAGGAGCCAGGAGCCAGGTGCTTTTCCTGGTGTCCCATGGGGTGCAGGGCCCAAGCACCTGGGCCATCCTCCACTGCACTCCCTGGCCACAGCAGAGAGCTGGCCTGGAAGAGGGGCAACCGGGACAGAATCCGGCGCCCCAACCGGGACTAGAACCCGGTGTGCCGGTGCCGCAAGGTGGAGGATTAGCCTATTGAGCCGCGGCGCCGGCCTTGTATTATATCTTTTAAAATTAAATACATTTGGATTTATTTTAGTGTTTACCACTAAGGATTGAGACCAAATGAAAACAACGATCAGTTAGAAGCATTATTCCTGGAATACCTAAGGAATGTTCACTTGTCTTCTCTGTTTACAATGCATGAAAAAAAGGAAACTAAAATATATTTTTAAAAGATTTATTTATTTATTTATTTATTTGAAAGGCAGATTTGCAGAGAGGCAAAGGCAAAGAGAAAAAGAAAGGTCTTCCATCCACTGGTTCACTCTCCAAATGGCTACAATGTCCAGAGCTGCTCCTATCTAAAGCCAGGAGGCAGGAGCTTCTTCCAGGTCTTCCATGTGGGTGCAGGGGCCCAAGGACTTGGGCCATCTTCTACTGCTTTCCCAGGCCACAGCAGAGAGCTGAATCAAAAGTGGAGCAGCCAGGACTCGAACCAGCACCCATATGGGATGCCGGCACTGCAGGCAGCGGCTTTACCTGCTAAGCCACAGCACGAGTCCCACTAAATATATTATAATCTTAGTAGTACATTTTATAAATCTGTATGATAATCCATAATGGTGAAAGTTAAGCCTCTTGTAAACTGATCTTACTCTCATCTTTTTTTTTTTTTTTTTTTTTGACAGGCAGAGTGGAAAGTGAGAGAGAGAGACAGAGAGAAAGGTCTTCCTTTGCCATTGGTTCACCCTCCAATGGCCGCTGCGGCTGGTGCACCGCACTGATCTGATGGCAGGAGCCAGGTGCTTCTCCTGGTCTCCCATGGGGTGCAGGGCCCAAGCACTTGGGCCATCCTCCACTTCACTCCCTGGCCACAGCAGAGAGCTGGCCTGGAAGAGGGGCAACCGGGACAGAATCCGGCGCCCCGACCGGGACTAGAACCCGGTGTGCTGGTGCCGCAAGGCGGAGGATTAGCCTAGTGAGCCACGGCGCTGGCCACTCTCATCTTTTTTAAAGATTTATTTTGTTCATTTGAAAGACAGAGTGACAGACAGAGATAGAGAGACAGAAAGAGAGGTCTTCCATCTGCTGGTTCACTCCCCAGATGGCTGTAACGACTGGGACTTGACCAGATCGAATCCGGAAGCCTGGAACTCCATCTTGGTCTTGCACATGAGTGGCACTTGACCTATTTTCTGCTGTCATCCCAGGGGCATCAGCAGGAAGCTGGATTTGAAGCTGAGCAGCTGGGATTTGAACCGGCACTAGGATATAGGATGTTGCCGATGCAGGTAGCAGCTTAACCTGCTGTGCCATAATGCCGGCCCCTTACCTGCATCTTTTATAAATGTTTAATAATAATGAGTTCAGACTGCTGTGGAAGGTAGACAGGTTTATGAACTTAATTGATTTTCTTGAGATTACAGCTTCTCAGACCAATCCCTTCTCTTATACATGTTGTAAAGTTCCTGAACTTTCCCCAGAAGCTTAGAATGAAAGATCAATTAACCCTTCTTAGTTCTGAAGAGATAGTGGCTGACCTTCTTATAAACTCAAGTATTTGCTGATTTACCCAATACACTATTTTGTATTAGGTAGAGTGGGCTGTATATACATTCTGGCTGCAGGACAGAGTAAACTGACTTTTTAATGAGACTTTGGAGGAATGAAGGTATGGATTTGCTTTCAGTCACTTCTTCCAGCCTCACTGAAACACATGACGGGACTTCAAAAAGTTCATGGAAAAATGAAACTAAAAGATAAATTTGCTTTGGTGCAAAACATTTTTGAAATCCATGTGTTATTTCACAATATGCATTCCCATGAACTTTTCAAAAAAAGTTCTTGTATGTACGTGAGCAAGAGAGCTGCCCAAGATGGAACACCAAAGTTGTAGGGGCCAGAGAAGGTGGGA
Organism: Oryctolagus cuniculus; assembly: GCF_964237555.1. Lineage (NCBI taxonomy): Eukaryota > Metazoa > Chordata > Mammalia > Lagomorpha > Leporidae > Oryctolagus > Oryctolagus cuniculus. Next base: position 29,785,602 of record NC_091453.1, on the reverse strand, counting down.
GCAGTGGGGAGGCATGGATCAGAAAAGGAAGCTATGTCCTGCTGATGGTGCCTTCTTGATGAGGTATCCTGGTGGACAAATACGCCTGTTCCCTTCAAAGACTGGTACAGTGGAGAGGCTTAGATCTGGGTCGAGTTTGGCCATAGGTGTACTGTGGGAGGAGCTCTTTACTTAGTGATGCTGGTTTCCATGCACAAATAGATACCCAGCAACATGCTGAAGGACAGCATCTCATGAGAAAAATGACATGACCTGGGGCTGGCGCTGTGGCCTAGCGGGTAAAGCCGCCGTCTGCAGTGCCGGCATCCCATATGGGTGCCGGTTCTGGAACCAGCTGCTCCACTTCTGATCCAGCTCTCTGCTATGGCCTGGGAAAACAGTGGAAGATGGCCCAAGTGCTTGGGCCCCTGTACCCGCGTGGGAGACCTGGAGGAGGCTCCTGGCTCCTGGCTTCGGATCAGTGCAGCTCCTGCCGTTGTGGCCATTTGAGGAGTGAACCAGTGGATGGAAGACTCTCTCTCTCTCTCTCTCTCTCTCTCTCTCTCTCTGCCTCTCCTTCTCTTTGTATGTAACTCTTTCAAACAAATAAATAAATCTTTTAAAAAATGACATGATCTGCCAATAAATGTCAGAGCCCTTTGTTTTCCTGTAACTCTTCACTATAGTATAGTAATTTAGTATTTACCTTGGTGTATTCTACCATAAATCTGTGGAAGCACAGGGCTTTTCTTTTATTGGATGGCAAGTGTAATTTGAAATGTGTTACTGACTGAAGTCATTCTGTGCCCTCAAATATCAATGCCATCTTCTCATGTGGTAGAACATTTAAAATTGGATGGCCATGACAAACATGGAGATGCACCAACCAGGTCATCCTTCAAGAAAGGATTTATTGCCTCAGCTGTCAACCTCTCCAGGGACTGGCTCAGCTGCAGAGAGTCCTCCTGTGGAGGATCATATCCCATGCCTGATGGAGGCCAGGTTATAAAGGCCTGGCTATCTTGGTCCAGTGGAGAATAACTTTAATGAGCATTCCTTGTTCCACAGCTTTCTACCAGGCTGGCTGTGTCCCAGCTCTGTTTTTCTGCCTACCTAAGTTTGCCTCCCCCTCACACTTCCATGGGTAATGATCCCTAGTCAATAGCCTGCACCACAAACTCCATTTCAGCATCTGACTCTTGAGAATTGAGTCTGCAATAGTAACTTTTTACATATTTACGGGCCTCTAAAAGGAAAGGAGTGCATTTTTTTTTTTAATCTAAGCCATCTAGTTTCATTGTATGGCCCATAACATTTAAGGGTTTAAATCAATGTCTCAGCTTCCTTTAAATGCATAGTTTAAAAATATGTAGCAGCGCCAAGGCTATTGAATGCTGCAGATACTGAGATGAAAAAGTGATAGCCTTGCTTTTAATGTGTACACAGGCTAGAGAGGGTGAGAGGTGACTCTAATAAGTACACGGATGACTTACAGAGATTATCCTCAAACAGATAATCTGGTGTGCTTGGTTTTAAGGCAGCCATTTTAGCATAAAGAGATATGATTTTTAATAATCATATTAGCATTTCTACAGCACTTGCACAGATAGTATTTCATTGGCTCTCAAAATATTCTTTATAGGGTAAGTTAATTATCACCAAAACTTATATGCTTTCTTTACTATTGCAGAAAACTTTCTTTTTTTCTTTTATTCCTCATCCTTACAGGACTTTATTTTAATTTTATATTTAAATTGACGCTTTATAATTGTACTCATTGATGTTTCAATAAATATATACATTGTAAAATAAATCAAGGGAGTTAGCATACCCATCACCTCATGCATCTATCGTTTCTTTGTGCTGAGGATATTCCCAAACCTTTCTTCTAGCTATTTTGAAATATACATTATTGTTAACTACAATCACTCTATTGCAATAGAACACTAGAAGCTTTTCCTCCTGTCTGACTCTAACTCTGTACCCATTGACAAATCTCTCCCCTTCTCCCCATCCCTAACCTGTAGTAATCACTGTTACACTCTCTACTTCAGTGAGATGCACTCTGAAAGGATTCCATATATGATTCTTTTTCTCTATCCTAAAGCATGTGGGCAGAAGGAATAGATCCCCAAACCATCTTGTGTTAGTGTCTGTCAGTTCTCACTAGCAAACCATGATCTCACAATGGGAGGAGCTTGTTAACTCAAAGCATACAAGGCCTTGACCCAATAGAATTTTATAAAATATACTATTGTAATATGGATTTCTGGAGAAAGTAAAAACATTCCAAATTATATTTGAAACCAGTGCCATGCTTGAGAGCTTAAAACTATGTCATATCAGGCTATAATCTTTTGAATACAATGTGGATATTTTAGGTATCAATTTGAACTATAAATTCTTTTTGAGATTTCATGGATAAATTGAATTCACCAGGACAAAAGGGCAAGTCCAAGTATAAGAGCCAAAGAAATGGACCTGGAAATTATGGATGAAGCAGTTTAGTATGTGGCAAGCAATAGTTATGTAGATATTTCAAAGACTTTATTGCCCATGTGGCTCTGCCAAGCAATCCCCTTGGAGTCAGAAAACCTGAAGGCCCCTCCTGCTCTGCCACTAATCAACTATGCAATCCTGCACAAATCGCTTAGGCTTTCATTTCTCAGTTTCCTAGATCATATTATGAAGATCTCTTCCTGAATCATGGATATTCTAATACACACACATACACACACACACACAACCTCTAACACCTCTTCTCAAGGCAGAGGGGATTTAAAACAAATCTGTTCTTGATTTATTTTCTCCACTAGGAAATCCTGCATTTTTACTTATTAGGCTTCTCCATTTTTCCTTTTCTTCTTTTCAAAGGATTGTGCATGAGTGATGTTTTCTATATGTGATAAAAATGGGACTAATCTAGAACCTCCTTAAAATATTGCTTTGACCAAGCTGAGAACATAGTTAACTTTATTATATGACATAGGGTGGAACTGATGATAATGCATCATTCATTTTGAGAATTTACAACGATTAAATGTAGTATACTTTATGAAAACTGTGTTACATTTCTCCTGTTCTTCTCTTTACTCCCTCTTCTTCTCTAACCAAGGCTCCAAGCAGCAGACGGATGGGAAGAGGTTCAGGTTGGCTCTGCAGTGGGTGGGTCACTTACCCTCTACATTTGTGTATAGAGACCCTGGATATCTGCCAGGGGTATTTGAGGACTAAAGAAAGTGAGTGGCAAGCTTTTCAGCAGAGTGTGCACCTGTAATTAAGTTGCTTAGTTACAGGGCCATCAAAGGAAAGTTTCAAATACCCTGATAGCAAGAGCCACCTGTGATGAAAGTGGAACCAGGATCCTGCAGGGTGAAGGCAAGGCCCGTGGTAGACACTTAGAAAGCAGTGGGCAAATAAACATTTCGGAAGACAAAAGCAAGACCTTAGTCTATGTGTCTGAGGAACCTGGCAAGTGGCTTGAAATGTATCATGGAACCTGTGCTCATGAGCCAGAGCCTTTAACTTGGCTTTGTGCAATGGTGTGCTCAAACAGGAGAGTCTGAATTTAGGACAAGAAAACAGTGACATCACACACAGCATCGTTACTTTGCATCCAGTATGGTTCTAGACACAATGAATGCACTATCTAACTTAATTCTCAGGACAACTTTGCTGTTAGTTGTATTTAAAAAGAATTGTTTTCATTTTACAAATATTCATTATTTGTTTTCATCTACTGGAAAGACAGAGAGAGAGAGAGAGAGAGAGAGAGAGAGAGAGAAATCTTCCATCCACTAGATCACTTCCTAAATGCCCACCATAGTCAGGGTTAGGCCGGGTCTAATCCAGGGTCCTGGAACTCCATATGAGTCTCTCTCATGGGAGACAGGGAATAAATCACTTGGGCCATCTTCTGCTGCCTCCCAGGCTGTGTTAGCAGGAAGCTGGTTTGGAAGGGGAGTATAGCCATGGATCGAATTTGGCACTCTAATGTGGGATGCAGGCACCCTAAGTTGTAGCTTAATCTGCTGAATCAAGTGCCTGCCCCATTAGACACATTTTCTAGACATGGAAACTGAAGCTTAAGAGAGGTGTCATGATTTGCCCCCAGTTAGAAAGGGGCAGGGCAAACTTTGACCAAAGATCTATCTACTAAGCTTGAGAATTTTCTTCTTTGTGTTCAGTTCTATCTCTGTTTCTGTGACTACCTAAGTTTGACCCTCAAACAAGGCACTTTCCTACTGGAGGACTACAGCAGTGGACCTCGGTAAGGACCAAAGGTCAGTTTGTTCTAAAAACCACCTACCATCCAAATCTTTTGTATGACCAGCCCCTATTGTAAAAGGTCTTTGAGAGCCCTCCAGATTCTAAGGAATCAGGGGGCTCCAGCTAGACACCAAGGCTCCTGCAAACATCCTAAGGAAATTTTAAGTCAGATTTTTTTTCCTACCTTGAATCCAAAGGATTCAAACAAAACTCGGCTGCACCTAACAACTCCATAGAGTCTGCCTGGAGCTCTTTATTTCACTCTTTGCAATAATAGGAAAAAGAATCACAAACCTAGCACTTAGAAAAGGCAGACTGGAGCTCCCATCTCTCAGGCCCAGGCTAATGGCTGTTGGATGCTTACCCTGCCCTTTCCTCAAGTCCTTTCACTTCTGTGTTCATGGCCAAGTTCAGATAGGCTCATTGACAGAGTGAATTTGCTGAGCTGAAGAATGACAGGGTACCTACACAAGAAAGCAGATCAATCGAGCTTCTGATACTTGTAGCCTATTATTTTATCTTTTTCAAATAGCAAAGTGCTACACGCACCTCTCTGGGAATACAGCCATCATAGATATGGCCTATTTTTCAGTCCAGATAGACAAAATTTTTCAGAGCAGCAGCAGTAGAATTATACCATAAAGTGCAGTGTTTGTTGCAGCAGGTAAGATGCCCTTTGGGACACCTGTGTCCCATATCTGAGTTTCTAGGTTCAAGTCCTGACTCTGTTTCTAATTCCAGCTACCTGCTAATGAGTATTGTTGGAGGCAGCAGGTGATAGCTCAAATACTTGGGTCCCTGACACCCACTCGGAGAAAGTGAGTTCTAGGCTCCTGGCTTCAACCTAGCCCAGTGCTAGATGTTGCAGGTATTTGGAGAAGATCAACACCTCCCTTGCTGTCTATCTCTAGGTTTCTCTGTCTCTCTCTCTCCCCAAAAAAGGTAAAAATACGACACTTAGGATGCCCACATTCCACATCTGGGTGCCTCGGTTTGATTTCTGGCTCAGGCTCCTAATTCCAACTTCCTGTTAATTCAGACCCTGGGAGGCAGCAGGTGATGGCTCATAGAGCTGGGTTCCTGCCACCCACGTGGGAGATGTGGATTGAGTTCCTGGCTCTGGCCTTTGGTCCAGCCCAACTCTGACTGGTATGGACATTTGGGGAGTAGACCAGTGGATGAGAGCTCTCTGTCTATTGTTCTCTCTCTGTCTTTAAAATTTTTTATATAGAAAACCATCAAAACAAACAGCATTTTGAGTATTATGTACTTTGGCAAGACATTTAGTATGTCGCCTTTAGATGGTGCTAATGGTCTACTATAACACAGAGTTTGCAAGAACTCTTTGTACTCCGAATCAAGCAGGTGGTTGTTAGTCCAGAGACTGACTGGCTGTATTTCAAGCTTCCTTCCAAACCAGGCCTGGGGAACACAGCCACAGATTTGGAAGCATCTTGATAAAAACAAATTTCTGGGGCTTGGTTGTCACAGCAAAGTTCTGGTGATGCTAAATGTCGCTGACTATTCCAGACAAGTCTCATGGCATCCGTCATTCATACTTTAAACATGAATACATATCCTGCGAATTCAGATTTCTCTTGCCTGTGCATTGACTGGAGCTTGTGGTGATCTTGGCTCATAATGTTCTATTGTGTCCCTAGATTGTGTGACGGAGCCATTCATTTTGTGTTTTCTTTAGGAAGGCCTCATTCATTCACTTAAGAAAGAACTGGCGAGACCCAGCATAATTCATTTTTTTCCCTCTGGCTCTGAAAAGAGGGGCGGGGAAGAACACATCACACCATAGCAACCTTTCTGCAGCAGGCTTTCAGGTCTTATTTCTGCTCTTTTCCACACATTGTGAGTTCCCGAGAGTCCCTTAGTCTCATAGTCCTGTCAAATGAGACAATGCCTGGCTATCCAGCTTTTCTTTGCCAATGCAGTGGGTGACAGGCTGTGTCACAGTTGCATTGAGAAGCCCTGGACATTGTGGAAGTTTTTTATGGAGGAAGGAAAATAACTTCTTCTCCATTCACATGGATGGATCTACAGATGTGGCAGTTGACACTGGTTCCACTTAGTATATATACTTGGTGCTTGTGTGTGTGTGTGTGTGTGTGTGTGTGTGTCTACACTGCTTAGAGCAGGAAGGGGGCAAAGGTCAGGAGGGAAGTGAAGTTCTCATTCAGATAATGTGGTACGAAGATTTTAGGAGCGTCGTGATACTCTAATACTAACATCTGAAATCATATTTTAGTGGTTAAAGATCATGCCAAGAAATGGATCCAAAAGGATGGAAATCTTTAGGAGATAGATTTCAATTCAGTTTCTGAAAGAAATTTTTTTTTCAGTTTTCAGAATTTTTTTAAATAACTTCTAACAGAAGAGTTGGCAAGAAAAATACAAAGAAGACTTATATAATCTTATATAATCTAGGTTCCTCACCTAGATTCCTCAACTGTTAATCATCTACACTTCTCTCTTTCTCTCTCATACGTCTACAAATATGTAAATGGTATGAGTAATATCTCTGTATTCTTAAATATTTCATCATGATTTTCTACACATAAAGATCCTCTTACACATCCAGGTTAAAATCGTACACCTATACTGAAAAGCAGCTCAATGCCAGCAATTTCAGCAATTGTCTCCCTTTTCTTAGCATTGATTTTCATTTATTTGAAAGACAGAGTTACAGTGAACCATCTGCTGGTTCACTCCCCAAATGGCCACAACAGCCGGAGCTGAGCCAATCCAAACCTAGGAGCCAGGAGCTTCTTCTGGGTCTCCCACATGGGTGCAGGGGCCCAAGCACTTGAAACATCCCCTGCTGCTTTCCCAGGTGAATTAGCTGGAGCATCTGGGACTTAAACTGGTGCCCATATGGGATGCCAACTCTGCAGGCTGGGGCTTTAACATACGGTGCCACAGTGCCAGTCCCTCCATAATACCATTTAACACTATTTTTGCCTCTGATCAAGGATCCACTAGGATACATTACTGATAATGATAATACATGTGAATTTTTTCAGATTTAGAATCCTTGGAAATTAAAAAGGCTATATTGAAGACAAAATTTCAAATATCAGCTTGGCAAATACATATTCTTTTTAAAAAGAGTTTATTGATTTGGGAGGCACAGTGACATAGAGAGGATGAGAGAGAAAGAAAGATCTTTCATTTGCTGATTCACTCTCCAAATTGGCCACAACAGCTAGAGTTGGGCCGGGATGAAGAAAGGAGCCAGGAACTGCATCCAGGTCTCCCACTTGGGTGGCAGGGGCCCAAGCACTTGGGCCATCAGCTGCTCCCTTCCCAGGTGCATTAGCAGGAAGCTGGATTAGAAGTGGAGCTGCCAGGATAGAGGATATAAGCTCTCTGATATAGGATTGATTGCAAGTAATGGCTTAACTTGCTGTACCACGACACTGTCCCTGGAAAATATATCTTCTTCCACACAGCCCAAGATGTTATATCCTAAACTGATATTCAAACTTTGGTCTTTGATATAGCCTCTCACATTTCCAAAAAAATCCTAAATCTTAAAAAAGTTCACATTCATTACTATCACCAGCTTCATGGTTCTAGGTGTTGTATTTAGATTTATAGTTCATCCTGAATACATTTTTGTATTTGAGGGATGTAAAGTTGGGGTCAAGATTCTTTTTTATTTTCCTTATCCAGTTGCTCCAATTCTGTTTGTTTAAAGCATTAGAATCCTGCTAATCTCCAGATTGCTTTCATAGATGAAGAGATTCCACTGAAGGGGTGCACAAGTTACACTTTTAATCAAATTACTTTAGCTATTTCAAGTCACATTTACAAATTTAATGTATTTGATTCTCTCACTTTTAAAAAAAAATTATGTATTGGGGCCAGCGCTGTGGCATAGTGGGTAAAGTCACCACCAGCAATGCTGACATCCTATATGGCCGCCAGTTCGAGTCCCGGCTGCTCCACTTCCAATCAAGCTCCCTGCTAATGGTCTGGGAAAGCAGTGGAAGATGATCCAGGCACTTGGGCCCCTGCACCCACTTGGGAGACCCGGAAGAAGTTCCTGGCTCCTGGCTCTGGCCATTGCGACCATTTGAGGAGTAAGATAGCTGATGGAAGATCTCTTTCTCTGTCTTTCCTCCTCTCTCTCTATTAATCTTTCAAATAAATAAATATTTTTAAAGATTAATTTACTTATTTGAAAGGCAGATTTACAGAGAGAAAGGGAGAGACAGAGAAAGAGGTCTTCCATCTGCTGGTTCACTCCCCAAATGGCTGCAATGCAGGACTGGACCAGGCTGAAACCAGAAGCCTGGAACTCTATCCAGGTCTACCTCGTGGGTTCAGGGGCCTAACCATTTGGGCCATCTTCCACTGCCTTCTCAGGCACATTAGCAGGGAGTTGGATGGGAAGTGGAGCAGCCGGGATTCGAACTAGTGTCCATATGGGATGCTGGTGTCACAGGCAAGGCTTTACCCACTACACCACAGCACCAGCCCCGATTCTCTCACTTTTACAAAGGCAGACTCCCAAATCTAACAAGAAAACATCCCTTATCAATTTTGCAAATCTAATACATTTAGTAGATCAAATGCCCTTAAGCATTTTGAGAACATTAAAGAAAGAAAAGGGAAACCTGCTTGGAGCAGCAGAAAACTTCAAGACTCAGTTTGGCTGAGCTTTCTGAGTCAGGAGCTCCAGGCTGTGAAAGCCTGACCAGAAGATTCACCAGCTCTTCGGTTTCAAAAGTACCCGTGATTTGGGGTTGAATCAGATGTGGAAAGACACCCAATATGGAAATGGTGGCCACGAAGGGAAGAGTTTTTAATGACAGATCCTTAGACTCAGTCACAGCACGTCATGCAGGGCCATGCGGAGACACATGTATGTTAGGGAGTGGAAGGAGCAAGGGGAAAGCAGGGGTTGTGGTTTTCTTGGGAAAGAACAAAGCTGAGCAGGTTTAAGATTGGGTGGTTTGAATAATTTTGGCAGGCTCAAGGCTATAGGATTTTCCTGGCCCTGGCCCTCGCCCTGGCCCTGGGGTGACTGGAGGTCAGAGGGAATGTCCTGAACAGCAGGAGCCTGATAAAAGCAGGTGGGTGTGGGTATGGGCTTGGGATTGGTTGGTTTGCAGCAAGTTGTTTGCTTTCCCAAGGAATTAGCTAATCCTGTGAGGGCAATGCCTCCCTGTGTCTGAAAGGCCCCTGAATGTCACAGTATCAGAAAATACAGAAAATTTAAAAACCCATGACTAACACACCCTGGGAGCCCCACCCAAGCTTAAGTAGGCAACTCCAGGGAAAGATCTTTTTCTGTGCGGTTTTTGTCTACAATGTCACCTGTCATCTGGGACTTAACCAAGCATGCATATTTCTGACTCTAATAATATGACATAGTCTTTCTGATCTGAAATGATGCATCTATTATGTTAGCTGTGTAATCTCTGAAAATGCTCTACATTTAGGGCCTGTTGCATTATATGTGGATGGAATTTTGAACCTAATTCTGGCTTTGATTGTGTCCATTGTCTCTCTTCTATTTTTAATTCTTTTTATTTGAGAGGCTGAGAGAGAGAGAGAGAGAGAGATAAAGAGAGCGAGAGAGAATGCATCCATATGTTGGTTCACTCCCCAAATACTGGCAACAACCAGGACCGGCTTGGACCAAAATCAGGAGCCAGGGTCTGAGAATACAATCCAGGTGTCCTACAAAGGTGGCAGGGACAAAATTACTGAGGCATCACCATTGCCTCCCAAGGAACACATTAGCAGGGAGCTGGAGTCAGGAGCTGCAGCCAGGAATCCAAACCCAAGTACTCTGAAATGGGATGTGGGTCTCTTAACAAGTGTCTCAACCGTGAGGCTAATTTTTATATGTTGCATAAATTGCTATTATTTTTCCCATTTTTTGATTGATACATAATATTTGTACACATTTGTGAGGTCCTGTGACACCGGCATCCCATATAGGCACTGGTTCAAGTCCCAGCTGCTCCACTCCCCATCCAGCTCCCTGTTAATGGCCTGGGAAGGTAGTGGCTGATGGCTCAAGTACTTGAGTCCCTTCCACCAGGTGGGAGACTGACATGGAGTTCCAGGCTTCTGGCTTTGGCTTAGCCCAGCCGTGGCTGTTGCTGCCATTTGGGGAGTGAACCAACAGGTCATTTGCTCTCTCCCCACCCCCACACCAACTCTGCCTCTCTTTTTTTTTTAATTTTTTTTTTATTTGACAGATAGAGTTAGACAGTGAGAGAGAGGTAGAGAGAAAGGTCTTCCTTCCGTTGGTTCACCCCCCAAATGGCCGCCATGGCCGGAGCTACACCAATCCGAAGCCAGGAGCCAGTGCTTCCTCCTGGTCTCCCATGCGGGTGCAGGAGTCCAAGCACTTGGGCCATCCTCCACTGCCTTCCCGGTCCTCAGCAGAGAGCTGGCCTGGAAGAGGAGCAACCGGGACTAGAACCCAGCGCCCATATGGGATGCCAGCGCCGCAGGTGGAGGATTAACCAAGTGAGCCATGGCGCTGGCCCCAACTCTGCCTTTCAAATAAATAAATACATCTTTATAGAAAAAGAAGAAGTAGAATTAGAGGTAGGCATTTGGCTTAGCAGTTAAGATGTCAGAGTACCTGTGTTCGAGTCTTGGCTCTGCTTCTGCTTCTGCTTCTGCTTCTAGCTTCCTGATAATGGGAACCCTGGGAGGCAACGGTGATGGTTCAAGTAGCTAGGTCTCAGCCACCCATGTGGGAGACCTGGATTGTGTTCCCAGATCCTGGCTTCAAGCCAGTCCAGCCCTAGTCATTGAGCACATTTAGGGAGTGAACCAGCACATAGAAACTCTATCTGCCTGTCTTTCAAATAAATGTAAAAAGAAAGAAGTAGAATTATTACTGTCAATCTGATTCTTATAAATAAGGAGGTCCTAAAAGATGGAGATATGATTGTAATCAGGACTGGATTCATAAAGAATGTCAAAAACTAATTGAGGAAGGTAAAGGAGCTTAAGAGAAACTGACAGCAAAATTACTACCTTCAAATATACCATGGAATTTTCATGTGGATGAATTAGGTCATTTTTCTTTATTTTCTTAGAAGACACAAATACAAAAAAAAAAAAAAAACCTATGCCAAAGGGATTTTAGGAGGACTGCTTGAGGAAATATAAGCCAAATTCTTAAAGGTGGGCCTGTAACAGTTAAGGATATCTCCTTCCTTTGGGCAAGCCACCAAGCAGACTGCACTTGATTTAGGGTATTCTCCTGCTGTCACTAACAAGCCTGAGCAACCTGTCCCCAGGCCATCCTAAGAATATGTCCTCTGGGCCTACATATTCTCTCTCTCCCACCCCAAATACACATTTGAGTGGTCCTTTAGTAAATGTTGGGTGAATAAGACATGTCCTTATTCTCAGTGACAAGGAGAAAACAGAAGAGACACAGAGGGACCATTATGGGAACACATGGAAGCATGTGAGACCATTCATGAATCCTATGGTGCTCTCAGAGTCTCAGCATGCTTCGTAAGATGGTGAGTGGGACATCTGAGCTAGAAGTAGGGCTTTCTGCTGACCTGGGTGCACTTTCACCCGGTGCTCCTGGGAACAAGCACCCCACTACTATTAGGTTCAAAGGAGTAGCTCAAATGGTGGAAGATGTGCTATGGGTAGTGATGCCTTTGAATCAGTTGGGTCCTTTTTTATTCTTAGGTTACTCTATCTGATTGCTTACTACATATGTGCTGTACAGGGTGGCAATCTCCCTGGGATCATCTCACTTCAACCTAAAAAGGAGAAAACTATTCAAAGGAATTTTGTGGATTTAATCTCTGATCAGCAGCAGGGGCATCCAAGATCAAAGCTGACTATTAGCAGCTAGCTGTGTTTTGCCTCTTGCTATATACTGCTGGTGGCTATCTAGATAAGTGAATTACAGCTGGCTTGGAACTAAAAGATTACAAATGACCACATAGTCTTCCCCTCCCATCAAGATATGTGATATATTTCTGCATCCCTGGATTTTGGATTGGCTTGCAGTTTGCTTTGGCTATCGGGAGTTTAACAAACAGTACACAAGAGGAAGCTTGAAAGATGCTCTTCATTACAGCCCAAACCCTTGCAGACCAACCAGCCCCCCACCAACTTCTGACTCTTGACCAGGGTTTGGTGACTAGAGTCCTCTGGGAAGCTGTCTGCTTTTGTAAATAAAGTCTTATTGAAAAACAGCTATATTCATTCATTTACAACTGTCTATGGCTCCTTTATTGCTATGGTGGCAGAATGGGGATGGTTGCGACAGAGACTGTAAGGTCCAGAAAGCCCCAAATATTTACTATCTAGCCTTTTACAGAAAGTTTGCTGGCCCTTGGCTTAGACACATGAGTAAGGCCAACCAAGACTAGGAGATGAACTTCCTTAGCTGGTCCCAGTCCAAATTGCCAATCCAACAACTTAATTTCTTTTTTTTTAATTTTTTTTTTGACAGGCAGAGTGGACAGTGAGAGAGAGAGAGACAGAGAGAAAAGTCTTCCTTTGCCGTTGGTTCACCCTCCAATGGCCGCCGGGGCCGGCGCACTGCGGCCGGCGCACCGCGCTGATCCGAAGCCAGGAGACAGGTGCTTCTCCTGGTCTCCCATGGGGTGCAGGGCCCAAGCACTTGGGCCATCCTCCACTGCACTCCCGGGCCACAGCAGAGAGCTGGCCTGAAAGAGGGGCAACTGGGACAGAATCCGGTGCCCCGACCGGGACTAGACCCCGGTGTGCCGGCGCCGCAAGGTGGAGGATTAGCCTAGTGAGCCGCGGCACCGGCCCAACAACTTAATTTCAATAACTTGATTTTGGAGCAGTTTGTTGCACATCAAAAGCTAGCTGGTGGGGTGAGCGTTGTGGTGCAGTGGGTTAGCTGCTTGTAATGTTGACATCCCATATCTGACTGCTGGTTCATGTCCTGACCATTCTTCCTCCAATCTAGCTCCCTGCAGTGCACCTGGGAGGCAGTGGATGATGGCTCAAGTACTTGGGTTCCTGCCACTCATGTGGGAGATTCAGATGGAGTTCCTGGCTCTTGGCTTCATCCTAGCCCACTCCCAGCTGTTTCACCCATTTGGGGAGTGAACCAGAGGATGGACATCTCTCTGTCCCTGTCTCTGTCTCCCTGCCTCTCTTTCTCTCTGCCATTCTATCTTTCAAATAAATATTTAAAAAAAAAATCAAAGCTGGTAAAGGCTACAAAGGCTTTTTGAAGAAATTTGGGAATTACATGTGGCTAAAGGGAGTTTCAGGAGAAATCAGATGATAGTAGCAAAAGATACAGAGCAACATTTTGGGCTGTAGCTTTTGACAATGTTTTGGAAGAAGGAATTGATTTATTTTCATCATATTCCCTCACATGTTTATGAACTGAATAAAGAGTGATTTGTCACAAGAGTGATACATACAGTGCCACAGCTGTCAATCTGTCAACATCTATCAACCCATCCCTGTCTTGTATGTTGGTAGAGATTATACAGAGATTAAATAACTGGATGGTGCATGTAACAGAGATAGCAGAGTATTTGCAAATAAACACTCTTGGATATTAAACCTCAACAATACTTTTGTTAAAATGAGTGAGACTTGGCCTTTCTTGATAACTAGAGATGTTGACCTAGTGTCATTAAGTTATTTCACTCTCCCATCGAAATGCACTCAGCCCATAATTTAATAAGGCCTGGTTTGTGGCTTTTAAGTTTGTCAAGAAAACACTCTCTGTGGAGCCAGTGTTGTGGCACAGGTGGTAAAACTGCCACCAGCAACACCAGCATCTCATATGGGTGTCGATTCATGTCCCAGTTGTTCCATTTCAAACCCAGCTCCCTCCTAATGGCCTGGGAAAGCAGTGGAGGATGACATAAGTGCCTGGCTCCCTACCTCCAATGTGGGAGACCCAGAAGAAGTGCCTGACTCCTGGCTTCAGGCTGGCCCAGCCTTGGCAGTTGCAGCTATTTGGGGAGTGAACCAGCGGATGGAAGACCTCTCTCTCTCTCTCTCTCTCTCTAACTCTCAAATAAATAAATAAATCTTTTTAAAAAATAGAAAACACCCTCCATGTGGTAAAACAAAATGGACACTTTTTTTTTTTGACAGGCAGAGTGGATAGTGAGAGAGAGAGACAGAGAGAAAGGTCTTCCTTTTGCCGTTGGTTCACCCTCCAATGGCCGCCACTGCTGGCGCGCTGCGGCCAGCACACCTCGCTGATCCGAACGCAGGAGCCAGGTGCTTCTCCTGGTCTCCCATGGGGTGCAGGGCCCAAGCACTTGGGCCATCCTCCACTGCCTTCCCGGGCCACAGCAGAGAGCTGGCCTGGAAGAGGGGCAACCGGGACAGAATCCGGCGCCCCGACCGGGACTAGACCCTGGTGTGCCGGCGCCGCTAGGTGGAGGATTAGCCTAGTGAGCCGCGGCGCCGGCCCAAAATGGACACTTTTAGATTCTCAAAGAGCAGCTGTATTATTTTTGATTCAGCAATTAGAATTATACTTCCCCTGCTCCAGAACTCCAGATCCTCAAACTCTGGAAAATAAAATGCTTTCTGGAGAAAAGACCACATCATCATCCTGTCTACATGCAACCTGCTTCCTTTTTTTTTTTTAATATTTTATTTATTTATTTGAGAGGCAGAGTTACAGACAGAGAGAGGGAGAGACAGAGAGAAAGGTATTCCATCCACTGATTCACTTCCCAAATGGCTGCAATGGCTGAAGCTGTGCTGATCTGAAGCCAGGAGCTTCTTTCAGTCTCCCACATGGGTGCAGGGGCCCAAGGACTTAGGCCATCTTCCACTGCTTTCCCAGACCATAAGCAGAGAGCTGGATCAGAAGAGGAGCTGTTGGGACTTGAAACAGGGTCCATACAGGATGCCAGTGCCACAGGCAGAGGCTTAGCCTACTAAGCCACAGTGCCAGCACCAACCTGCTCATTCTTGATCATTTTTTGTGTCTGTTTTGACTAAATTCATGTAATCTTATGGACATAATCTACCCAGAAGGATCAAAATAACTAAATATTTTTGCTTGGTTGATTTCTTTTTTTTTTTTTTTTTGTTTAAAGATGTGTTTTATTTATTTGAATGCAAAGTTACAGAGAGAGAGAGAGATATTCCATCTGTTAGTTCACTCTAAATATCTGCAATAACCAAGGCCAGACCAGGCCAAAGCTAGGAGCCTGGACTCAATCCTAGTCTCCCACGTGGGTGGCAGGGGCCCAAGTACTTGGGCCATCTTCTCCTCCTTTCCCAGGTGCATTAGCAGGGAGACAGATCAGAATCGGATCAGCCAGGACCTGAGCCAGCACCATATGGGATGCTGGCATCTGAAGCACGGGCTTAACCTACTGTCCTCCAGTGCAGGCCCCTTGATTGATTCTTAAACCAACAGTTGTCAAGATTTATATGAGAAAATAAAGTATTGTGATGACCTCCATTATGTGATGAAACTATAGCGAAAAGTCACACAAAGCTGTACCAGAGATTGCCATTAGATCTGAGCTTGGGGCACAGAATTACCTAGCATCCAGGCCTCATTCAAAATGTGCTTTCACTCTCTCATAAAAATTCCCAAAATTAAAATTGAAAAGATGTCATAAGTACTAATTATTATGTGCTAGATTTCTATGGGAACTTTCTCCATGAAAATATATGATTCATATGATCATCACGATCTTTTACTGTTTAATTAAACTGTAGATTAAATTTACTTTTCTTCATCTGCTAGGTACCACTTTGTTCAGTTCCTGATAAATTGTCAGCAAGGGTTTTGCCATTCTAATGAACTCAGGGTATTTTAAATCACTAGATGATATTTGACATACAGCAGTTTTAATTTAAATGAACTCCAAGAAAAAGACAGGAATATAACATTTTAGCCTTCAGAGACTTCCCCCAGAAGCCTTGTTTTCTGTCAGAATGAAAAAAAAGAAAACTTTCATAATTACAAATTTGAAATCAGCGTTTATATAACCAGTCACAAAAGTCACCATGAGACACATGATGCACCTCATTAGGAGGAAAGTATTTGATGACAAAGCAAGAATTCCTTTTTTTTTTTTTGAGGTTTACTTTATTTATTTGAAAGTCATAATGACTGAGAGAGAAAGAGAGAAAAGATCTTTCACCCACTGGTTCTCTCCCCAAATGGCTGGGCCAAGACTGAAGCCAGGATCCAGGAACTCCATCCAGGTCTCCCTTGTAGGTGCAGGGGCTCAAGTACTTGGGGCATCCTCTGTTGTCTTCCCAAGCACATTAGTAGGGAGCTGGATCATAAGTGGGGCAGCCAGGACTTGGACCAATTTTCACATAGGATGCCAGCATCACAGGCAGTGGCCTAACCCGCAGTGCCATAACACTGGCCCTGAAGAAGCAGGAATTCTAATTATGAAAATTGAGACATTTAAAAATCATCTATAACATCCCTCAACTCCACCTTGCTCCTTCAGGCTCCTAATATTTCTTACTGGAATAGTAGTAAATAGGTAATAACAGGTGTGGACATTTTTATAGAGTCTAGGTTATGTTTGGACACAGGTACACTCACAAAATGTAATAGCCTTATTTGTAAAATGTTTTCAATCCAGAATAAGTACCTACTACACCACACAGGTATTCATCCTTTCTTTCTCAATTCATCATTATCTTTGTGAAAGAGAGAAAATAACAAAGCAAGAAATAAGTCAGACTATATGTCAATAGCTTTAAACTCTAATATACGAAAGTACTTAAAAATACCATGGAAGCATGAAATTAAAAGATAAATTATTTTGGTGCAAAAATTGTTGAAATCCATGCAATTTTCTATAATATGCGTTTTCCACAAACTCTTTGAAGATCCCTCGAATGCATGGATTTCTTTTTATTTTTTAAAGATTTATTTATTTGAAAGGCACAGTTACAGAGAGAGAGGGAAAGACATAGAAAAGAGAGAGAGAGAGAGAGAGAGAGAGGTCATCCATCCACTGATTCACTCCCCAAATGGCCACAATGGCCAGAGCTGGGCTGATCTGAAGCCAGGAGCCAGGAGCTTCTTCCAGGTCTCCCAGGCGGGTGCAGGGGCCCAAGGACTCGGGCCATCCTCTACTGTTTTCCCAGGACACAGCAGAGAGCTGGATTGGAAGTGGAGCAGCCGGGACACAAACTGGCACCCGTATGGGATGCCGGCACTGCAGGTGACGGCTTTACTGGCTACACCACAGTGTGGCCCCAGAATGCATGGATGTCAACATTTTTTAATCAAAAGAAATGTATCTTTTAATCCCATGAACCTTTTGAAATACCTTCATATCTTGAAGTGATTCTGATATATATAAATCTTCTCTTTGAGGTAAATAATAAGTGGGCAGACATCCAGTAAGTTGGAAGACTGTCCAAAGTGAAAGGGAACTATTGCATGGAGACCTGCTTAAGCAACAGAACACCCCTATATACAGGGTGAAGCTGTTTGTGTGTTCAAAGCTGGCACTGCCCGTCTTGCTCTCAATGTGATGCGTCATTGTAGAACAAAAGAAATGTCTTGCTGTATTTCAGTTGATATGATTTATTATGTCAAAAATATGATGAGGACTTTTGGTAATTCCATATTCGTTGAAACACGACAATCTTTTCTTTGCACTTGCAACATCAGCATAAAATACATAATTCATATGTCATTAAATATAGTGATTAAGAAGGGGGGTTGCTGGCACTGTGGTGCAGTAGTTTAATCCTCTGCCTGCGGCGCTGGCATCCCATATGGGCACCAGTTTGAGTCCCGACTGCTCCTCTTCGCATCCAGCTCTCTACTATCGCCTGGGAAGGCAGTGGAAGATGGCCCAGTTCCTTGGGCCCCTGCACCCGCATGGGAGACCCGGAAGAAGCTCCTAGCTCCTGGTTTCGGATTGGCGCAGCTCTGGCCATTAAGGTCCTTTGGGGAGTGAACCAGCGGACAGAAGACCTCTCTCTCTGTCTCTCCCTTTCAGTGTTTGCAACTCTACCTCTCAAATAAATAAATAAATCTAAAAAAAAAAGAAGAAGAAGAAGAGGAAGGAAAAAATAAAATTTAACCCAGCATCAAAATCTCTGGGAAGAAAAGGAAATTTCTCTATACTCCCTCCATTCTGTCAATTTTAAAAGAATTTCATTCTATTTTCTATTTTAGTCCATTTTTTTAGGATTCAAGCACTTTATTGAATCACCTTCACCACTTTTTCCTTTCCTCTCATTCCTTCACTCATAAAAAATTTCCCCAGAAGGGCAGGAGTGGCCAGGAGTGGTTTGGACCAGTGAGAAGGAACAGTGCAGGTAACTGGCTAGTTGCGTTCATGAAAAGGAACTCCTTGGCCTTCTCACTATGTCTTCCCATGGTCCTTCCTCTGTGCGTGTCTGTGTTCTAATCTCCTTTTAAGGACATTGATCACTTTTGGATTAGGGTCCAGCATCAAGATTTCATTTTAACTGAATTACCCTTTTAAAGACCTTATCTCAAAATGTTGTTACGTTCTGAAGTACTGGGGGCTAAGACTTGTATACATGAATGTGGAGGGTGGGGAGAGCACAGTTCAGTCTGTGATGGCATGCTCCTATACCTGTCCACAGTGGCAGGAGGAGAAGACCATCACCCTTGTCTCTCTCAGACTCCATTTTCTCCTCCTCTCCTGCCTTCTGCCCCACCCCCTTCTCAGGACATATAGCATGCGGGGGTGGGGGACAGTGCTGTGGTTAAACTGGCCATGGAGAGAGGTTGCAGCTGGCTTCTAGCCTTGTCTCTAGACCACCCACCTTGGGACATTCCCTTTCTGATCACTGAGTGTTAGTTTCCCTGTCTGTGAAGCGGCTGGATATGAAGATATTCAACACGTTGCCTAGGCCTGATTGTCAGGATTCCATTATTGTGTTTATGGTCTTCACCATGAACAAAGGAAGGAAGATTGGAGTTTACTCCAGGAAAATTCTTGCTGCCCCCAAATCACTCCCTCTCACTTGTTGCTGTCTGTTGAATTGTTTTCTTTGGGTGAACACATTGCTCCTCTAAGTGTCTTGTTAAAAATATTATTTTGGGCAGAAGAAAGTATGTAAACAACAATGTTTTACAATATATCTCTGAATTGATCTGCTAGTTTTCCGAAGAGTTTAACTGGCTGTATAATTTCAACATGTATGCCTTCCATCAATCAGCAAGAAATATTTATTTAGCCCTTATTCCATAAAATATTACTCTTGCAACTACTACAAACTACAATTTATTGAAAACTTACTAAGTGACAGATTTTTATTGCTATGATTTCTAACACAGAAATTCTATAAAAAGGACTTTCTTTTAAAGATTTATTTATTTATTTATTTATTCATTCATTCAAAAGGCAGAGTGATGGAGCAGGAAGGGAGAGACAGAGACAGAGAGATCTTCCACCTGCTGGCCTAACAAGCAGGGCTGGACCAGGATAAAGCCAGGAGCCAGGAACTCCATCTGGGTCTCCCACATGAGTGGCAGGGACTCAAGTACTTGAGCCATCACTTGAGGCCTTCCAGGTGCATTAACAGGGAGCTAGATTAGAAGAGGGGTAGCAAGAACTTGAACCAGCACTCTGATATGGGATGTGGTCATACCAAACAGGGTCTTGAACTCGATGAGCCACAAAGCTTGCCCCAGAAGAGGGTTTTATTAACTTCACTTTTGCAGGTCAAAATGCTGAGACTACGTTTAGTAACATTTACAGATGTATGCAGTGAAATTAAGTCTCAGTCTGCTTGCTAGCACTTCTTTTATTTCCAGTTCTTTGAAACTGATTCCGACAAAGGTCTTAGTCTCAGGGATTTTGCAGACTGCCCTACAAGAGGCACAAAATATGAAAACGAGGGGACATGATAAGGACTAGGAGGAAGGAACTGCACTTCCTTAGACTACATTACTGTCTGGAAATTTTATCACCAGTGAGGTTTTCTCATCAGCTTCAAAAAATGATGAAAACATGGACAACATCAACAATAATGATGACTCGTAGACCAGAGAAGTTGGAGATCTTCATGCTTGATCTATAAGACTACCCTGGGAACCCCAAGCATAAAGACATATTTTGAAATACATCTCTTTTTTAAAAAATTATTCTTTTATTTGAAAGGCAGAGATACACACACACACACACACACACACAGATGTATCTTCAATCCACTGGTTCACTCCCCAGATGGCCTCAATAGCCGGGGCTGGGCCAGGCAGGATCCAAGAGCTTCCTCCAGGTCTCCCTTGTGGGTTCAGGGGACCAAGGACTTGGATCATCTTCTGCTGTTTTCCCAGGCGTGTTAGCAGGGAGCTGGATAGGAAGTGGAGAAGCTGGATTTGAACCGGCACTCACACGGGATGCCGGTGTAGCAGGCAGCAGCTTTACCTGCTACACCACAGCACTGGCCCCTAAAATACATATTATAAGAGATAACTTACAAAAAATTTCCTACCCATCTTGGTAACTGACTTTTTTTGTAAAAATATTGTTTTTCTGATTACAAAAATAACATTTGTTCATTGTTAAAAATTTGGAGGATATAAAGAAGTTGGAGAAAAATATAGTCAATATTTCTATTTTCATTAATAATAATAATGCATTTGTGAACATCACCCTATTCATTATTTCCATGAAATTCTAACATGATTGAGTACCTCTTATTTGCATTCAACTTTGTCCCTGTTTTTGAAAACCAATAACTACATTTGGTCTTTAAATTCTTTGTAACATTATTAATAGTGGCACACCATTTCATTGTTTAGATTCATTAATATTAATGCTCTTTAGATGTTTCCATTTTTTAACAATGTGAACTTGTTTGTGTGCAAATAAATGTTTGCATTTAGAACTATTATTACTTAGGACATGTTCCCAAAAGTGAAATTATAGAATCAGAAGAGAGGAACATTTTTAAGACTGCTGATAAATATTACCAAATTCCTTTTGCAGAGTTCTTATTATTATTTCCACTGGCAATATAGATAAACACTCATTTCGTTCTCCCTACATTGCCAAGTTTGCATTTTATCTTTTTTTAATCTTCTTTAATTTCATGGGTAAAAAGAGATTTTCAGTTTTCAATTACTGTATTTGATTACTGCTGTGTTCAGTAGCTTATCACAAGTGTATTAAGTCATTGAATTCATAATTTTGCAGAGTATATGCTTATAACATGTGCTCCTTTCTGTTTGGGGGTCATATTCACCTTTGTATTATTATTGAAAACTTTTTTATCAACTCTTCTAATTTATTTTATTAATAATTCTTCACAGGTTTTAAAAATTTCTATCAGATTTGTCTGTTATATATTGTCTAACAGAGCTTTTTTTTAAAATGGAGAGACTGATTTTTTTAAAAAAGTTTTATTTACACATTTATTTTATTTGAAAGGAAGAGAGAAAGAGAGAGAGAGTAAAAAGTGGGGAGGGGGGAGAAAGAGAGAGAGGGTGCGCCCACCTGCTGGTTCACTCCCTAGACACCTACAACAGCAAGGCCTGGGCCAGGCTGATGCTAGGAGACAGTAATTCAGTCTGGGTAGCAGAGACCCAACCAATTGAGCATCACTGTTACTTTCTAGGGTGTGCATTAGCAGGAAGCTCAGTTTGGGAACAGAGCTGACTGAAATCCAGGCACTGTGATGTGGGATGCAGGCATCCCAAGTGGTGGTCTTACCCACTGTGCCAAATGTCAACTGCTAACAGGGAAGAATTAAATAAATATTTATGTTGTTTTTTGTATATAGCTAGTTCTTTATTCCAACAGAAATTATTTCAAGTATTGTGTGTGGTAAAGATATAAATTGATGCTGTTCTCAAATAGCTACATTTTCCAGGTCATTTTATTGACTAATTCCTTCTTTTAGCCACTGATTTATGGTGCCATCTTAATGATACATTATGCGACTGCCAATTATGTATAGATTTACTGCTTCATCAAGGAATTCTTGCATCAGCTTAATAAAAGCTCTTAATGAAACTTTATGAAACATTAAAATACAGGGGCATTTTTTAAAACATGTAGAAAATGAAATTTAAAAATAAGTTTATTTTAGTTGAAAAATTTGAGATCTATGCAGTTTTTTAAGTGTGTATCTTCCATGAATGTTTTTGAAGACCACTTCATATACATGGATTTCTAAAATTTTTTTTTGACAGGCAGAGTGGACAGTGAAAGAGACAGAGAGAAAGGTCTTCCTTTTTCTGTTGGTTCACCTCTCATTGGCTGCTGCGGCCGGCGCACCGCGCTGATCCGAAGCCAGGAGCCAGGTGCTTCCTCCTGGTCTCCCATGCGGGTGCAGGGCCCAAGAACTTGGGCCATCCTCCACTGCACTCCCGGGCCACAGCAGAGAGCTGGACTGGAAGAGGAGCAACTGGGACAGAATCCGGTGCCCCGACCGGGACTAGAACCCGGGGTGCCAGCGCCGCAGGCAGAGGATTAGCCTAGTGAGCTGCGGCGCCAGCCGATTTTTAGAATTTTTTGTACCAAGATAAACTTGTCTTTTAACTTCATTTTTCATGAACTTTGAAAAATACCCTTGTATGTTTATTTTGGATGTCAGCTTGCATTCAATATGGGATAACAGGCACTTGAATTGATTTTTTAATGGAAAAATATATGAAACAGTGGTTTTCAAGCATGGAACATCAGGTAGTGAAGGACAGTGATCCCTGAGAGAGGGTAAAAAAACAAGATGAGCCAATCACTGTCCCAGCTTGCTGTTCAGAGAGAATTTCCTGGCAGCAGTGCAGGGAGGAGCATCCCAGATGAAGCCTGGTTTTCTCCCTGGGTTGAGTCTGCAGAAGAGAGTACCAAAGAGAAGAGTGCCCAAAGAGCTTTATACCAAAGATCTGCATGTGACCTTGACCCCAGCTGAGATCTGATATGCGTGCATACATAAGGGGACTACCAGGGGCTGAGTGACAGAATTACAAAAGAATAGCAGAGGAAAAATCTCCAGAACTCACACAGCCAGGAGTAGTTTGTGTGTTCACTAGCCAGAGAGGAAAATCTCGTAATTCAGAGGGCATTGGTAAAGTAATCACATCGGTATTGACTGAGTTGAGAGGGAAAATTAGACATATGCTAAAAACTACACAGATCTCATTTAGGAAAGCTTAAGAGAAATCCTCAAAATATTCGAACTGTCTCAAAGTAACTTAACTATAGCCTAGAACAATTCTTGAGAATGTTTGCACAACATAAAAACATCCAATATCAACATAAAAACACCAATATCAACTTGTTTGGCAGCCAATAAAAAATCATTAGGCATGCAAAGAGACACAGAATTGTGACCCAAATGAGGCAAAATATCAGACAATTGAAACATATACCCAGGGACTGGCACTGTGGCATAGTAGGTTGAGCCTCTGCCTGCGGTGCTGGCATCCCATATGGGCACTGGTTTGAGTCCCGGCTGCTCTGCTTCTGATCCAGCTCCCAGCTAATGGCTTGGGAAAGCAGTGGAAGATGGCCCAAGTTCTTGGGCCCCTGCACCCACATGAGAGACCCAGAAGACCCTTCTGGCCTCAGATTGGCCCAACTCTGGCCTTTGCAGCCATTTGGGGAGTGAACCAGCGGTTGGAAGACCTCTCTCTCTGTCTCTCCCCCTCTCTGTCTGTGGCTCTGCCTCTCAAATAAATGGATAAATCTTTAAATATATCTATATCTCTATATATATGGACAGGCATTTAGCCTACTGACAAAGACACCAGTTAAGGTGCTCTCATTCCATATTGGAGTGTCTGGGTTCAATTCACAGTTATGTTTTTTCATTAAACTTCCTGCTAATGCAGATTCTGGAGTCGACAGTGATGTCTCAAGTAATTTGGTTTTTGCTACCCACATGTGGCTCCTTCTTGGTGTTCCTTGCTTCTTCCCTTGTTCTAGCCTTGGCTATAATGGGCATTTTGTGGGTATTTGGGTAGTGAGCCAGTGGATGGGAGCTCTCTGTCTCTATCTCTCTCTTCCTCTCTCTCTCTCCCTCCCTCCCTCTCTGTGTGAGTGTGTATATTCATGTGTGCCTGCCTCTTAAGCAAGCAATATCCACAAATGACACAAAATATACAATAAGCTGAAAAGGACATTAAAGTGATTATAGTCATACTCCATATGCTGTAGAAGGTAGCAGATAATTAAGTATAATAAGGAGAGACATGAGAAATAGAACAGAATCAAATGCAGTGTTAGTGATGAAATTACAATATTTGAAATGAAAGACACCCTGGATATGATTAATAGCACGTTGGAATTCAAGGAAGGAAAGATTGAAGAACTTGAAAACATGATAATGGCAACCATTCAAAATCAAATAGAGTGTGAAAAAAAGACTAAAAAGAGGGCATTAGTGAAACGTGAGACAACGTCAAGTGACATAACTTGTGTGAACTGGTGTCTCTAAAGAAGAAGAAAGGAGGACAGAAAAATTCATAAAGACAAGAAGCTCAATGAATTTCAAATATAAGAAACATGAAAAATACTATACAGAATTACAACATAGAATTTCTTGAAACCAGTGACTTTTCCTCATTACTGTCCTTTTTATCACTCAAGTAGTAGTAAATGGTAATCACATAAAAGCCTGAAAATTTAAAAAGCTGAAGACTAAATGAATTATAATAGTCACTATGACAGGTATATGTGAAATATAATGATTTTGTACCTTTTTATTACGCCTTTGCAGTAAATTCGATCTTAATTATAATAATTTTCCAGTTGATTTCCTTGGAATTTTAAAGAAAATAGTATGTAGTCTCTCAATAATGGTAATTTCCATTAAAATATCCCAATCTCTTTTTTTATATTATACATATCCTGTTATGAGGGCTTTACTAATTAAAGATTCAGAGCAGCTATTTTCAACACTGTTTTACGAAGCTAAAAAATGTAGGAATGTGCTCTTTCTCCCCCTTGGGAAAACATTACAGAGGAGACCTCCTATCTTGCATACATCTGCTTAACATTTTTTGACTGCTATTTCCCATAATTTCCTCCTCTTCTGAATTTTTTTAAAAAGATTTATTTATTTGCTTTGAAAGACAGTGATGAAGAGAGGGGGAGAGAGAGAGAGAAGAGAGAGAGAGAGATCTTCCATCTGTTGGTGCCCCCCTCAAATGGCTGCCACAGCCAGTTCTGGGCCAGGCTGAAGCCAGGGTCCAGGAATTTCATCCTGGCTTTCTATATGGGTAACAAGGGCCCAAGCACTTGAACCATCTCCCACTGTCTTGCCAGGTGCATTAGCAAGAAACTGGATCCACAGCAGAGTAGACAGGCCTCAGAGCGGTACTCCTATACGGGATGCTGGCATCACAAGTGGTGGCTTAGCCTTCTGTGCTACAATGACAGCCCCTCAATTGTGTTTCAATAATTGAATAGATTTATGGAATAAAATGAACTACATCTTCCACCTCCTACTAGGCACAAAAATTCACTTGAGATGTTCACAGACAAACACAGAAGCTAAAACTATACAACTTTTTAAAAAAGATTTACTTATTTATTTGCAAGAGTTACAAGAGGCAGATTCAGAGAGAGAAGAGAGATCCTCCACCCACTGGTTCACTCCTGAATTGGCCACAACAGCCAGGGCAGGGTCAGGCTAAAGCCAGAAGGCAGCAGCTCCCTCCAGGTCTCCCACGTGGGTGCAGGGCCCAAGTTCTTGGCCATCTTCCAGTGGTTTTTCAGGCACATTAGCAGGGAGCTAGAGCAGCCCAGTCTCAAAGTGAGGCCTATATGGGATGCCATCACCATAGGCGATGGCTTTATCTGCTGGCCCTCAGTGGTGGCCCCGCTATACAACTTCTAAAAGAGCACCCAGAAGCATATCTTGGGGCCAGTGCCATGGTGCAGTGGGTTAAAGCCCTGGCCTGCAGTGCTGGCATCCCACGTGGGCACTGGTTCAAACCCTGGGGACTCCACTCCAGATCCAGCTCCCTGCTAATGCACCTGGGAAAGCAGCAGAGGATGGCCCAAGTCCTTGGTCCCTGCACCCGCGTGGGAGACCCAGAAGAAGCTCCTGGCTCTTGGCTTCAGATCAGCACAGCTCTGGCCATTGCAGCCATTTGGGGAGTGAACCAGCAGATGGAAGGCCTCTCTCTGTCTCTGACTCTAACTCTCTCTGTAACTCTGCCTTTCAAATAAATAAAAGAAATTAAAAAAAAAAACAAGCATATCTTCACAGTCTTAGGCTAAGATAAGATTTAGTGAGGACACGAAAGGCACTAATCACAAAAGTTAAAATTAGTAAATTGGATTTTGTCAAAATGTAAAACATCTGCCAATCAAAGACACCATTATATGAATGAGGAAGCAATGCACAGACTGAGAGAATATATTCATAATGCACATATCTGATAAAGATTTATATTCAGAATATTTTTAAATTTCATTTTTATTTCAGTTTTAATTAATTTTCAACATATTCAATATGATTTATCCATGCAAATCTAAGAACATAATGATATTCCCTTCCTCTCTCCCTCCATCCTACCCTCAAGAACATTTTTTAAAAAGATGTATTTATTTATTTGAGAGACGACAGAGAGAGAGTCCATCTGCTTGTTCACTCCCCAAACGGTTGCAACGGTCAGGTCTGGGACAGGCTGAAATCAGGAGTCAAGAACTCCACGTGGGTCTCCCACGTGGGCGGCAGGAACCCCAGCTATCATTTGGGCTGTCATTTGCTGCCTCCTAAGTGGAGTAGTAGGGAGCTGGATTGGAAGTGTGGAGCAGCTGAGCTTCGAACCAGGCAATCCAATACGGGATGTAGTCATCCTTAAGCAGCCGGTTTTCAATTTCTTATAGGGTTGAGCATACTCATAATCTTGCTTTAAGATCAAGCAATTGCACTCTTATGTATTTACCCAACTGAAAGGCCTGCTAGAGAAGAGTTTAAAGAGCCTTGCAGATGGGAACAAGCTGAACCGCCTTCAAAGTAGATTCAAGATTTAAAGGACGAAAATAACATGGATTAATCTCAAAATCATTATGTTGGATAAAACTAGCCAAACACAGAAGATTGTTGATATCATCTATTTGAACTTCTAGAACAAGGAAAACAAATATATGTGTATGGCAATAGGAAGTATTTGCCATTGGAAGGTGGAGGCAGGAGGAGACTTTCTGGTAAAATGGAAATGTTTTATCATTTTATTACTTTATTTTTGATCAGTGTGGTGATTGCACACGTTAATGTATTTGTCAGAACTCTGTAACCTAAGATCTGTGAATTTTATCATATTTTAATACTACAACTTTTTAAAAAGGTGTCGAAAGAAACAAAGTCAATTTAATAAAATCAGTATGATACAGATCATTGAGGTAGAATAAAAGCATTCAAAATTGATACCGGTGTATACGAGACTCTAGTATATGAGAAGAATAGTATTTTTATCCTACCTGGGGGCGGGGGGAAGATGGATTGTTTATCAGTAATTCTAGCACAATGGCTGTAGGGATCAGAACACACCACCCCCAAATATGCCTCTTTGGCATAAGGACTATTTTGAGCGGATTATTTTGAGTCACTGCAGATACAGAAAGAAATTCTGAGAACAGAATAAAAGTGACTTTTCTGTAAAGGATCTTTATGACTGGAAAGGAAATCTCAGTACCAAGAAAAGGAGACTGACTCTAAACCCTAGAGCTGCTTGTCCCTGGAGAAGGCTCCAACTGAAATTTGCATAACAAACCTTACCATTGCTTACCATGCATGGAACGGTCACATCTCATAACCAACCTTCCCAGTGCCCTGCTTCATTTCATTTCAATTGATGATGTATTTAAGCCTTATGTCAAAGCCACCTCTTTGAGATTTATTCATTTCTCTAGGTATCTCCCAAACATACCTGAGGTATACGCGTTATCACCATGTTTGTTTTTCTCTTGTTACTCTGTTTCTTGTCACAGGGGTCTGGTTCAAGTAAGAATTCTGAAAGGTAGAAAGAAAAATATCCCCCCCTACGTGTTTTCTTTCTATAAAATAAAATAAAATAAAATATTTATCTTCCACAAAATCAGCAAAAAACACACAGCAGTTAAGAATGTAGTGTTTAGAAGTAAAAAATGAGGGGCCATCATTGTGGCGTAGCAGGTAAAACTACCACTTGCAATGCCAGCATTGCATATGGGTGCCAATTTATCACCTGGCTGCTCCACTTCCTATCCAGCTCCGTGCTAATGCTCCTGGAAAAACAATGGAGGATGGCCCAAGTGCTTGGGCCCCTGTACCCATGTAGGAGACCCAGATGAAGCTCCTGGCTCCTGGCTTTGGCCTGGCCCAGCCCTGGCCATTGCAGTCATTGGGGGAGTGAACCAATGGATGGAAGATTCCCTCTCTCTCTCTCTCTCTCTCTCTCTCTCTCTCTCTCCATGATTCTGTGTAACTCTGACCTTCAAAGAAATACATAAATCCAAAAAAAAAAAAAAAGTAAAATGAGATACCCTACAAGGAATAATCCAGTTAGAAAATGGACAAGAGGCCTGGACAGATATTACACTGAAGAGGATATACAGATGACAAATAAGCACATGAAAAGATGTTCTATATCATGAGCCATCAAGGAAGTGCAAATTAAAACCACAATGAAATAACACTGCACACTTATCAGAATGGTTAAAATGAAACATATTGGCACCGGGCTGGCGTTCTGGCACAGTAGCCTTAGTTTGAGTCCCAGCTGCTCCACTTCAGACCCAGCTCCCTGATAAATATGTGCCTGGGAAAGCAGCAGAAATGGTCTAAGTGCCTGGGTCCTTGCCACAAGCATGGCAAACCTGGATGGATTTCTAAGCTCCTGACTTTCAGCCTTGTTCAGCCCTAGCCATTGTGGTTATTTGGGTAGTGAACCAGTGCGTGGAAGGTCTCTTTCTCTCTATGTCACTCTGGCTTTCAAACAAATAAATGAATCTTTAAAAAACACACTGACACCACCCAGTGCTGGTGATGCCGTGGAGAAGCCAGATCTCTCACACATTGCTGGTGGGAAGGTGAAACGCTATAGCCAATCTGGAGCACGTTCTGATCGGCTCTTCAAAGACGAAACATGCAGCCTTCGTATCACTCAGCTATTGCACTCCTGGACATTTAACCCAGAGCAATGAAAGTTTGTGCTCACACAAACACCTGTGCATAATTGTTCATGGCAGCTTTGTTAGTAACAGCCAGGCAGTGGGAACAACCCAAATGTAATTCAACGAGTCAATGGTTAAATAAACTGTACTACATGCCGTATAATGTAATAGGATTAAAGAGTTGGCGAAAAAAATTAGTGGTTGTCAGCAGTTAGGGATTGGGGAAAGGAGGGTAGGAGGCTATAAATAGATAGTAGGATGGTGGTAGTTCCATGAATCTACACGCGTGACACAATTGCACAGGACTTTATACCCAAACAGACACACACAAACTCACAAATGCATGTAAAACTAGGGAAATATGAATAATCTCTGTGAATTGTACCAATGTCATTTTGATATTATACTGGTTTTATACTTAATTAATGCAATATATTATCTTTGGAGAAAACATGATACTTCCTTGTACATTTTTTGAAGCTTCCTGTGAATGTATAATTTTTGAAGATAGAAAGCTTTTCAAAATTATCAGTTGGAATCTTACAAGCATAACACAATAGGGTGTTCAATGGAAACATGATATGAGCCATATATTTGAAATACATATATTTTCTAGTATCCACATTAAAAATTAAAAAGAAAAGGTAAAATGTATGATATATTTGACTTAATCTCATACAAATGAAACATTGCCATTTCAATGTGTAATCGCTATAAAATGTTATTAACGCGAAAGTTTGCATCCTTTTTCCCTATCAAGTCTTTAGAATCTGGTGTATGTGATCCTTACAACGCATCTCAATTTAAACCGACAACGTTTCAAGTGCTCATTCGCCACGTGTGACTAGTGGCTTCTCTATTGGATAGAGCAGAGCTGAGGAATGAGGAGATACAGTTCATCAAGTCTTGAGATTCAGAAACTACAGAACACAATGTAGACACTTTGAGTTTATTACAGGCAAATGTTACCGTAAAAGAAGTTAATGAATAAAATTTGTAATAAATGAGTATGTTTAATACAGGAAGCAAATACACAGTCAATATCTATTACAAAGAGTTCCTACAACTGGACAGGAAGAATAGTCATAAACAAACAGTCGACAAAAGGGAACATATGAAGACCCAACAAAGACAGGAAAAGATGTAATTGGATTGACAGTGCTATTTCACCTTATGTCTATTAAATCAGCAAAAGTTAAAGAGATCAATAACAGCTATTGGTGGTAAGAATGCAAGGAAAGAGATTCTCTCATGCATTGCTGTTGGAACCATAAAGGACTAAGGGCATTTTGGAAAGTAATCTGGCAGTGTCTCTTACATTAAAACGTTTATATGCCCTTTGGCTGAATGTCCCAATCGTGGAAATCTCTTCCTTAGAAGCAAGTCACATTATTCAATGATCTCTACACAAGTATGTTTATTTAGGTTTGGTTCATAGAGGTAAAACTCTGGAAAGAAATCACATGGAAAGGGGAATGGTTGAATCCATTATGTTCATCAACTAGAGACTGTAGTCACTAAAAAGAAGGTAACCCTTGATTTGGAGGAATTTTATATGAATGTTAAGGAAAAAGAAGACACCAAAATCAGTGTGTGATATGATACACTTTTATTAAATAAACTATCATAAGCACCCAGATGTGTGCATGTGTACAGATGATTGCCTGTGCTTGGTAAGGAATATGAAAGAGTACGCAATAGGCAGTCCACATGGTCAGTACACCGGTGTGAGTGCACCTGTGTGCATGTGTGTGGAGAAACGGTGACTGCAGGTAAGAGTAAAGGGATGATGTGCACGGAGGAGCCAAGTAAAAAATGGAGAATAGAACAAAAAATTGCATTAGTGAAAAGATGTGTATATAAAGGCAAATAAAATTTCATACAAAACTTTAAAATATATTTTAAAATAATTTCACGAATAACAAGTTCCGTATGCTTCATACCCATTCTTAAAGTACCTTTGGAATTTGAAGTCGATGCTTACAGATGTCTTTGGTTTTGAGAGGCTCAGGCTCAATAAAAGAAGCATTGTTTTCCTCTAGGAAGGATTCCAGGATCATGTAGTTCATACCTTCTAATCTTATTGCCAAGAAAATATCAGAACCTCAATCTATGAAATCCACCCTTTGTTTTTGTTCATATATACGACCTCTCTCCATCACCTTTTCCCAGGCATAGACATAGGTTTGAGCAAGTGTACAATGACTTGTATCTACTGTTACTGTGTCCTACAGAGTAGTTTCAGTGCCCTAAAACTCCTTTGTACTCTGTCCGTATATCCTGCCCTGTCGCTCCCCCTCTTCGTGGAGGAACGACACAGTACCCTGCGCTGTTCTTTTGTCTGCTCGGTCCTCCCCGGGTTTGCTGCTGGTTCTTCCCGGGTTGGCTACGGTCCCTTCCACCTCCGTGGAAGGGCGGTTCCCCCTGGCCACTTTCCCCACTTCCGCGGGGGAGCGGCACACCGCCGGCCGGCTCTCTCGGGGGCTGCACAGGTGTTCCTTCAGATAGATGTTCCCCTTAGATGTTCCTCATGCATGTTGTCTCTCTCCTCCTTTATAGTCCTCTTCCACCAATCCCAACTCTGCTACCCACACGCCGAGTACGCTGCTCTCCTCCAATCAGGAGCAGGTCCTACAGTTTATTGGTTGAACTGGAGGCAGCTGAGCAGAAGCTGTTTCTCCCTTCTCAGCGCCATATTGTGGGAGAGCAGATGCATAGAATAAGTCTTAATTCCAGTAACTTAGTCTAGTCCGAGTTGCTCCCCACACTGCCCTCCTCCCAATCCCCGGTAACCACTGATCTTTTTGCTGTATCTATAATTTTGCCTTTTCCAGACCATAGTTGGAATCACTAAAAGGAGGAGCTTAAAATATCCATTTGCCCAGCTAGAATTTACTTAACACCTACTAAATGGATGGCCTAGAAAAAGTAAAAGTATACTACAGGGTTAAATAAACAAAGAGGAAGATAAGTGACTTGGGATACCCAAAATTTAGGTGACTTTTGAGTAATGGTTTAAACCTTTCAAATGTTAACTCTACCCTGTGCATTTCAGGTGAAAGGGACTCTTTGAGTTCAATTACATGCATCTTTGTGACTTCAAGGCACTTGTTGTGAACAAAACCAAAACTAAATGTCCTAGAAGGAAGCTAGCTTATGGAGTTCCACAGTGCATCTATACTCATGATAAAGATACACGGAAATTTTATCTTAGGGACAATATTAATATGTTGGGTCATAAAATCCTACGTATTTCAATTCTGCAGACAAGTTATCACCCGCAGAACATTCAGAATTCAGGATGGAAGAGACATAAGCAATCGAGCTTGAAGTTAATCTTCTATGAAACTCTTATTGATGAGATTCAAATACTATGTTACTTCCAAGAAGCAACAGGTTTCCAGAGTTATTATATAAAATATTGTGCCTGAATTTTATTTGTCTCTTTCTTGGCAACATTTGCCTATTTCATTCCTAAATGAAAGTAATGACAACTAGTCCCTTCATGTCTTGACCCCCCCAAAGAACCTTGATTCTCTTAAGAAGCCTTTTGGTTTTGTTTATCTGTACACTTGAGTTTTTTAGTGGTAAGGAGTAGCTGCTCTGTACATTTTCCCTGAGTGCTTCAAAGTTAAACACCTCTTGTATTTTTCCTGTGCCATTGAGCCACTCTGTTGATTCCAAACCCTGCCTTTCATTTAGTGAGGACTGTAACCTTTAAGTCATTCTGAACTACATCGCTCCCCAAGGACTTCACACATATGTAGAATCTTTTGATAGTAAGTAGCATATGATAGAGCTTGATCCAATGGTCCTGAGAAGAAGCGGGTGCTATTTAAATTCTAGGGGCAAAGTAGAGCTTGTTTATTTGGTCTTTCAAGGTAATTGCTCAAACCCAAACCATCCGATGCAATGAAACATCTTAGCTAAGGAAAATTTCGTATCATCTTCCAGTTGCTTCAGCAACAATCCTAGCATTTTCAATTCTGATCTTAACTACAACAAACATTTTTAAAAAATTGGTTTACCAGATGTCTATGCCTGGGAAAAGGTGATGGAGAGAGGTCGTATATATGAACAAAAACAAAGGGTGGATTTCATAGATTGAGGTTCTGATATTTTCTTGGCAATAAGATTAGAAGGTATGAACTACATGATCCTGGAATCCTTCCTAGAGGAAAACAATGCTTCTTTTATTGAGCCTGAGCCTCTCAAAACCAAAGACATCTGTAAGCATCGACTTCAAATTCCAAAGGTACTTTAAGAATGGGTATGAAGCATACGGAACTTGTTATTCGTGAAATTATTTTAAAATATATTTTAAAGTTTTGTATGAAATTTTATTTGCCTTTATATACACATCTTTTCACTAATTCAATTTTTTGTTCTATTCTCCATTTTTTACTTGGCTCCTCCGTGCACATCATCCCTTTACTCTTACCTGCAGTCACCGTTTCTCCACACACATGCACACAGGTGCACTCACACCGGTGTACTGACCATGTGGACTGCCTATTGCGTACTCTTTCATATTCCTTACCAAGCACAGGCAATCATCTGTACACATGCACACATCTGGGTGCTTATGATAGTTTATTTAATAAAAGTGTATCATATCACACACTGATTTTGGTGTCTTCTTTTTCCTTAACATTCATATAAAATTCCTCCAAATCAAGGGGTTCCTTCTTTTTAGTGACTACAGTCTCTAGTTGATGAACATAATGGATTCAACCATTCCCCTTTCCATGTGATTTCTTTCCAGAGTTTTACCTCTATGAACCAAACCTAAATAAACATACTTGTATAGAGATCATTGAATAATGTGACTTGTTTCTAAGGAAGAGATTTCCACGATTGGGACATTCAGCCAAAGGGCATATAAACGTTTTAATGTAAGAGACACTGCCAGATTACTTTCCAAAATGCCCTTAGTCCTTTATGGTTCCAACAGCAATGCATGAGAGAATCTCTTTCCTTGCATTCTTACCACCAATAGCTGTTATTGATCTCTTTAACTTTTGCTGATTTAATAGACATAAGGTGAAATAGCACTGTCAATCCAATTACATCTTTTCCTGTCTTTGTTGGGTCTTCATATGTTCCCTTTTGTCGACTGTTTGTTTATGACTACTCTTCCTGTCCAGTTGTAGGAACTCTTTGTAATAGATATTGACTGTGTATTTGCTTCCTGTATTAAACATACTCATTTATTACAAATTTTATTCATTAACTTCTTTTACGGTAACATTTGCCTGTAATAAACTCAAAGTGTCTACATTGTGTTCTGTAGTTTCTGAATCTCAAGACTTGATGAACTGTATCTCCTCATTCCTCAGCTCTGCTCTATCCAATAGAGAAGCCACTAGTCACATGTGGCGAATGAGCACTTGAAACGTTGTCGGTTTAAATTGAGATGCGTTGTAAGGATCACATACACCAGATTCTAAAGACTTGATAGGGAAAAAGGATGCAAACTTTCTCGTTAATAACATTTTATAGCGATTACACATTGAAATGGCAATGTTTCATTTGTATGCGATTAAGTCAAATATATCATACATTTTACCTTTTCTTTTTAATTTTTAATGTGGATACTAGAAAATATATGTATTTCAAATATATGGCTCATATCATGTTTCCATTGAACACCCTATTGTGTTATGCTTGTAAGATTCCAACTGATAATTTTGAAAAGCTTTCTATCTTCAAAAATTATACATTCACAGGAAGCTTCAAAAAATGTACAAGGAAGTATCATGTTTTCTCCAAAGATAATATATTGCATTAATTAAGTATAAAACCAGTATAATATCAAAATGACATTGGTACAATTCACAGAGATTATTCATATTTCCCTAGTTTTACATGCATTTGTGAGTTTGTGTGTGTCTGTTTGGGTATAAAGTCCTGTGCAATTGTGTCACGCGTGTAGATTCATGGAACTACCACCATCCTACTATCTATTTATAGCCTCCTACCCTCCTTTCCCCAATCCCTAACTGCTGACAACCACTAATTTTTTTCGCCAACTCTTTAATCCTATTACATTATACGGCATGTAGTACAGTTTATTTAACCATTGACTCGTTGAATTACATTTGGGTTGTTCCCACTGCCTGGCTGTTACTAACAAAGCTGCCATGAACAATTATGCACAGGTGTTTGTGTGAGCACAAACTTTCATTGCTCTGGGTTAAATGTCCAGGAGTGCAATAGCTGAGTGATACGAAGGCTGCATGTTTCGTCTTTGAAGAGCCGATCAGAACGTGCTCCAGATTGGCTATAGCGTTTCACCTTCCCACCAGCAATGTGTGAGAGATCTGGCTTCTCCACGGCATCACCAGCACTGGGTGGTGTCAGTGTGTTTTTTAAAGATTCATTTATTTGTTTGAAAGCCAGAGTGACATAGAGAGAAAGAGACCTTCCACGCACTGGTTCACTACCCAAATAACCACAATGGCTAGGGCTGAACAAGGCTGAAAGTCAGGAGCTTAGAAATCCATCCAGGTTTGCCATGCTTGTGGCAAGGACCCAGGCACTTAGACCATTTCTGCTGCTTTCCCAGGCACATATTTATCAGGGAGCTGGGTCTGAAGTGGAGCAGCTGGGACTCAAACTAAGGCTACTGTGCCAGAACGCCAGCCCGGTGCCAATATGTTTCATTTTAACCATTCTGATAAGTGTGCAGTGTTATTTCATTGTGGTTTTAATTTGCACTTCCTTGATGGCTCATGATATAGAACATCTTTTCATGTGCTTATTTGTCATCTGTATATCCTCTTCAGTGTAATATCTGTCCAGGCCTCTTGTCCATTTTCTAACTGGATTATTCCTTGTAGGGTATCTCATTTTACTTTTTTTTTTTTTTTTGATTTATGTATTTCTTTGAAGGTCAGAGTTACTCAGAATCATGGAGAGAGAGAGAGAGAGAGAGAGAGAGAGAGGGAATCTTCCATCCATTGGTTCACTCCCCCAATGACTGCAATGGCCAGGGCTGGGCCAGGCCAAAGCCAGGAGCCAGGAGCTTCATCTGGGTCTCCTACATGGGTACAGGGGCCCAAGCACTTGGGCCATCCTCCATTGTTTTCCCAGGAGCATTAGCACGGAGCTGGATAGGAAGCGGAGCAGCCAGGTGATAAATTGGCACCCATATGCAATGCTGGCATTGCAAGTGGTAGTTTTACCTGCTACGCCACAATGATGGCCCCTCATTTTTTACTTCTAAACACTACATTCTTAACTGCTGTGTGTGTTTTGCTGATTTCGTGGAAGATAAATATTTTATTTTATTTTATTTTATTTTATTTTATTTTATTTTATAGAAAGAAAACACGTAGGGGGGGGATATTTTTCTTTCTACCTTTCAGAATTCTTACTTGAACCAGACCCCTGTGACAAGAAACAGAGTAACAAGAGAAAAACAAACATGGTGATAACGCGTATACCTCAGGTATGTTTGGGAGATACCTAGAGAAATGAATAAATCTCAAAGAGGTGGCTTTGACATAAGGCTTAAATACATCATCAATTGAAATGAAATGAAGCAGGGCACTGGGAAGGTTGGTTATGAGATGTGACCGTTCCATGCATGGTAAGCAATGGTAAGGTTTGTTATGCAAATTTCAGTTGGAGCCTTCTCCAGGGACAAGCAGCTCTAGGGTTTAGAGTCAGTCTCCTTTTCTTGGTACTGAGATTTCCTTTCCAGTCATAAAGATCCTTTACAGAAAAGTCACTTTTATTCTGTTCTCAGAATTTCTTTCTGTATCTGCAGTGACTCAAAATAATCCGCTCAAAATAGTCCTTATGCCAAAGAGGCATATTTGGGGGTGGTGTGTTCTGATCCCTACAGCCATTGTGCTAGAATTACTGATAAACAATCCATCTTCCCCCCGCCCCCAGGTAGGATAAAAATACTATTCTTCTCATATACTAGAGTCTCGTATACACCGGTATCAATTTTGAATGCTTTTATTCTACCTCAATGATCTGTATCATACTGATTTTATTAAATTGACTTTGTTTCTTTCGACACCTTTTTAAAAAGTTGTAGTATTAAAATATGATAAAATTCACAGATCTTAGGTTACAGAGTTCTGACAAATACATTAACGTGTGCAATCACCACACTGATCAAAAATAAAGTAATAAAATGATAAAACATTTCCATTTTACCAGAAAGTCTCCTCCTGCCTCCACCTTCCAATGGCAAATACTTCCTATTGCCATACACATATATTTGTTTTCCTTGTTCTAGAAGTTCAAATAGATGATATCAACAATCTTCTGTGTTTGGCTAGTTTTATCCAACATAATGATTTTGAGATTAATCCATGTTATTTTCGTCCTTTAAATCTTGAATCTACTTTGAAGGCGGTTCAGCTTGTTCCCATCTGCAAGGCTCTTTAAACTCTTCTCTAGCAGGCCTTTCAGTTGGGTAAATACATAAGAGTGCAATTGCTTGATCTTAAAGCAAGATTATGAGTATGCTCAACCCTATAAGAAATTGAAAACCGGCTGCTTAAGGATGACTACATCCCGTATTGGATTGCCTGGTTCGAAGCTCAGCTGCTCCACACTTCCAATCCAGCTCCCTACTACTCCACTTAGGAGGCAGCAAATGACAGCCCAAATGATAGCTGGGGTTCCTGCCGCCCACGTGGGAGACCCACGTGGAGTTCTTGACTCCTGATTTCAGCCTGTCCCAGACCTGACCGTTGCAACCGTTTGGGGAGTGAACAAGCAGATGGACTCTCTCTCTGTCTGTCCTCTCTCTCTCTGTCTCTCAAATAAATAAATACATCTTTTTAAAAAATGTTCTTGAGGGTAGGATGGAGGGAGAGAGGAAGGGAATATCATTATGTTCTTAGACTTGCATGGATAAATCATATTGAATATGTTGAAAATTAATTAAAACTGAAATAAAAATGAAATTTAAAAATGTTCTGAATATAAATCCTTATCAGATATGTGCATTATGAATATATTCTCTCAGTCTGTGCATTGCTTCCTCATTCATATAATGGTGTCTTTGATTGGCAGATGTTTTACATTTTGACAAAATCCAATTTACTAATTTTAACTTTTGTGATTAGTGCCTTTCGTGTCCTCACTAAATCTTATCTTAGCCTAAGACTGTGAAGATATGCTTGTTTTTTTTTTTAAATTTCTTTTATTTATTTGAAAGGCAGAGTTACAGAGAGAGTTAGAGACAGAGACAGAGAGAGGCCTTCCATCTGCTGGTTCACTCCCCAAATGGCTGCAATGGCCAGAGCTGTGCTGATCTGAAGCCAAGAGCCAGGAGCTTCTTCTGGGTCTCCCACGTGGGTGCAGGGACCAAGGACTTGGGCCATCCTCTGCTGCTTTCCCAGGTGCATTAGCAGGGAGCTGGATCTGGAGTGGAGTCCCCAGGGTTTGAACCAGTGCCCATGTGGGATGCCAGCACTGCAGGCCAGGGCTTTAACCCACTGCACCATGGCACTGGCCCCAAGATATGCTTCTGGGTGCTCTTTTAGAAGTTGTATAGCGGGGCCACCACTGAGGGCCAACAGATAAAGCCATCGCCTATGGTGATGGCATCCCATATAGGCCTCACTTTGAGACTGGGCTACTCTAGCTCCCTGCTAATGTGCCTGAAAAACCACTGGAAGATGGCCAAGAACTTGGGCCCTGCACCCACGTGGGAGACCTGGAGGGAGCTGCTGCCTTCTGGCTTTAGCCTGACCCTGCCCTGGCTGTTGTGGCCAATTCAGGAGTGAACCAGTGGGTGGAGGATCTCTCTTCTCTCTCTGAATCTGCCTCTTGTAACTCTTGCAAATAAATAAGTAAATCTTTTTTAAAAAGTTGTATAGTTTTAGCTTCTGTGTTTGTCTGTGAACATCTCAAGTGAATTTTTGTGCCTAGTAGGAGGTGGAAGATGTAGTTCATTTTATTCCATAAATCTATTCAATTATTGAAACACAATTGAGGGGCTGTCATTGTAGCACAGAAGGTTAAGCCACCACTTGTGATGCCAGCATCCCGTATAGGAGTACCGCTCCGAGGCCTGTCTACTCTGCTGTGGATCCAGTTTCTTGCTAATGCACCTGGCAAGACAGTGGGAGATGGTTCAAGTGCTTGGGCCCTTGTTACCCATATAGAAAGCCAGGATGAAATTCCTGGACCCTGGCTTCAGCCTGGCCCAGAACTGGCTGTGGCAGCCATTTGAGGGGGGCACCAACAGATGGAAGATCTCTCTCTCTCTCTCTCTCTTCTCTCTCTCTCTCCCCCCCCCCTTCATCACTGTCTTTCAAAGCAAATAAATAAATCTTTAAAAAAAAAAACACGGAAGAGGAGGAAATTATGGGAAATAGCAGTCAAAAAATGTTAAGCAGATGTATGCAAGATAGGAGGTCTCCTCTGTACTGTTTTCCCAAGGGGGAGAAAGAGCACATTCCTACATTTTTTAGCTTCGTAAAACAGTGTTGAAAATAGCTGCTCTGAATCTTTAATTAGTAAACCCTCATAACAGGATATGTATAATATAAAAAAAGAGATTGAGATATTTTAATGGAAATTACCATTATTGAGAGACTACATACTATTTTCTTTAAAATTCCAAGGAAATCAACTGGAAAATTATTATAATTAAGATCGAATTTACTGCAAAGGCGTAATAAAAAGGTACAAAATCATTATATTTCACATATACCTGTCATAGTGACTATTATAATTCATTTAGTCTTCAGCTTTTTAAATTTTCAGGCTTTTATGTGATTACCATTTACTACTACTTGAGTGATAAAAAGGACAGTAATGAGGAAAAGTCACTGGTTTCAAGAAATTCTATGTTGTAATTCTGTATAGTATTTTTCATGTTTCTTATATTTGAAATTCATTGAGCTTCTTGTCTTTATGAATTTTTCTGTCCTCCTTTCTTCTTCTTTAGAGACACCAGTTCACACAAGTTATGTCACTTGACGTTGTCTCACGTTTCACTAATGCCCTCATTTTAGTCTTTTTTTCACACTCTATTTGTTTTTGAATTCGAATTTGAATTTTACATAAATAAAATAAATCTTTAAAAAAAATAATGGAGAGGATTTGGATCACTGTGCAGAAGGCCGGTATTCTTAGGAAAAAGGGAAAGGCTCAAACAAAGGTATCAAAAGAAAAGATTCTTATGGCAGATTATAAATGAGATGATTTCAGTATTTATAAGAATACTTCAAAATTTTCATGTAGAATGGAATTAAATAAGTTTATTTTTATGTAAAATATTAAAAGTCATGCAAAATTTTTTCATAAAACACATTTTCCCTGAACTTTTTCAAGTCTTTTCATATGCATGAATTTCAACATTTTTTGGACCTGTAAAAGCTTATCTTTCAAATTCCTTTTTCTACAAACTTTTTGAAGTACCCTTATATTCTGTTCCCTAGTATTGCAGTTTATAAGTAGATATTTGTGCTTTCTCTCTTTAAGTTAGTATATAAGCATAATGTACCTTTAAAATGTTAGGTAAACTTATAAAGAAGTATCGCTAAGAAGATAAGCTTGTATTATTACAAGGCAATTAGAGACTTTGTAGATTAAAAAATACAGATAAGACATGCAAAACAACTGAGAAGGAGATTAAGTAAATAGATATTGGGAATTGAGTGAGAATTGGCCAAGAAGTAACTCTAGACTTAAATTTCTTGATATTTAATACAATTTGCCCTGGGTCAGATTTACGGCTTGCACATTTATGGTTTGGGTACTTAGTAATAGTGCATGTAAGGCACAGCATAGCGAACAAGCATAAACCCAACCTTTGAAAAAGGAAGCCCTTTAAGGTGTCGGGCATGTGAGTCAGTAATGCCTAGTTACAGGACAGAGGTCTCGGGATTTTATGGCACCTTTGCTATCAATAGCAGTAAAATTATGTCACTATCTGAAGTGAATGGCATGGCTATAAGTTGGTAATTAAAAGCTATTTACTCCACAATTCTGTTTTCTTTAAAGGAAATATAACTATAAGATGTATAGGAGGCCGGCGCCTTGGCTCAATAGGCTAATCCTCCGCCTGCGGTGCCGGCACCCCAGGTTCTAGTCCCGGTTGGAGTGCCGGATTCTGTCCCGGTTGCTCCTCTTCCAAGCCAGCTCTCTGCTGTGGCCCAGGTGTGCAGTGGAGGATGACCCAAGTGCTTGGGCCCTGCACCCCATGGGAGACCAGGAGAAGCACCTGGCTCCTGCCTTCAGATCAGTGCGGTGCGCCAGCTGCAGCGGCCGTTGGAGGGTGAACCAAAGGAAGGAAGATGTTTCTCTCTGTCTCTCTCTCTCACTGTCCACTCTGCCTGTCCAAAAATAAAAAAAAAAAGATGTATAGGAATATGTGAAAATTCATGAATAAAAATAACTCTCCCTTTATTCCCAAACTGGGAAGATTCATATTCAAATGCCATATCTATTCTGTGCATTCTAATGTATGATGGAGCTAAAGATCCAGGAACTAGTTTAAAGGAGACTCACTTTCCCAGGAGAACACAATCTATTACAAAATTGTTTTTTGTTTGGAATGAGAACACCTATAGGTCAACTTAATAACAGTCATTAAATATATAAGGCACAAGATGATGAGAGTGGGGCTTCTTCCTTTTCATTGAAAAAAGACTTGGACAAAATGAAGAATGATAAGCTGGAAAGAAAAAGGCATCTTTTGATATAAGAATCTAATAAATATTTGAATGGATTCCTCAATGACGTTGGAAATATTCCATCAAAGTTTTTTGTAGATATTTACAAGAGTACTGGGCTGGGTATCAGGAGACCTTTAACTTAGTGATCAGTTCCATGACCTTGGACAAATCACTTAGCTTCTCTGGGTCCTAATTTCTTTATCTATGAGGTATCCCTTTAAAGTAATAAAGGACACCTTTGATTCTTGGCTAGGTTCTCATCTTGCCTGGATCATTCCTATCTCAACTCAAGGAAATGGGCCAGATCTTCTTTGCTAGGCTACTTAATACCTTAATATTATAATGCTTTTCCTCTTACAGTACTGAACATTCATACTTCACATTTTCTTATCATTTCAGCAAGCAGATAGAAAATGAAAAATAACTTTTTCCCCTAAATTTTGATAGAAAACATGTATTTACAGTGAAAGGTCAAACTTCTATGTGGCTCGCACTTTGATGCTTTGCAAAGACCACTATCTGATTTCTCAGAGCACTTTATGGCTGCCTTTAACATTCACTGGGCCCTGGGATAAGTTGTGGGCTCAGCTATCAGAAAGCCTCATTTTTCTTCTCTTTTGTGGTCTGAGAAATATGCACACACACTCAGATGACAAATTTCAAAAAAATGTCTTTGGGTCGGTATGTTTGTGATGTTTGTGGCATTTATTTGCAAGATTACAAATACCAGTGTCTCCCAGTATCCACAGGGGAATGGTTCCAGGATCCCCTGGAGATAACAAAATCTACAGAGACTCAAGTCTGTTATATAAAATGGCGTAGTATTTGCGTAAAATGAAAGCACAGACTCTAATGTTTTAAATCACCTCTAGATTACTTATAACATCTAATCCAATGTAAATGCTATGTAAATGGTGATTATACTGTATTGTTTAGAAAATAGTAACAAGAATAGGCTTTTTTCCCCAACTTTATCCAATCTATGGTTGATTGAATCCATGGACGCAGAGCCCATGGACACAGATGTCAACTCAGATCAACCACCTTTTATCAAGTACCTTTCATGTGGGGAATGTCAAGTTCCTTTTTATTTATTTATTTATTTTTTGACAGGCAGTTAGACAGTGAGAGAGAGAGAGACAGAGAGAAAGGTCTTCCTTCCTTTGGTTCACCCCCCAAATGGCCGCTAAGGCCAGCGCGCTGTGCTGATCCGAAGCCAGGAACCAGGTACTTCCTCCTGGTCTCCCATTCGGGTGCAGGGCCCAAGGACCTGGGCCATCCTCCACTGTCTTCCCAGGCCACAGCAGAGAGCTGGACAGGAAGAGGAGCAACTGGGACAGAAGCCGGTGCCCCAACCGGGACTAGAACCCGGGGTGC
Organism: Oryctolagus cuniculus; assembly: GCF_964237555.1. Taxonomy (NCBI): domain Eukaryota; kingdom Metazoa; phylum Chordata; class Mammalia; order Lagomorpha; family Leporidae; genus Oryctolagus; species Oryctolagus cuniculus. Next base: position 29,742,257 of record NC_091453.1, on the reverse strand, counting down.
CGGTGCCACAGGCGGCAGATTAGCCTAATGAGCCGCGGTGCCGGCCAGGAATGCGAAGTTCTAGCAACATCAGTCTCTAAGGAAACTTAGAGGCTAATGGAGAACAACAACTCTTCCAAAGGCAATGCCACCTTAATGGGCCATGCACAACAATGAAGGCACAGAGGTGGGGTGCCCAGAAGAGGGCATCCAGGCCAGCCCAGGAGTTCAGGAAGATTTCCTGGAGGAGAGGACATTGGAAATGCATCACAAGGAATGAGTGAGAAAGCATTCCAGTTAGGGTGATATCTTAGTCTGTTAAAATACATGAGACTGCAATTTATGAAGAACAGAAGTTTGTTCAGCTCATGGTTCTGGAGGATGGGAAGTTCAAGAGCACGGAGCCAGCATCTGGTGAGGGCCTTCTTGCCGCATTGCAACATGGTGGAGAGCCGCACAAGCTTGTATCAGCTCAAGTCTCTCTTCTTCTTACAAAGCCAGTAGTCCCATCATGGGGACCCCACTCTGATGAATTTCTCCAATCCAAATGACCCCTCAAAGATCCCACCTCCAAATATCATTAATATATGAATTTGGGGATTAGATTTCCAACATATGAAATTTGCTTTTTTTTTTTAAAGGTTTATTTATTTATTTGAAAAGCAGAGTTACAGAGAGGAAGGGGGTGGAGTGGAGAGAGAGAGAGAATCTTTCATCTGCTGGTTCACTCCCCAAATGGCCACAATGGCTGGAGCTGGGCCGATCCAAAGCCAGGAGCCAGGAGCTTCTTCCAGGTCTCCCATGTAGGTGCAGAGGCCCAAGCATTTGGGCCATCTTCCGCTGCTTTCCCAGGTGCTTTAGCAAGGAGCTGGATCAGAAGTGGAATAGCCAGGACTGGAATCAGCACCCATATGGGATGCTGCTTTGCAGGCTGAAGCTTTACCCGCTATGCCACAGTGCTGGCCCCTCCAACACATGAAATTTGAGGAGCACATTCAAACCATAGCAAACAACCAGCTACAACATGGTATGCTCAGATAAATTTGGATTTCACGTATAGGGGAGTAAACTTTCATATAAATATATTCCAGATATTGTGTGGGACTTATTCACAGATGCAGCATTTTATTCATTGGTATCTGAAATTCAAATTTAACTTGACAACCTTTATTTTATTTGTGCTATCTGGCCACCCTAAAAAATTTGTGCTATCTGGCCACCCACTAGATAAAAGAAATAGCTTTAACAAAGGAACACGATGATACTAGCCAGGGATGTGGAATTGTAAGAGGATCAAGCATGAAGCAGGAGGCTGTCAGATGAGACTAGAGATAGGTAGGGACTAGGTCAGGGAACAGATGTGCCACGCTGAGGCACTTACACATAATTCTCATCTCCAGTTTGAGCAAACCTAGAAGGTACAGAAGGTTGGAGGAGAATGATCTGCTCTGGGCATTCAGAATTCATGCATGTCTGCTGCAAGGGCCAGTGCTTTCGGAACACTCCCATCTCCATTTTCTAATCATATCTGCAAAGTCATGCCTGGTTCCCTGTCCCCAACTTCCTTCTTTCTTCTTCTTGCAGTAAAGCCATAGCATTGTCACATTCCTGTCCAACTTTGCCTGAGCTGTGGGGAATTTAAGGAGCCGTGTTTAAGAACAGATGTTGCTAAGAATTCTATCAGCCTTCTGCTGGGTGTGCCTTGAAGCCAGATCTCTGATTTTCTTTCTCTCTCCTCCCTCCCTCCCTCCCTTCCTTCCTTCCTTTTATCCATCCTTTCCTCCCTCCCTCCCTCTCTTCTTTTTCTGTTCTTTCTTCCTTTCTTTCTTTCTTTTTTTTTTTTTTTTTTAGACAGGCAGAGTGGACAGTGAGAGAGAGAGACAGAGAGAAAGGTCTTCCTTTTGCCGTTGGTTCACCCTCCAATGGCCGCCACGGCTGGCGCGTTGCGGCTGGCGCACGGCGCTGATCCGAAGGCAGGAGCCAGGTGCTTCTCCTGGTCTCCCATGGGGTGCAGGGCCCAAGCACTTGGGCCATCCTCCACTGCCTTCCCGGGCCACAGCAGAGAGCTGGCCTGGAAGAGGGGCAACCGGGAAAGAATCCGGCGCCACGACCGGGACTAGAACCCGGTGTGCCAGCGCTGGAAGGCGGAAGATTAGCCTAATGAGCCGCGGCGCCGGCCTGTTTCTTCCTTTCTTAATTTTCTTTATGAGAGAGAGAGAGAGAGAGAAAGAGAGAGAGATCCTCAACTGCTGGCTTACTTCCCAAACACCTGTAAATGCCTGAGGCTCCACTGAGCAGAAGCCAGGAGCCCGGAACTCAATATCCAGGTCTCCCACATTGTTCTTGCTTGCTTGCTTTCTTTGTGCCATCTTCCTGTGATCAGTTCCTACATTCTAAGCCAGTTATCCTAGTTCAGACTGGCAACATGCCCAATATCTCTGTTTCTTCCTTCAAGACTGGGCCTGGGTCATCTAGCATGTTCCCTCATGTTTTATGGTCTCTGCTAATTTTTTTAAAATCCCTTTAAGATCTAAATCATGGGTCAGCAAGTTTTCTCATTTAGGAAGTGCCCCTATAAACTGTTAAGACTGACTTGAAGTTTACTCACTAGCTTTCTGGTCTCTAGTTTTGACTTCTTGGAAGTTTCTGAAGGCATCAACTACTGGCTCCTTCAAGTAACTGCTCCAAGCCCCCAGGCTGCAGATTGCAGGCTCAAATTCCACACTTCCTTTCCATCTGCTTCCAACTGACGATTTCATGTCCTCCAGCCATGAGTGTCTAGCCCTTCAGTGCAAGTGACATGTGTAGCTGGACTTCACATTCCAGCTGGAATGACCCTCCCTCATCTTGCTGGGCTTCAAAGGCTCTGAACACACCTTGTAGCTTCTCTGTGCCTTCTATCTGCTTGTCCTTGAAAATCCTTGCCGCAACTCAGGGGATACACCAGCCTGCAGGTACCAGCCTACCTCTCCCCTAGTCCAGTCCAACCATCCCAATGTTAGTATTCCTGCTGCATAAAGGACAAAGCTTATTCCCAGAATGGCCAGGAAGGCCTTTTCTGGTCTGGTTTCTGCCTCTCTTCCTCTCAAATTAGCTCTATCTACTTTTCTGTGCATCTGATATACCAGATTACTCATCTCTGTTCAAAGCAAGTACCCTGTAGCTTCCCTCCTCTCCACTACATCCCTCCCCACTAGTTTCTTCTCAAAATGGCCATCCATAGCTAATGCAACCCCATCCTTTAAAGTCAATTACTCTTGGGACAGGAATTTGGCCTAGTATTTAAATTTTAAGTTGGGATGACTACATTCCATATTGGAGCACTTAGATTTGAGTCCTGGCTCCACTCCTGATTCCTGATTCCTGCTAATGTGCACCCTGGGAGTCAGCAGGTGATAGATCAAGTGGTTGAGTATCTACCACACATGTGGGAGACCGTAACTGATCTGCCCCAGAACCAGCCATTGCAGGCATATGAGGAGCGAACTGGGATATGTGAGCTCTTGCTCTCTCTCTCTCTCTCTCTCTCATTCTTTCTCTGAAATAAATAAACATTTGAAAAACTTAATTACTTTCTACTCTGTGCCAACACCATCCCTGAGCATTAATATCTAATATAGACTTTAATACACTGCATTACAATTATGTATTTAATGACTATCTTCTATATTAGAATACAGACATCTAGAAGACCATGTCTTATTCATATTTTTTAAAAGAGTGTTTCTTAAATTAATTTTATTTATGTGAGAGGCAGAGTTACAGACACACAGAGAGAGACAGAAATGTCTTCCATCTGCTGGTTCACTCCCAAAATGGCTGCAAGGGCTGAACTGGGCGATCCGAAGCCAAGAGCCAGGAGCTTCTTCTGGGTCTCCCATGTGGGTGCAGGGACCCAAGCACTTGGGCCATCTTCTACTGCTTTCCCAGGCCATAACAGAGAGCTGGACTGGAAGTGGGGTAGCTGGGACTCTAACTGCTGCCCATATGGTATGACACTGTTGTAGCCAGAGGCTTACCTACTACACCTCAGCACCAGCTCTGTCTTATTCATGTTATCTTCAGAGTTTCTGAAACAAGGTGGAATATTTAGTGTACCCAGGTGCCTAAATGAACAAGGAGGTAGAGATATGAGTGAATGGCCCATGTAACACCAAGTCCCACACTAATCAGAGGAGAAATGGGAATAATACTTTGAACAGGACTGTTTATATGTGTAGTTTTCCTATTTTCTTCTGCAGATTGGCTTTTATCATGTAGTGGACATTTTCTCCCTTTTAACTGCCCAGGATGTACACCACCTTCTAAAGGCCAATGTTGTGGCACAGCAGGTTAAGTCACCATTTGTGACATCTGTGTCCCATATGGGAGTGCTAGTTTGAAACCCAGCTGTTCCGTGTCTGATCCAGCTCCTTGCTAATATGCCTAGGAAGGCAGTGGAAGATGGCCCAAGCTCTTGATCCCCTGAACCCTTGTAGGACAATAGGGTGGAGTTCCAGGCTCCTGGCTTGGGACGGGCCTATTTTTGGCTGTTGCAACCATTTGGGGAGTGAAACAGCGGGTAGAAGATCTCCCCCCCAACCCTGTGTGTGTGTGTGTATGTGTGTGTGTATGTGTGTGTGTGTGTGTCTAACATTCTCTCTCTTTCAAACTTTCAAATAAATGAGTCTTTAAAAATATCCTTCCTTCTTCCATTTAGGGAATCTGCCATTGAAATTACATAATGTCAAGTTGTGAGACAAGGTAGGGAATGGTCATATGACTCAAACCCAGTCCGTTAACATACATTTTGATTTTATAATGAATTTAGAGTGCATGATGAAGGTAGTTTAGGCTGTCACTGCTGCCTCCAAGAATCTGCATGAGTAGGAAGAGGCCGGAGCTGTTGGTGACCAAGAGTGCTCCCGTAGTCCCCTTACCAGGTGACTGTGGTAGTCTTGAGTTATGTTTGTAAACTGTTTTTTTTTTTTTTTTTTTTTTTTTTTTTTTTTACCTTGTTTGGAGTTCAGGGTACACTTTCACTTTCTGGTTGCCTTGTTGTTGAGTGGAACCATATAACCAGTTGTGGTCAATGAATTGAAGTGGAAGGGGTGTGTGTTAGTTTGAGGCTGAGAATCTGATTGGTTGAGTGGGACCTTCCAAAATCTCTTTTTCCCTCTGCATAATAGCCGACAATGTTTGGGACTGTGGCTGCTTTGTCCGTTAGAGGCACTCAGTGACCATATTGATCAGAGGCCCTCTGCCAATTCAGAATGGACACATGGCTTGAGCAAGAAACAAGCCTTATTGACTTAAGCTGTTTAAAGATAAGCTAGCCAAGTCTGTAACTTTGGTTCCAGATTTTCTTTACCCTGCTTCTTCAGCCTTCCTGCTGATTCTGTGAGGCAACCCATGTCTTCCCAATGAGTTCTTCCTTACTTAAGATAGGCAAAATTGACTTCAGTCATTTACCACAAAGAATACCAAGCGGCCCACTGGTGTTACACTGACAATTGTGATAAAAGCTAGTCACAACACAATGTTCTAGATTTAGTTTGTAGAAAGAGAGTTATTTTGGGCTAAGAGCTGTTTTCAAAGCATTATAGACAAGAAGCTGGATGTTCACCAGGAAAAAATATTGTTAGAAATGCTAACATTTTATGGCTTGGTCACTCCGCTACCTCTGGAATGTAGTTGTCACTTTTACCCTCCAGGGTTGATGTGAAGGTCAAATGAGAAACGTCATATGAAGATGTTCTGTGACTTTAGTAGCACTGTACTTGTTCCAGGCTGGGGTTGAACCATTCTGGATCATAGAGAATTGAAGGAGTCCCATTGCAGTAATATTTTTAAATTTGCATTTATTTATCTATTTGAAAGTCAGAGTGACAGAGAGAGGGAGAGATGGAGAGAGAAAGAGAACTTCCATCCCCTGTTGTCTCCCAAGTGGCTGCAAGGACTGGGTCTGAGCCAGGCTGAAGCCAGCACTCAGAAACTCTATCTGGGTCTCTCACGTGGGTAGTAGGGACCCAAGTACTTGGGCCCTGTTCTGCTGCTTTCCTAGGCACATTAAGGGAGCTAAATTGGAACCAGGGCAACCAGGACTTGAACCAGCGCTCATATGGGATGCTGGGATTGCAGGTGGCAGCTTAACCCACTGCACCACAATGCTGACCCCTGCAGTAATATTTAAGACTGAACTACTATGCAGCTATGCAAAGAGCAGGTCACTGCAGCCACTATGTAAACATGAGAAGATGTTAGAGACCTTGGGGTGTGAGGAACCCTGAGGCTTCAGCTATTGTCTCAAGTGGGTACATTAGAGGAACACCTGCCTGGACAGACTTGGCCTAGAGGTTAAGACACCGTTTAAGACACTTGCATTCCCTGTTAGATGGTGTGCCTGGATTCAACTGATACCTGACTCTGGCCCTGGGCTCTTGAGCTCATTCACTTGAGTCATCATCACTGTCTCCCAAGGTCTACATTAGCAGGAAGCTAGAGTCAGGAACCAGAGCTGGGGGCATTAAACCCAGGCACTCCAATGTGGGAGTCTTTCTTTCTTTAAAGATTTATCTATTTAGAAGGGAGGGAAGGAGAGAAGGACGGAGGGAGGGAGGGAGAGAGAGAGAGAGAAAGAGAGGGAGAGGGAGAGAGAGAGAGAGAGTTAGCGCTTCCATCTACTGATTCACTTCCCAGATGGCTGCAATGACCAGGGCTGGGCCAGGCTGAAGCCAGGAGCCAGGAGCTTCTTCTGTGTCTTCCATGTGGGTGCAGGTGCCCAAGTACTTGGGCTATCTCCTGCTGCTTTCCTGGGCACATTTGCAGGGAGCTGAATTAGAAGTGGAATAGCTGGTACTCGAATTGGTGCCCATATGGGATGCTGGTGTCACAGGCAGTGACTTAACCCAGTATGCCACAGAGCTAGCCCCAGATGTGGGAGTCTTAACTGCTAGACCATATACCAATCCCATAAAATTATCCTTTAATTTTATTTTCCTTTGTACTTTTTGAAGTACCCTGTTATGTGCCTAAGCTGGAAGCATGGAAGTGCTAGCAGTCCATGGGGACAAAGCTTGAGTAGTGGGGTTTGTGAGGCAGTGGATAAATGCTCCCCCCACCCCATGCCATTGCCAGACAACTGTGAAGTGTGTTTTATACTGTTCCCTAGAAGATCTCAATGAGATGAATCCCACATATCCAGTTTGTACCCTCCTCCCTAGTTTTCCTTTCCCCAGTTCCCATTACCATCCCTGAAAGTTCCCTCCCAAAACAAACTACGTGAACATCCTTTCCCCAGGCCCTGTTTTCCAGGGCAAGGCAGGCAGAGGCAAGTGCCATATAATACAGAACTAAGGTACTGATGTTCTCCAGCCTTGTCCACTCTACTTGGTGGGGAAAAACCCTTCTGGTTCCCAGAAGGCCTCTCTGAAACTCCCATATTCCACACTGGCATTCCCTGATTCTCTCTTCTTGTGTGTCTCTAGCTTTCTCTCATGCACATTTGCACGTGCGTATTCTGGCTTCTGGCACTCTCTTACTAAGGTTTGTCATTTTGGTCTTGCAAATGCAGAATGCACAAACTTTGGCATTTCACAGACTGATAAGATTTTCCTAAAAGTAATAGTAGTGATCAATGGATTGACTGGTTTAAGGTTGTCAAATTTCCATTTTTACAGATAAAGAGATTTTGGAGACTATCTACTTTGGGATCATGACATAAAAGAACGAACATATCAACAACAAAAAAGCATGGATATAATCTCAGAATAGGTGATAGTTCCTAGACTATGGGGCCTCAGTGGTGTCCTTTTGTTTTTCCATTTTGAGGCAGGTTGATTGTTATTGGTGGAGCACAGGCATCTCCTGCTCCCTCTGGGGTCTCACGTGGACACCGCTGTTCCCCCTTGCACTCTGCCTCCTGTGTTCCTGTCCTCCTCCTGAGCACTGTCACCCAGCTCTGTCCCCCTAAATACAATAAAATAAGTTTCCATTTGTCTTATTCCATTCTTTCTTCCAACTAGACATAACATTTCTGAGATCCTAAAGCCAAGAAATCAAAAACCCAACCAAAAACAACCAGAGGTATTGTGTGCTTATTTGCTTCACTGTTTGTTTTCTTAAACATGAGAATTTGAGGAGATGATAGAAATCTATGTTTTTGGCTTCAGAAGACCAGTGAACTAACCGTTCTGTCATTTATTAGTTGTGTGGTATCCCTAGTATCATAGAGTCTCTATGTTTGTTTGGACTAAAGAGATGTCTTGGATTTCAGGTAATCTTGTAAATAGCCAAAGGGTAGGGATCTGACTTCTGGAATTTGGACCCTGCCACCCAGATCTGTGTTGAAGGCCTCTACCCAGGCCCTCTCCTGGGGTGTGACCACAGCACACCACTCTCAGGTAAGAATTCTTATCAGGTCTGCTAATTAGTTGTGTGGCTGTTACTTCTCCTCACTACGATTGGATCTACATTTATTTTATTTCAACATTATTTGTAGCTTGGCATTTCTGTGTTAGTTATGTACACTTTGGTTTAAACAATTTTTCTGTGAGTTAATATTCTTTTCTTTCCTATTATTTGACTAAGAGTTAGGCTTTTTTTTTTAACGACTTCTCCCTCTCATTATCTCTTCATTATACATGACCTTTTGCTTCTTAAATCTCCTTAACATATTTTAATTTTTCCCTTTTTAAATTCCAATGCACTAATCTTTCATTTTTTTACCATTTTGTTTCATTTTATTTACTAATTTAACATGATAGATATGTATCTTTTTTTCATTATAAGTCTGTGTTACCCTTTTGCCCTCTTTTCCATCATTTATTTAACCTGTAGTTACAGGGAAGAAACTATTTTTGTTTTTGTTTTTTCAAATCTAGATCCCAGGCTGAAATATATGCCTTTACTGCAACTTCCCTGGCAAGTGGTTTGTGACCAATGAGCACTTCCAATGATTGTTCCATGTAATATTGGGCTTCATTCATGGAGCTAAGTTTCAACATTTCTTGCTGCATGAGCCCAGAGTTCTGCCTCCTGTCCTGGCCCTGTCTTTGAAACTGAATTCGCTCAGTTAGAAAAATCACCAAAGGCCCTAGGATAGCTGTAACTTCAGATGATCACTCATATTTCCATCTGCTTCTTAAGTTAGGCGCCTCGTGATGTGTATCACTTTCTTATTAACCTGGATATATATTTAAAAATATGTTTGTTGGTGTTTAGCCTGGTAATTAAGGTGTGTGTGTCTCACAATGGAGTACCTGGGTTTGATTCCCAGCTCAGTCTCCTGACTCCAGCTTCCTGCCAGTGCAGACCCAGGGAGGCAGAAGTGATAGCACAAGTAATTGGGTTCCTGCCATTCATATGGGAGACTTAAACTGACCTCCCAGCTCCTGGTTTTGGTCCCAGTGCAGCAATGACCATTGAAATTATTTGGAGAGTGAATCAGCAGTTGGGTGCTCTCTCTCTCTCTCTCTCTCACTCTCACTCTGTGTGTGTGTGTATGTGTGTGTGTCTGATTCCATCTCTGTCCCTCCCTCTTTCTCTCTCTCCCTTTCAAACTATATACAGTATACTTTTGAATTGCACTAATACTCGCATAACACAAAAATTAACCATTTTGAATTGTGTAATTTGGTGGCAGTTAATACCTCCTCATGTTGTGCAACCATCACCTTATCCAGTTTCCAAAATGTTTTCATCAGCCCAAAGAGAGACTGAGCAGTAAATCTTCCATTCTCCTCTCCCCTTATCCCGTGAAACCATCACCCTGCTTTCTTTTTTTATAAATTTAACCATTTGGGATATTTCACATAAAAAGAATCATACAATATATGACTTTTTGTGTCTGGTTACTTTCATCTAGCAAAACATGATTGTTAAATTTTATCTAGAATTTGTAGCTACTTTGTATTGGAGGAATTTTCAAGACATGTATTATATCATGTTTCTGGAAATAAAGTCCTTTATCTGATTATTACTCAATGTTACTATGAGTAGGAAATTAAGGAACTTTATTGAAAATCCCTTTTGACTGACACTGATCTCTTGGAGTTCCAAAACTTCCATTCAATGTTTTACATTTTTAAAGGCAAGGATAACAAAGTTTCCTATAGTATTTGGTCAACAATTCACATACAAGAGTGGGCATTTAAGATACCTATTCATTTTATCTATATTTGTAAATCATCCTAAATTTTACTTAATAAATTATTAGAAAAAAAGGATTTTGTCAAGACTCTAGTTTATTGAACCAGGAAAAATAAGGTATTACATGTAAGAATCTATTGCTTATCGCTCTCCTAGAGATCAATTCTTAGGAGCTCCCAAGTATTAGTTAAAAATAGCAGTTGTTTCTCAAGATGATGAAACAATGTCTCTAATATAAGCTAACCAGAGGCAAATTATATGAGGCCTACCTGTTTAGGTAGAATGATATCTAATGTGTAAATTTGCAGAAGGTTCTTGAAATGATAGAAAACAATGTTTATTACTTGAAGGGAGTTATCTCCTGGGAAAGATCCCAGATTTCCAAGGGTCTTTCCCCCTCTCCTTTACCATGGGCAATTTTTCTTCTGCCCAGTGTTGTAGTTGTAGACGATGTAGAATCATCCCTGTAATTAGCCTGTAGCTATTTGCCTTTCCTTGTCTGCTTTCAAGTACACTTATTTCAATGAGTGCACCTAACCGAGCTTGACCCAAGACCATTGAAGTCCGGAACTTTGAAGTAAATGTGTGTGATCTTAATGGATATAGGTCATCATTTCCCTTTTCATCATCCAGCATTCATCTCTGGCAGCACCTCTATTCATCTTTCAGGCACATTTCTGGAATGCATAGGCTTTATTTGCTCAAATTGTCCCTTATTTGCTGCAGTTGGACGGCAAAACAATTAAAGTAGAAACTTCTTAGTCATATAATTCAACTGGGACAGAGAGCTTTCATCTAGACCAATGGTTTTCAACAGAGGGTGATTTTCCACCCCAGGCAGCATTCGGCAATGTCTGGAGACATTTTTGTTTGTCAGAAACAAATGGGGGAAAGGGGTGTCACTGGCATTAGTGGTGTCTTAGCCCATTTGTCCTATAACAAAATACTGGATCCTGGCTAATGTATAAAAAGCAAAAATGTCTTTCTCACTGTTCTGGAGGCTGGGAAGTCCAAGATGAGGTAGTGGCAGAGGTTTGGTGCATTCTGGTGTAATAGACGACATAAAAGCTGTGTCTTTACATGGTGGGAAATGAAAGGACAAAAAAAGGGGACAAACACTGCCTGAAGCCTCTTTTACAAAGATCTTCATCCCATTCATGAGGAAAGAGAGCTCGTGACCTAATCACTTTCTAAAAGCTAAATCTCTTAATAACATTGCCCTGGAGATTAGGTTTCAACAGGAATTTTGGGGTAACAAAAACACTCAAGCCATAGCAACTGGGTAGAAGCGTGGGATGCCTCTATACATCCTCTCGTGCCTAGGGCGACCCACATGACAAAGAATCATCCTGTCCAAATGTCAGTTGTGCAAGGGTTAAGAAACCTTGCTCTATCCTGAAGCAATTCTAGAATTTAAGCCTTATTCCTTCTTGGTCCCAAATAACTTTAAATGACATACTGAAATTCCTTGTCTCTCTCTCTCTCATTATATATATTTAATGTTGACCTAAGATTTGGTCTCTTTTCAATTTTCTAGCTCCAGAAGCTTAGTACATACACTCTAGTCTAACATTCCTCAAGATACAGTGCTTAAGTCACCAGTGAGTTACAGGAGTTTCCTGGAGAGATATAAACTGATTGAAGACTGTAAACAAGTCTTTCCAGAAGCATCGCATGCAATTCCATAAAATTTTATCTTATTTTCTTTTATAAGCTTTTTTTTTTTCACTGCAAAGTATGTTTAGTAGTCAGCAGTTATGGAAACTTGCTTTGCCCAAGTCCTGCTCAGTCAGAGGAAATTTTGAGAACCCTCCTCCTTGCCAAGCCTCTTGCCCAAATGAACATATCCATCTTTCTCTCTGCTTCTTTTATACAGATCTCAATTTTCCTTTAAGACCCACCTCAAGTCCTCTCACATCAATGTATTCATTTATTTGTTCATTCATTAAACACACTGAGGCTCTATTAAATCACATCACCACCATGCCTTAGGCTAGGGACATATGAAAAACTCCAGAACACAGAATTCCTAGTGTTATCTGTTGGAGGAACTCTGACATCTCTTAATTCTTCCCTTTTCCTATACCCCATAATTTAATACTTGATCATATTTTGCAACTTGTTTCTCTCAAATTGACTTCTATGTGTTGATTTCTCCTGTTGAACCAGAACAAAATGGTTTTGGGCTACAGATACCAAATTAAATAGAAAACATCTAGTTCAATTTGAATTTTAGATAAATAACAAATAATTTTTTAAGCATGAATATATTGGAAATGTTGCATGGGACACATTTATACTGAAAAAAATGTTTAATTGCTTATTTAAAACTCAAATTTATGACTAGACATATTTGTATTTTTATTTGCTAGATCTAGCAACCCTGTTTAAGGTAAAGGCTCTGTAGCATTTGCCTTGGGTCTCCAAAGACGTAACACAGGACTGGATGTGCAGCTTGTATTCAAATATCAACTGTCTTATTCCTTTGAAGTGGATAGAAAGTAAACTCTTCTACCTTCAAAGATAGGGACAATGAGAAATTTGTTCTCGTTCATACTCAAAACATAGTTAAATCAATTGTGATGTGAAGTAAGGGGAAGGCTTCCAGGAAATGATTGAGTTTAGGATATGACTTTCAAAATACCAAATTAGGAGACAAGAATCAGGGCCCTAGGGATTTTTTTTTTTTTTTGGTAGAAGGATAGGATGGATGAGAGTTCGTCTTTTAGTCCCTAACATTGCAAATCTGCCTTTTACATGAGATCTTGATATATTGGTCATGTAGAGAAACAACTTACAAGATTTGAGCTTTTTCATCTTTGATTTTCTTAATTTTTCAAAATTTATTTATAGTATTTTTTTCTTATGGCACTTTGCTATTAATGAGCACTATTTTATTGTTACAGTGAAACCTGAAATCAGCACTGATGAAATGACTGGACTTGAATACTTGCCAAATAGTACCCATCCTAAACTCCACAAGTTAGCTTCTATTTCTGTAATTTTGAGTTTTACATTTGGAGCTTGAACCTGCTCTCTTAATTGAAATTTGCCAATGTCCCACATATAGCAGAGCATTTACAAACAGGAGCTAGAGACATACAAGAAGCCATGACAGCTTAAAACATTTGAAGTTTTTCATACTTGATTATTTTCATAAGTTTCTTTTTATTATTTTTATTAACTTGAAATGTAAAGCAGTGAAGAAAGAGATAGATCTATCTACCTACCTACCTACCTATCTGTTGAGAGAGAGATATTCCCTCAGCAGTTTCACTCATCAAATGCCTACAACAGCCAGGGTTGGGCTGGGAACAACAGAAGCTGGGAACTCCATTCTGGTTTCTCATTGAGGCAGGGCCTCACGTATTTGGGCCATCATCTCCTGCCTCCCAGGATGTGCATTAGCAGGAAGCTGAATCTGAAGCGGAAGTAGGGCTCAATCCTAGGCACTCTGTTCATACTTGATCTTCACAGCCATGAGTCCTGAGTGCTCATCCTGGGTGTACATGGGGACTTCAAAAACTCTGAAAAATTGAAGTGAAAAATTAAGGTTTTGTTGTTGATGTTGCTGTTTTGGTATGAAAACTTTTTGAAATCCATGCACAGTTTTTTTCACGGGTATTTTCCATAAATTTTGGAAGACCCTTTGTGTAAGTGGGTGTTTGTGTTGGCAGGAGGAAAAACTGTCCCAGATGGGATTACTTCCTCTGCCCTAGGTGGACTGATGTAAGAGGGTGACAGAGGAGTTAGACCAGGTGGCACCAAAGGTCTTTTCTTGATCTCGAAACAGCTCACATCTTAAGATTAAAAGGTATTAACTTGTCATCTGTCTTGAGGAGGCAGAAAGGTTAATTTGCATTTGTTCTAGAAAACTTTCAGATAGAGAAATAAACAAACTGAATGATCCACTAAAGTAAGTAAGATGAAAAACTTTATTTTCTTTTCTTTAAAATACAGAAAATCCTGTATTACCCAAGCTTGGTGCCCAGATTTATCAAGTGGATACCAATTTTCAAATCATTTGCGGTTAATAAATTATGCTTAGTTAAAATTATAGTCAGCCTATTTTTGAACATTTTTTTTTCTGGAAATTTTCCTGAATACACACAAGTAGGAGGAATAGTATAATGAGTCCCCCATGCACCTGTCATCTATCTTCAATATCTGTTTATATTGATAATGAAACATTTTGATTTATGTATACATAACCTGCTTCGCCACAGTGCCGGCCCCAACAAGTTCTTATTTTTTTAAATATTTATTTATTTATTTGAAAGGCAGAGATGGAGCCGGCACTGTGGCATAGGGGGTAAAGCACTGCCTGCAGTGCCAGCATCCCATATGGGCGCTGGTTCTAGTCCTGGCTGCTCCGCTTCTGATCCGGCTCTCTGCTATGGACTGGGAAAGCAGTAGAAGATGGCCAAAGTCCTTGGGCCCCTGTACCCACGTGGGAGACCTGGGAAGAGCTCCTGGCTTCAGAACGGTTCAACTCCGGCCACTCACTGTGGCCAAGTGGGGACTGAACCAGTGGATAAAAGATCTCTCTCTCTCTCTCTCTCTCTCTCTCTCTCTCTGCCTCTCCTCTCTCTGTGTAACTCTGACTTTCAAATAAATAATAAAGAAAAATATTTTTTTTAAAAAAGCCAGAGTTAGAGAGAGAGAGAGAGAGAGTCAGAGAGAGAGAGAGAGAGAGAGAAAGAGCTTCCATTCTCTGGTTTACTCCCCAAATGGCTGCAATAGCCAGTGCTGGGCTGATCCCAAGCTAGGAGCCAGGAGCTTCTTCTGGGTTTCCAACATAGGTGCAGGTGGCAGCTTAACCAGCTAGGCCACAGGGCTTACCCCTGTTCTGCAAGCTTTTTAGCTAAAATCTTTTAGTTTGAACGAAGTACCCCCAAGTACTAGCTAAAATCAAGATGGACTATTAGAGAAATCATAGTGAAATTTAAAGATATTCCTGCTGCCAGATTTGTATAGGTATAAGCTATTTCAGGGATAGGATAATGGGCCATTTTATTTATTGAGAGGGAAAAGGCAACATTTCCAGTAAGATGAGAGGCATCAGCAAAATGGCTGAGGAGTGAAGCCCAGAAAATTGGGAAAACCACGTAAACAGGGAATCAAGAAAGACAAAGCAGGGGTGACAGAGAAGTTTCCAGACGCTTCAGTAAAGTGACTCAGAAGGGGCCTGTCCTGTGGCGCAGCCAATAAAGACACAGCTTGGAGTGACAGCATCCCATATGGGCACCAGTTCGAGACCCAGATGCTCCTCCTCCAATCCAGCTCTCTGCTATGGCCTGGGAAAGCAGTAGAAGATGGCCCAAGTGCTTGGTGGGAGACCAGGAAAAAGTCCATGGCTCCTGGCTTCGCATCGGCGCAGCTGTGGCTGTTTCAGCTGTCTGGGGAGTAAATCAGCAGATGGAAGATATTCTCTCTCTCTGTCTCTCTGTCTCTCTCTGCCTCTCCATAACTCTGCCTCTCAAACAAATTAATAAATCTTAAAAAAAAAGTGACTCAGAAAAGGTATATGAATGAAAACGTGGAAAAAAAAGTGTATTTTGAGGAGAGGTGGTCAAGAGTAGAAGAGAGAAAAAATAAAAACCTGCCATGGTGTGTTAGCTTGGCTGCCAGGACAAAATAACAGAGACTGGGTTGCTGAGACAACAGAGGTCCAGTTCCCCTGATTCTGGAGGAGGACAGTCAGAGATCAGAGTTTTGGCAAGGTTGAGTTCTGGGGTGGGCTGTTCTGGTAAAGTTCTTGCCTGAACTTTCATGACCTTGACACTTGAGAAGAATTCTGAAGAACTACAAGGAGTTTTGTAGAATATTCCTCAATATAGATTTGTCTGGTGTTTTCTTGTGATTAGATTTCCAATTTGCCTTTTGGCAGGAATATAACAGAAGTGCGAGTGTGTTTTAGTTGCATCCTATCAAGTGGTGCACAATTTTAATTTGTCCAGTACTGATATTAATTTTGATGTCCTTATTCCTTACTTTTATAGTCAGTTCAGTAAAACTATGCAAATATCTTATTCCTCACTAAACTTTCAGTGTAATCCCATATTTCCATCACTATAAACCGATGCATCCCTATTTTATTCAATAGTTTATAATACAATACTATACTTATTTATTTTGATGCCTGAATTGTCTGAAAGTTGCCCATTGGGTGGCTCTGTAATCAGGATCGATCTTCCATCCACCGGTTCACTCCCCCAAATGACTGCAACAGCCAGAGTTGGGTCAGGCCAAACCGAGGAGCCTGAACCTGTATCCACGTATCCCACATGGGTGCCAGGACCCAAGCACTTGGGCAGTCTTCTGGTGCTTTCCCAGGCGCATTAACAAGAACTGAACTGAAAGTGGAGCAGCTGGGACATGAATCGGTGCCCATACAGGATGCCGGTGTTGCAGGCCATGGCTTTATCCACTGCTTCCCTAAGTCTGCATTAGTAGGAAGCTGGAGTCAGGAGCCAGAGCTGTGCATTAAATCCAGGTACTGCAATATGGGAGACAAGCACCTTAACCACTGGGAAGCAGTGGTGACATCTCAAGCAATTGGGTTCCCGTCACCTAGGTGGGAAATCAAAGCTCCTGGCTTTGAGTGCCGCCCATCCCTGGCTTGGTGAGCATTTGAGAAGTGAACCATAGTTGGAAGTGCATGCTCTCTCTCTCTGCCTTCACTCTCTCTCTCTCTCCCACTCTTAAATAAATAGATTTTCAGTGGTAACTGTATATATATAATATATATATGCACACACATGTTGATGGATATGTTAATTAATTTGAAATAATCATTTCACAATGTTTACATATATCAAGTCATCTTGTACTCCTTGACTATACACAATTTTTACTTGTCAATTATACCTCAATAAACATGGACAAAATTCAACTTTGAAAAACATTTCTGTTTTTATGTCTGGTAAGGTAAGGCCTCTGTCTTCCTTTATTTTGGCTCTTCTTTTTCAGGGTCTTTCTGGATATTCTAATCAATGGAAAAATTGCTGCAAACAAGAAATGTTAACAAAGTGACAGGTATAAAATAAATATGCAAAATTAAAGTTCTTCATTAAAAATCAGTATCATATTTGAATATATAGTGAAAGAAAAAGTTTCATTGACAATAGAAAAATAAATAAATAAAAGAAAATACCTAGACATAAATCAACTATGGGCATCCAAAACCTGTATGAGGAAAATTACAGAACTATTTAGAAATACACAAAGTTATATGGGAACAAATGAAAAAGCATTCCAACTTTTGGGATAAAGAATAGATGTGTCTTTAAGATGGTGATTCTTCCCGATTTATTTTATGAACATTTTATTTATTTGAAAGGCAGAGTAAAACACATACACATTATATATATATATATATATATATATATATACATACACACACACACACACATATATATATATATATAGAGAGAGAGAGAGAGGGATATCTTCAACTGACTTGTTCACAAATGCCCAGGGCTGGGCCAAGCTGAAGCCAGGAGCCCAGTACTCCATCCAAGTCTCGCATATGGGTGGCAAGGGCCCTAGCACTTGGGCCATGATCTGCTGCCTGTAAGGAGCATTAGCTGAAAGGAAAGTCTCAAGTAAAGTAGCCAGAACTCAAGAAAAGCATCCATCAACCTGCTTTTTGTTTAGAACTGCTTCACTTTCCCCAGGCAGCCCACATCCAAGGATGGGTTGGAGGCCTGGCCCCTGGTCCAGGAGGGAACAACTCTGAAGGGCCATTCCCATCTCGGGGTTCCCCAGAGAGTCACCCAGGGCTACTGCTCAGAATGTCACAGCTCGACTTCTTCAACTTCCCACTCCTCTCCTTTCCCCCTCTGCAGGTGTGGATCCTGGGGACACTCTCTAGCACACCTCCTGCCTGCTTCCCACATAATTCAGACTGTGACATGTCCTGGATTTGGGCTGATGTGTCAGCATAGAATCTGCAATCCTGTGGGATTAAACACACTGCCCTCTTTTTGCAAAAGAACTGGTGAAAGCCCTTAACCGGATGTTCTTGGGCAATGTCTGCTCTGAGTTTCTCTTCTTCTTCAGCCAAATGTTTTGCTATTTGCCCTTCTGTGTGTCACATTCAGTTCTGGTCACATAATCTCTTCTGATACATCACCCCTTGTTTAGGACCCTAGTTATGATCTGTGGAAATATTCTAAGCCTCAGTATCAGTGGTTGTAAAAAAATACACTTTGGGTACAGATACTTTAGCCCTTGATTTTCTCCCATCTGTCGTGCAACGTGTCTGGGGATGACCTTGATCTTTCTGAGGCTTTGTAGCCTGGCGACTCTGACTCCTTATGTTCCAGACTCAGCCCTTCTGTGCTGTTTCTCTGCGTTCCCTTTCCTGCCCATGCTATGGCAATGAGGTCACAGGAAAAAGAGTTGTAGCCTGGTTCCTGGGGCAAGAAGAGTCTCTTTCCTGTCCATCTCAACTGACTCTATAAGTCAACTCAGTGCATGCATGGAGATTTTGGGCCATGGACACTCACCTGTCCTCTGTCTTGTTCCCTGCCAATCCCACTTTGACTCAGTTCCTGTCAAGCGCCCTGGCCCTGGAATAGGTCTTTATTTTGGCATCTTAATCTTGATTTGCATGGAAGCTGGGTTCCCCCAACTCTTGGTCTATCTGAAGATGTTATCTACCCTAATCAAATCTTTGGGGCCCAAAACAAGGTCTTGGCCCAATGAGGACTCCTCTATCATCTTTTTGCTTCTGAGGAGGGGACTTGGACACCCTCAGATTAGGATACAAACTGATGATGAGCAGACCCAGGAGCACTGTGGCTGTTCATGGAACATTATTAAAGAGCTGCCCTTGCTGGGACAGCTGACCTTTTCATGATTTTATCTCTCAATGCCTGTTTTTTTCTTTTAAAAAGATTAACAGAGTATTAGAAAAAAAACTGGTAAGCTCTGAAAAAACTAATTTTAAAACAAATTTTCCATCCCCTGTCAAGCTTCCAGCATTAAAAAATAAAAGGAAAATGTACAACTCAGATACTATCTGGTGAACAATGTTGGGCACAGCCTGCTTCTTTATTGAAACCTCCTGTGGCATCACAAGAGACTCACTGAAATATCCGTTAATGAAAAACTGGACAGCAAGAAAGAAGTAATAAGGATATTTTATCTCTTGGGCCGTCTTCTAATAAAAACATGAAAGGAATGGATGTTCATTTTAATTGATGAAAGAAACATGGATTTCATCAACTTGAAAAGGCAAATAAACACCACTGGGGGACACAGCACTGCCCTGTGCTCCTTGGTTAGAGGTGCTGAGTGTGGCTCCCTTGGAACATGAACTAGGTTTCTGGTCATTGTCTCGTTTCACATTTAGTTTTCCTAGAATTCGCCTCATCCTTTGTTTCTAATGATGATATTTCTAAATATGGGCACAATGCCCGACACAGACTTGGTGCTCAATAAATTATTCTTGAAGAGCTTAATAAAAAAAATCCATCATCCCTTCTAGTTGGAAAGAGTAGACACAAACACACACATAAATAAATGATGCTTCCTGTCCTTCTACTATTAATTATTCACTTTTATCATCTTATTATTCACTAGTATTTTTGTGATATTTAAGTCCTAAAGGCCGTTGAGGATGTTCTTGTTCACCAGCCTGTGTCCATTTCTTCCAGTTCTCCAGTCTCAAGTTTGCTTCACACCTGAACACTTGCTGTTGACTGCCTGTGGAGTGCTCATCTTCCTCAATAGTTAGTGAACCCCAGGGGCTGGAGCTGTGGTGTAGCAGGTAAAGCTGCCACTGTAAGTGCTGGCATCCCATATGGGTGCCGGGTTCTAGTCCCGACTGCTCCTCTTCCAATCCAGCTCTCTGCTATGGCCTGGGAAAACAATAGAAGATGGCCCACGTCCTCGGGTCCCTGCATCCATGTGGGAGACCCAGAAGAAGTCCCTGGCTCCTGGTTTCAGATTGGCACAGCTGTGGCCATTGCAGACATCTGGGGAGTGAACCAGCGGATGGAAGATCTCTCTCTCTCTCTCTCTCTCTCTCTGTGTGTGTCTCTGTCTCTCTCTGTAACTCTGACTTTCAAATAAATAAAAACAAGTCTTTAAAAAAATAGTGAACTCCTAATCATCCTTCAAGTCCCAACAGAAGCATCATTTGCTCCTGGATTGCTCGGAGTCAGATGATCTGGTCCTGCTATGTGTTCCAGAGCGACATGTAGAACTCTGCTTGTGATCACCATTCCTGGATGTGCCCTGGTAGAGCGTGAGCCCCAGGAGGGCAGGAGCAGCTTCTGTCTTGTTCATCCCTTAGTCAGGGCTTAGCACAGCAGGTGTTCAATAAATGCTGGTAGAATGAATAGACTCCTTCTCATGCCGGGTGCCTCGAGATAGAGAAGGGGGTCTAGAGCATGGTGATGGTTCTGGCACTGATGGAGAGGCAGAGGCCTGTAGTAGAGGAGGATGTGCTCAAGGAGTGCGGTCCATGGGCCAGCAGCTCTGGCATCAGGTGGAGACGGTCGGAAACGCACCTTCTCAGACCCCATCCCCGACCTGGGCGATTGGTGCGCACATTCGAGTTTGAGAATCACTGCTCCTCTAGCCACATGATGCAGAGGAAGGAGGTGGACCTCAGGAGTTATCCCACCTACAAGACTGAGGGCCCTGAACAGGCCCAGGAGGCTGATTGAATGGGGGGTTAACCTCAGAGCGTTCCTTGTGACCAAGGCCTGAGTTCTAATTCAACTCATTTTTACAGCATGGAGCACAAGGTAACTGATTCCCTCTGTCTTGAGAAAACAGTTTGCTAGTTTTTTCCCCAGACACTACAGAACTATGGCTGCTTTCCCAGCCTCATTGTCAGTTGTATATAGAAAAGGGATAATCATCATGAGTGCTTGATAACAGTGGTTACGATGCCTCTTGGGAGGCCCACATCCCAAATCAGAGGGCCTGGTTCAAGTCCTCCACTTTCGATCCAGCTCCCTCTTAGTGGGCACCCTGGGAGGCAACAGATGATAGTTCAAGTGCTTGGTTCCCTGCCACCCACGTGGGAGACCCAGATGGAGTCCCAGGCTTCTGGCTTCAGTCTGGCCTAGCCCTGGTTGTTGTGGGCATTTGGGGAGTGAACCAGTGTATAGGAGATCTGTCTACCCTCCCCTAACCCTTGACCCTCCCTGTATCTGTCTCTTTACCTTTCAACTAACTAATTAACTAAATGAAAGGGATAGTCAATCTGCCCATGCCCTTAAGCTAACTCTGCATTGCTGGAGCCAAACAGCAAAGAGACAGATCCCAAGCAAATCCCACAAGGAGCCCCTCCAGCCACCCCATCTCAGCTGACATGATTAATCACAGACCAGGTGAGGGCACAGTGCCCACACCTAAGGAGCAGCCCAAAGCTTCAGGGCACTGTGGGCAGAGGAGGAGCAGAAGGGCATGACAAGGAGGAGGTCAGCCCAGGCCTCATTCCCTGCAGGTGACACAGGGCGGGGCTCTGGGTTCAAGCACGCGGTCTAACTGTTTTGATACCGAAGTAGGAAAAGACGAACGTTTCTAGAACCAAAGTCAGAGCGAGCCAGGGCTTTTCCTGCTATTAGTAACTTCTCAGTCACCAAAGTGCCTAAACCCTTGTCTCATGTGAAGGCAGCAGCAGCTTAAGATACGTCAGTAGCAGGTGGCTACAGGGAACGAGGGGGGATGAGGCAGAGGTGTGCTTCAGGTTCTCACCAACGTGCCAGGCCTGGAGCCAGCTCCTCCTAGGCCTGCAGCTCACCTAGCCTGAGCAGTACGCTTCAACCAATTACTTCTCAAAAGGCCACCCTACATCGCTTCTCCCCATTTTTACTTCTCAGAGGTGGCTTTCCTACTGCTCAAAAAATACAGCTCTGTTTTAGTTGGAGCCTTCTCAGCTTAAGCACCTATAATCTTGTTGCGTCACCCCTATGTTTGGCAAAGCCAGGGTCCCTGGGGTCACATGAATAACTCAGCATGTTGCTTCAGGGGGGATCTGCATCATGCACTGGCCTCTCCGCGTCACCACCAGCACTCCCACCCCACCCCACCCCGGGTTCCAGCCTCCACAGCTTACACTACAGACACACTGTGTTGCTTAAGGAACTGGCTTGCTTGATCACTTGCAAAAGTGGGGAAACTTAACAGTGTCTTTGGATGCTGTGCTTGCAAGGCTAGGGAAAGAAACCTCTGAAGTTCATTACCAAAGGGGAATGGGGAAAGAAGTGTGTGTTTATAAGGTGGTGAGGTGGGCTAGGAATCCCACCCAAGGATATGCCAACATAATTGCAACACCACAGGGTGGATGAAAGTGGGTCTCAGAATCCTCTTGGCTTTTTTTTAAATTAAATTAAAAATTTTAATTAGTTTATTTGAGAGAGAAGAGAGAGAGAATGAATATTCCATTTTCTGGTTCACTCGTCAAATCCCAAAAGCCTGAAATAGCTGGGGCTGGGCTAGGCCAAAGCCAGTTACCAGGAGCTCCATCAGGGTCGCCCATGTGGGTGGCAGGGGCCCAAGCCCTTGAGCTACCCTCACTCCCTCTCAGGGTGTGCATTAGCGGGTATATGCAATGGGAATCAGAGCTGGGACTGCAACCCAGGCACCCTCATGGCATCTTAACCACTAGGTCAAACCGCTGCCAGCCTCCCATTTCACAATTTTCATTGACACAGATGGGGGTAGAATGTGATAGTTCAATGCAGGGCTTGTCTCTTTCTCACTTTTTATCTTACCTTTCCAACTACTTTCTCACTTTCCTCACCTGTAAAAATGGGTTGCCCTAAGGTTGAATAGGAATCATGAGTAAGACCCTTAGCACAAGGCCTGGTACCTGGAAAAAGCTTAATTAATGCTTGCAATTATTCCCTCCATAGTGAGGAGGCCTTGGGGCGCCAGTGGAAGACACTCCACTCTGTCACCCTCCCAGCCCCCAAGAACATCAGGGAGGTGGATGGGAAAATAAGGTGCAAAAGGTCGAGGGGGGAGGGACTTTCTGAGGTCTCAGGTGACCCGTGGGTTCAGGCGCCCGCCCTCCCCCCAGGCCAGGGCGGTGGAGCTGCAGGCGGGGGCGGTGGCCGAGCTGCTCCTCCCGGCCTGCGCGTCGGCAGGCGTGGCTGCACGTCCGGGTGGCGCTGGCCCAGCAATATAGCTGCTGGGCCGAGGCGCTGGTGCGTGGGGGCCAGCGCGCGGCGTGCGGGCGGGGGCGGCGGCCTGGAGATCCGAGCAGCAGGCGCCCGGGCGGCCCAGAGAGAGGCGAGCAACATGAGCAGCAAATGCGACGTGGTCGTGGTGGGGGGCGGCATCTCAGGTCAGTCGCGGCTGCGTGCCCTCCTTCCTCGCGGCGCGCTCAGACAGGTGGCCGCCGAGGGTTGGGGGGGGAGGCGCGCAGAGCGGCCGTGGGGGCGGCGAGCGACTTTGCAGCCCCCAGACTCTTCGCACACGGGCCGGAATCCAGCGGCTCCTGAGCCTTACACACCGAATCCTCCCTGGGGGCAAAAACTGGCGCGCGCGCCTGAACCGAAGCCGCGGGTTGGGGGGCGGGGAGCTGAAGCCTGTTGAAGCTCTGGGGCCAGACTTTGAACTATGACGGCGCCGCAAGGCTGCTAGGCCTTGGCTTGAAGAAAATTTTCAAAGCCAGGGGCAAGGGGCCCAGGGGCTGGGAGACACCTATTGGAGGGTGCTGCAAAGGTCAGTCATTTGCTCCACCTTGACCTGCGCTTGCACCGTAAGGTATAGTTACTCTGGCATCGGCCTCGAACAGAAGAAAAGGGCTGGACCCTGGCCAGTGGATTGCTAAAGACCTCCAAGAACCCCCTGATTTTCTGGGGCTCCGTGATCGTGATGGGTCGTCCTGAGGTTGCAGGGTCTCCTTAAACACCTCTGTCTGTTACTTCTCCTAATCCCGTTGTCTCCGACATGGAACACAGCCTGGCTAGAGTGCAACTTGGCCCTCTGGTCCGTCCCATATTTGGCAAAGATGAGGACTGAGACTATCCCTTCAGCCCCTGGTGCGGGGGGTGGGGGTGGGGGCTGTGTACACAGCAAGGGCTCCCCAGAACGGAAGCTGGAAAGGGGGATAGGGTCAGTGGAAGGATGCAGGCAGATCTTATGGAACAGTCCGTTTAACAGATCCCCCCCCCCCCCCCCGCCCCGCCCCGCCTCCCCGCCGCCCCGGGTTGTTTTGACCCAACGCCCAGTACCTCCTGGTACTTGAGCAATAGTTTGGACGCCTCCAGAACTCTTGAGTGTGTTGTCCAAGACTTGCCGTCACCAGATCTCAAGTAGCTTTCTGGAGCAGGGTCAGCCTGGCTTCCTGCTAGCAGGACGGAGCATGGTTGCTCTAATCCTCCTGTGCCTGGTGGGGAAAACAAGGCTTTGGATATTGGGTCCTGACCCTGGTCCTCTGTTGCTGCCTTCGCCCTAACCCTGCTCACCTGTGCGGCAGATCCCAGGCTACCTCTTCAGTCCAGACTGCCCTCGTGAGCTCTTCAGTGCCAGGCTCTGTGCCTGGCTCTGCAGGTGCATGGATGCGTAAGCACAGGGCGCAGAGATGGCCAAGGCTGTGTCCAGGTTGTTTTCTTCGTGTGTTTTTGTCATCTTCTCTCCTACAGGAAGTTTTACAAAATCTTGCTAAGTGCCTCTTGATGCTGCCCTGCACAGCAAGCTGAAGCTTCTCTATGGAGGCTCTTGCAGACCTTTTCATTCCCAAAATATACCTAATGGGTTCCGAGTCTTCTGTTTCCTCCCGTTATTTTGCCCTTTCTGATTCATATTCAAACCCTCAAGCTCATTCAGATTATTCATGTTAGGCACATGATGAGGGTAGATGTGAGTTCAGCTGCTTTTACAATCATTCGCCCCCAAACTCTGACCAAAACAAAGGGCTGATGAGTAGATCTGCCTTTTCTCAAGAGCTTTATATGGAACAGACCTTGTTCTAAGAACCAAGAAAGCAGTTTCAAGGCCCACCTTCATTTAATTGCTTTATGTGCTACAGGAGGGTAACACCAGTTAGTCATAGCTAGATTACAGGAGTGTTGTGAAGGGCGAATGAAACAGTGTGTGTGCAATAGCTTTGCAAAGTCTGGAATATGGCACAACCCCTCACAAAAGTTTTAGTTATTTATTCAAGCCATAGGCATCAGGAGAGGCTGTGGTAGAGGATTAAAAATGGATCATGTTGTTCTTGCCTTAGATTTCTCAGTCCAAGAAAGGGGGATGCGAAACTCAAGGACAATCCAAGAGGGAAGGGGGTGCATGCCCCAGGAGGAGTCCATTGGTTAATTCATTATTCATTCATTCAATGAACATTTATTTCCTGTCCTAAGGGGAATCAAAGATGAATTATACAAGGCCCTTGCCCCTGGGGCTCTCACAAGCCAATGTGCAAGACA
The DNA here is from genome assembly GCF_964237555.1 of Oryctolagus cuniculus. Lineage (NCBI taxonomy): Eukaryota > Metazoa > Chordata > Mammalia > Lagomorpha > Leporidae > Oryctolagus > Oryctolagus cuniculus. The sequence continues at coordinate 29,716,749 of NC_091453.1, read as the reverse complement.
GTCACGAGCAGTTAATACTAATGACCTGTGATAGTTGCTTTTGAACAGGAGTGAGGAACTTTTTTGTGCCAAGGGCCATTTGGGTATCTGTAACAACATGTGCATGCCATGCAAAGTTATCAGCTTCAAAATTAGCCTGCAATAGATTTATTAAAATTTGAGTCTTCACCTGCGGTTGCCTTGGCAGGGCCAGAACAAATGATTTTGAGGGCTGGACACTCCCCACCCCTGCTTTAACAGCACATGTAAAGGGGATTTGCAGAGAATATTCAAACTCTGAGAAAAAGTCTCAGAGGACTTCACAGAGGAAGTGGCATTTGAACTATAAGTCTTCAAGGATGAATGTGACTTCACCAAACAGACTAGATAAAGAAAGCATTTTTAAGCTAAAGACTGGCTTGGATGAAATCACAAATACTTGAAAAAACCTGAAGAACTTCGTCGTGGAGAGTTGGGGGGTGCACTCTAGTAGGAGACAAAACTGGACATGCCAGTTGGGATGGATTATGGGGAGGGGGAGCCTTGTATTTCATTCCCAAAAGTGTAGCTCCTTTCGTGGTTAATGGATGGCCATTAATGATTTTCCGCTGAGTGAGTGACTCATGCATCCGATGACTAAGAATATGGTGGTGGTGTTGGCATAAAGAGGGGCATGAAGGAGAGAGCAGGTTTTGGGTAAAGATAAGCTGTCTTGAGTTGGAGGTGCTGGGAAGACACCCAGGGAGCACTTGGAAATGTGAGGAACAAACTGGGCTTACAAATGTGATGACAGGGAAGTTTTAGTTGAAGCCACTGAAGTAGATGAAATGGCCAAAATCAGGGGTGTGAAAATGGAGAATATTAGAATGACTATGATGACCTGCTCAATGATTTGTGTTTAAAAGTCTCTGAATTTTGACCCTGATTTGTTGACTTTGTTAATTATTAAACTTGGGGCAGTCTGATAATTTGCTGTCAGCAAATTTTAATCAGTCTATGGGATAAACAGATGAACCGAGAGAGTATGGCTGGCTAATATATAACTACTGATGTTTGAAGAGTTCCACAGCAATTGTAGAATAGCTTTTTAGAAATGTGTATGGTATATGTCACCTCAAGGGACAGGTTGTCACTGGAGATGTGTCAGATCAAATGGCATCAATCATGTGGAACTGGTCAGCTGCCCGTTGCTGCCCACTGCTTCCACTCCTGGGGTCAGTTTGAGCATCTGGATTGGTGCAACCATGGCAACTATCTTTTGCAATTTTGCAATGGCTCTTGCTCAATTCTCAGAGTAAAAGCTAAAAAAGGGCAACTTGAAGCAGGAATTTTTTTTTTAAACCAATCTTGGGAGAGGTGATTTGGCCATCTGAGGGTGGCAGGCACTGGTTTGAGATTGCTGGCAGAGTCGGAGCCAGTCTTTCAACTTGTACCCCACACCTGGCAGGTGATTGAATTCCCAGGGGCATGAGCTTGACTTCAGGCTGTAGGGGTCGGCCTGCGCAGTGTGAACAAAAGAGACAGCTCAGGACGGACGGTGAATCGAGGGACATGATTAGGAGATGTGGGGCCATGTTAATGGCAAGACCCCTGTTCACACTTGGCAAGAGATGTGAACTTCCCTGAGCTCTTCTAATTCACTTGAGTGTTGTAAAAAAAATAATTGTACAGTTATGCTTGAAATTTGTATATTACCGTCAAGAGAATACAATGAAACTTCAAAAAGTTTGTGGAAAATTGAATTAAAAGATGACTTTATTTTGGTGCAAAAATTTTGATATCCTGCATAGTTTTTACATAATGCATATTTTCCATGAACTTTTTAAAGAATTCTTTTATAGAGAGGCAATATGGCAGTGTTAAAACAGGGTAGACCAGGAGCTGGCGCTGTGGCTCTGTGGCTCTCTGCTAATGGCCTGGGAATGCAGTAGAAAACAGCACAAGTCCTTGGGCCCCTGCACCCGCATAGGAGACCTGGAAGAAGCTCTTTGCTCCTGGCTCTTGGCCCAGCTCTGGCCATTGCAGCCATCTGGGGAGTGAATCAGTGGATGAATCTCTCTCTCTCCTCTGCCTCTTCCTCTCTGTAACTGCCTTTCAAATAAATAAATAAATCTTTTTTTTTCCTTAAAAAAAAAAATGGGGTAGACATTAGAGTCAAGCAGAGTTCTTTTTCACCAATCATCAGTTTTCCCGGAGGTTAAGCCACTGCTTAAGACATGTGCATCCCATACGGGAGTGCTGATTCAGGTCCTGGCTCCTCTGCTTCTGATCCAACTCCTTGCTAATGCATCTAGGAAAGCAGCAGATGATGATGGCTCAAGTGCTTGGGCCCCTGCCTTCCACATGGGAGACCCAGATGGAGTTCCAGGCTCCTGGCTTCAGCCTGGCCCAGCGTTGGCTGTTGTGGCTAATTGGAAAGTGAGCCAGCAGATGAAAGATCCCCCCCCCTTCCCTGCTCCTCCTCTTCCTCTTTCTTTGTCACTCTGCCTTTCAAATAAATAAGCCTTTTTTAAAATGAAGTTTTTGAGATGTGAGGCATATAAAAGATGGCTACAAATGCGTACTCTCTAAGTTCAAGAGGGACCTGCCTGGTTCAAGCCCCACTCTACCCCAGCCCTTTTCTTTGTTCTCCACCTACCAGTGAGGAGTCTGAGGAGCTGGAACCAGGGGTTTTGTCAGGAAACATTTTGCAAGTTTTCCATCTGTGCTACAGCATCACCCTGCTGTTCTGATCTGGTCCTCATTTCAGTCACCTGACTCCTGTCTTAAATATAAATTTAAAAAATGCCTTAGTAGTCAATGACATTATTTATTTAATAACATGGTGGCATAATAATAACTCTTAAAAAGAGGTAGCATTTCAAGTGCTGTCCCCATGCTGGGCTGGTTGTTAAGAAGTTGACTTTCCGAAGCAGCTCCATGAGGATTTAGAATGGCAGAGCCTTGTTTTTTTCCCCTCAGTGCTCACCCCTGGGGCACAGTGATAGGCTTTAGGGGCAGATACAGGTGCCATAGAACCCCAATTTCTGGCCCTTGTATATCCTCAAAAGTCACCAGGACAGTTCTAAGTATTGGCTTGGCCATTAACAGTGATCAGTTTCTTTCTCTGGCAGGGTGTTGAGGCTCCTTGCCATACGGAGGCAGAGAAAGAGCATAGAGGTTAAGGGCATCGGGTCGGCCCTGGTTCACCCACTAACTAGCTGTGCTACCTTCAGCAAAACAGTTAGTGTTCCCATGCCTTTCTTTTCTCATCTGGAAAATAGTGACAGCAGTGGTGTCTGTTTTATTAAATAGTTGGGTGGATTGCAAGAGAAAATACATGTGAAGTGATGGGACTGGGGCTTGACACCTGGCAAGCACACACTAGGCATTGTGTGTGCTATTGGTAATCAGGCTGACAGAATGAATGGCCACACACTGCTAGTGGGTCTGCAGGGCCAGTGTGGCCCCCCTGTCGGGTTCAGGAGGTGGTTTGGGGTTCTGTGGCTCTCTTTCTGTTTCTCTCACGGAATATTATCCTGTTATAGGGATGCTGTTTCCAAACCCTGCTTTCTTGGCTTTTGTAGGATTTACTAACAGATGACATAAGAAAGCCAGCACCACATTTAAAGAAAAAGCTTAAACTCATAATTTACTATGTATATGCTAAATATGTCAGAAACTATAAACATTTTTATGCCAAGATTTCTAAGTCATTTGGTGCCCAGCAGATGTTAAGTTGACAAATCGCTTCACTTTTTTCTATTTAGCCTTTGTTTCCCTGTTTGGTATCTTTTATAAGAAATTTATTTATTTATTTTTTAGTGTGAAAGGCGGGAGGGGGAGAGGGAGAGGGAGAAACAGAGGGAGAGAGGGATCGAGATCTCATCTACTGGTTCACTCTAAATGCCTTCAACAGCTGGGGCTGGACCAGACCATAGCCAGGAGCCAGAAACTCCATCTGGGTCTCGCACTCAGGTGGCAGGGACCCAAGTAATTAAGCCATCACATGCCACCTTCCCAGGGTGTGCAACAGCAAAACACTGGAATAAGAAGTGGTGCCAGAACTTGAACCCAGGCACTCCAATATGGGGTGCCACCCACACGGGAGAGCAAGTTTGACTTCCAGGATCTTGGTTTCAGCTTGGCTTAGTCCTGGCTGTTGTGCGCATTTAAACAGTGAGTCTGTCTGGCCTCAGAATCAGCCCTAAAGCCATTCGGATCTGGCTGAAAAGCCCATGAGAGTATTTCAGGCATGGAAAGCCAAGACACTCTGGCAAAAAGATCTCTGTGAGTGAGATCCCAGTGGAAAGAACAGGTCTTCAAAGAAGGAGGTACCTTTCTCTGAAGGGAGGAGAGAACCTCCACTTTGACTATGACCTTGTCTAAACAAGATAAGAGTTGGAGAACTCAAGGGGCTTCCATAGCCTTGGAAACTCATGACTGGAGCATAGGGAGATTACTGATGCCATGGACAGGAGTGTCAATTTGTAAAGTCAACAACAGGAGTCACTGTGCACTTACTCCTCATGTAGGATCTCTGTCCTTAATGTGCTGTACATTGAGATTTAATGCTATAACGAGTACTCAAACAGTATATTTTACTTTGTGTTTCTATGGGGGTGCAAACTGTTGAAATCTTTATTTAATGCATACTAAACTGATCTTCTGTAAAAAAAAAAAAGAAAGAAATTATCAATTCCCAACTTGACTCTCACTGGGATTAAACATGACAATAGGTCTGATCTGATTTCATCATCATTTAAAAAAATCATCTATTATTTTTCACTTTATGTTTCTGTGTGGGAGCAAACTGTTGAAATCCTTACTTAATGTATACTAAACTGATCTTCTGTATATTAAGAGAATCGAAAATGAATCTTGATGTGAATGGAAGGGGAGAGGGAGTGGAAGAGGGGAGGGTTATGGGTGGGAGGGACGTTATGGGGGGGAAGCCATTGTAATCCATAAGTCGTACTTTGGAAATTTATATTCATTAAATAAAAGTTAAAAAAAACAGTGAGTCTGGATACATGGAAGATATTTCTCTGCCTCTCTCTTCCTTTCAAATAAAAGGAAAATAAATAATAAATTTAAAATTTAACAATGACAGGAAAATTAGAAATGATAGGGCCAGAGACTCTAATTTGCAGGTGATGTTTGTATTTATAGGACAGCAGAAAGTCCAACATGGCTAGGATAAAAAGCATGAGGGGATATGAATAGCAAAGTTAGTAGAAGGAGGACACAATCAGAATATGAGATACTGAGAAACAAGGTGAGAAGTCATTTTTTCTGTGTTTGGAAATAGGGAACCATTGGAAATTGATGCTATTAAGGTAGTGTGGGTGGTTGTGTGCCTGATGGCCAGGGGAGCCAGAAAATGGGTAGGAATTCGGGCACAGGTTGAGAGGTGAGCTGCTGATAATAAACAGATTCTCCTTAAAGCCCAGGGAAGATTGGAAGGGAAAGGGGGGTAAGGAGGAGGGAAGAATGGGTAAGACGCCATCTCTAAAGATGCACTGTGCTCTCTTCACTGTTTTGCTGAGAGCTTTACCCAGAAAACAGGTAGCACAAACACTAATCGCTGCTTTTCCTGTGAATTGAAAAATAAAAACATGGGCTGGCATTGTGGCCACAACAGGTTAAGCCACCGCCTGTGACACCAGCATTCCACATGAGTGCAAGTTCGAGTCCCAGCTGCTCTACTTCCAATCCAGCTCCCTGCTAATGCACCTGGGAAGGCAGCAGAAGGCCCAAGGGCTTGGGTCCCTGCCAGCCACATGGGAGACTCTGATGGCGTTCCTGGCTCCTGGCTTTCTCCTGGCCCAGCTCTGCTGTTGTGGCCATTTGGGGAGTGAATTAGTGAATGGAAGATATTTTCTATATCTGCCTAACTCTGCTTTTCAAATAAATAAATCTTGAAAAAAACAAAAAGCAGAGTTTTCTTCCCAAGGGCTATGATTCTGTTTACTAAATAGGAAGTGTATGTTTCGGACACTCTTAATAAACATAAATTCAATAGTTTATCCTATTTGTTATATAAAAATTGTCATTGAGACCTTTTGTTTTGTGACAGAGGGGACACCATCAGCAAAAGTCTTCAGGTAGGTCTGACCTTTTAGATGTTAGTCATTTTACCGTTGTGTCTGTTTAATGGCATGTTAAATGTCATATTCTGGTTAATTTCCATGTTGTGTCTGAAATTTAAGCTCTTGATCTTGTGTTAGTCACTTGTTGCCGAGGCTGGTTTTTTTGTTCTGGCCCCCATATCATCAATATTGATCAGAATTGCACAAGAATTAAGTTGTCCCACTAGATCCTTGGGCTTATATACTCTCTTTCCAACCTAAATAATGTTGGCTCACCTAACATTTTTAACAATTATTTTAAATTGAATTTGAAACCCTGACCTCATCCTTTAGAGTTGGAACAACTTTTAATTCCTGTGATCTCAGTTATGCTTCTGTTTTAAATTGTGCCTATATATGTCTTTACTTTTATCTCACTTATTTGGGTTGTTTTCCAGAGCTTTTGTTATCCAACAGGGCATCTTTTTCCAAAGGATAAAGTGAAGAATTAATAGTGAAATTAATTAGTAGCCAAAATTACCTCAACAGTTTTAAGAAAGACCAATGATATAGAGGAAAGATGCAATCACATTCCATCTTGGTGATTAATAGTTTGAAGAATTGTGGTTTTAAAGAGGGAGGAATAGTTTCTAATAACCCAAGTTGCAGAAATAATGCATATTTATTGTGAAAATATGTAAATTATAGAAAATGGAAGAAACAAAATGAAAATCATCCATAATTAAAGTCTGCAATGAAACAATCAGTGTTCAATCTAGATTTTCTTTATGCAAACTGTAAGTGGTGTTTGGTACTCATTGGTATTCCTTTTAAAATAAATAAGATTATGGATGTTAAGTTATATCTTAACTGCTCTTCTTCCTTAGGATCTTGATAACTTTATATTTTTTTTGACAGGCAGAGTTAGACAATGAGAGAAAGGTCTTCCTTTTCCATTGGTTCACCCCCAAAATGGCTGCCACAGCCCGTGCATTGCGCTGATCTGAAGCCAGGAGCCAGGTGCTTCTCCTGGTCTCCCATGGGGTGCAGGGCCCAAGCACCTGGGCCGTCCTCCACTGCCTTCCTGGGCCACAGCAGAGAGCTGGCCTGGAAGAGGAGCAACTGGGACAGAATCCAGCGCCCCGACCGGGACTAGAACCCGGTGTGCTGGCGCCGCAGGGGGGAGGATTAGCCTAGTGAGCCGCAGCGCGGGCCGATCTTGATAACTTTATAATGCTACTTCATATGAATGTATTATAAACTATTTAACTAATTTCTCATTGCTGTACATATGCTATTTCCAAATTTCTGCTGTGTTAAACAAGGTTGTTATGAACCTAAATTGATGCGTATAAGTCTGATGATTTCTTTAGGAAATCCCTAGAAATAAATAGTGGCCATCCTTTAAAGACATTTAGTAATTATTGCAAGACTGTTACCCAAGAAAGTTTTATCAGTTTACTTTGTGGTGGAATTTTAATAATGTACTTCCTAAGCCTCAGTAAGGAGCCAACATCTTCTTCTCCCAACGTCCAGCACAGTACAATGAAAACCGATATTCTTCACCAGTTTGTAGTTGGAGTTTATTGAAGTTTTAGGTACCGGAAATTTCAAATATCTTCTGTTTTATAAAACTTTAGTGGTGGCAAGTAAATTTTGTTCTCTGAAACAGGCAAGCAAACTGGTTTTTGCAGTTACTACCTTATGCTGCCATTGTTTACCAGGAACATATATTTTTATGGCACTTTTAAATGTATTGGTTATCATTCTTCTGGAAGTTTGACGTCATTAATTAGATAGCTGTTGTGTTTTAGAGAGGAAAAGGAAAGAAAATTGCCCATAGCAAGCCATTTTCTATGATTAATTATTTGTACCCATCTAGATAAGGTGTGAATACAGCGTTGGTCTACAGTCCATTGTAACAGCTGATCAAACAGCTGTTTTGTGTTTAACATTTTAATTTCCTTTCTACTCTGCATTCAGATCTTGCATTTGATTTTAGTTTATTTAGGAGACCCACTGACTGTGTCAGAATAGCCCTTTTAGGCTACACCAGTTAGTTGAAGTCAAACAGCCCTTGTCTTCAGTTCATTAAATGTGTTTTCCTATAGTGTTGATTTTTCGGGGGAGAAAAGTAATTTTTTTCATTCATTTATTTATTCCTTCAACAAACCCTTATGGAGTGCCCTGCCTACCAAATATTTGGCTAGGTGTGGGAATATACAGATGGGTAGCGCGTGCCCTATCTTTGAGCAGTACACCAAGCAGAGGGAGGCAGACATGGACAAGTGAATGCTCCGAGGGGTGGTGGAGATATGTTTTTGTGGTTTAGATGAGACAGCTTTAAGTGCCTTAAACTTAATTTATTTTCTAATATACATAGGATGCTGAACTTTTTCTTCTGTTCTTGCTACTCTCGGCCCTGAAATGGCAGTGTCGTGGATGCAGCAGTGGGCTGCAGGAGTCCCTTCAGGATCTGCTCAGAGTGTTGGCTGCTGCTTGCCCTCTGCTGAGACCCTCTGTGGAAATTGCCCTTGACTGATGAGCGCCGACTCCCCCAAGGGCTTGCCCCTCCCCTGGGGCATCCTGCAACCCACGTGTGGGTAAGAAGGCCTGGCGCTGCCCCCTCCATCTCAATTCAGAACAACTCTGAAGGGCCATCTCAGCTTCAGAGCTCCCCATGAGATTGACTGACTGGGGCAGCATCACATTTCAACTCCTCCCTCTGTACAGTCCCGCTTTCCTTATTTCTTTACATGTGTTGAACCTTGCTCGAGCTGTCTATGTGCACATCTATCTCAGAAACTGCATGCCAGACATCCTAATCTAGACAAAACAATGATTGAACAGTGCTTTTGCTCTGCGCGTCACACAGTGTTCTCATCGTGACACTTCAGCCAGGTGGAGGTGGAGGCCATTAAAAAATGTGGCCTTTCCCATGTTCTTTAGTAGCCTCCACAAAGAATGCTAGAAATCAGTAAGGCCTGGGTAGGTGCTTAGTCCGTCATTTCTGGATAACTTTTTTTTTTAATTTATTTTTTGACAGGCAGAGTGGACAGTGAGAGAGAGAGACAGAGAGAAAGGTCTTCCTTTGCCGTTGGTTCACCCTCCAATGGCCGCCGCGGCCGGCGCGCTGTGGCCGGCGCACCCCGCTGATCTGATGGCAGGAGCCAGGTGCTTCTCCTGGTCTCCCATGGGGTGCAGGGCCCAAGCACTTGGGCCATCCTCCACTGCATTCCCGGGCCACAGCAGAGAGCTGGCCTGGAAGAGGGGCAACTGGGACAGAATCCGGCGCCCCAACCGGGACTAGAACCTGGTGTGCCGGCGCCGCAAGGCGGAGGATTAGCCTAGTGAGCCGCGGCGCCGGCCCTGGATAACTTCTTTCCTGAACCTTAAAGCCCCCAGAGCAGGGGTGGAAGGTGGAGGCTGATCATTACACTGGCCCAGGTATGCTCTGGGGAATCCAGTTCTTTTCTTTCTACTCTATGGGCTGATTTAGGACTGAGATCCAGGGTGGCTGGTGTCTGTGGCACAGTAAGCTAAGCTGCCATCATGCAATGCCAGCATCCCATATCGGAGTGCCAATTTGAGTCATAGCTGCGTCATTTCTGATCCAGCTCCCTGTTAATCATGCCTACGAAGGCAGTGTAAGATGGCCCAAGTGCCTGGGCTCCTGCCATCCATGTAGGGGACCTGGATGGAGCTCTAGGCTTCTGGCTTTGGCCTGGACTAGTCCTGACTATTGCAACAACCTGGGGAGTGAACCAGTAGAGGGAAGATTCATTCCCCTCCCTTCTTCCTCCCACCTCATCATTCTGCCTTTGAAATAAGTAAGTCTTTGAAAAAATAACTGAGATCCAGGGCTTTTAGATTAGAGGCAAATATGAAGGTCTTCCTGCTGGATGGAGAAAGGCAGGGATGGTATATTTTGGACCCCGCAGATTCTAAGCAGGGTTCTCTATTAAAATTGGCTGTGCATCACTGGGAGAAATTTGAGACAGTGAAGCCAAGGGAAAAATTATGAAGCACACCACCTTAATCTGTGAAGACTGGATACAGAAAATTAGGATCTATCTGTGTAACCCAGGGCACCATTTTGGATGCAACTGAGAGTCTACATTCTTGTGGGTTTTTTTCCCCCAAAGATTTATTTATTTATTTGAAAAACAGACTGACAGAGAGGAAGGGAGAGTGGGAGAAAACGGAGAATCTCCCATCCACGGGTTTACTCTGCAAATAGTTCCAACAGCAGGTGCTGGGCCAGGCCAATGCCAGGAGTCTGGAACTCAATCCAGTCTCCCACATGGATGGCAAGAACCCAAGTACTTGAACCATCACCTGCTGCCTTCCAGGTGTATTAACAGGAAGCTAGATGAAAAAGCAGAGGAGCTGTGACTCAAACCAGCCACTCTGATATGGGACACAGATTTCCCAAGTGGTACCTTAACGGCTGTGCCAAATACCCACACCAAAAATTGATTTAAGGGCCAGAAGAATAATATCTTTTTTATATAAACTGATCTGCTATTGATTTATCACTGAATAGAGAAGACAACTATTCATTCGCCTAAGTTTAGGGATGACTGGAAGGCCCCTCTGGTGGATGGAGAAAGGCAAGAATGGTATACTTTGGATCCTAAAGATTCTAGATAGTGATCTCTGTTAAAGTAGCAGGAAGTCACTGAGAAGGAGAACTTCTCAACTGCTAACTTGTGCGAGTGATGTACAACAGAGCGGGCAGGGGAGCCAAAGCCAGGAGCTTAGGGCCTGGCAGTGTAGAGCAACTGGAAGACAGATTTCACCGACCAGTGCATTTGCTTGAAGATGATTTAAAAAACATAAGAAAAGGCAGAGACTATACAGCTGAGCATCATTGAAAGTCTGGTGGAGACAACACTTTGTCCCATTCCATAGCAAAGAGAAAGTGGGGGAGCAGAGAGGGATCCCTGTTGCACCAAATCAAACCTTATGGAGCTCATGTGTTCATATTACGATGTCGTTAGCGCTTTGAGGAGCCTGTTCTCTAATTGAAAAACAAAGAGCATGTTACTCGGGCTAGTGTCTGTAAAAGGAAACTGTGGGCTCGTTTTCAGTCCTGTGATTCAGTCCCTTCTTTTACTATCTCCCCGAAATCTTGGCTGGCAACTTGCCACTCGATTCCAGCCTGTCTGCTGCTAATCTTTCGTTTAGAAAACATTACTCGAGTGCCTTTTATGAGCTAGGTACTAGGAGTGAACAGTCAACAAACGGTTCCAACTTAACACATACATCAGAAATGATGTGAAATTACGGTTCCTGTGCCTATTTCTTGTTGGCTCACATACAAAAATGTGCTTTTTTTTTTTTACATGAAAGAAACCTCTTGGTCCCTGGAAAGAGCTTATCTTTGGACAGAGTACAAATGGACGCCAAGACCACTATGGTTTTGGTATTTGAGTGCTGTGTCCTCAGCTAGATTTTGTAGTTGTCCTCATAGGTGTTGCACTATTTCTGGCTGTAGGAGGGCTAAGCAGAATAACATGTGCCTTTCATGTTATCAGAAATCAGGCTGCACACAGGAGCGGTCAGGTTCTGAAAGGAAGCCACGTGGTTTTAGTTGATAAAAAGGCAAAACATCCAAAAGACACTGCCTGTGTTCTGTTGTTCTCCCCTTGTTCCTTTTCCTCTGATTTCATGAAGAATGTGTCCAAGGGGAAAAGGAGTTTTCTGTAGATAAATTGGTCTGCCAGTCCACAATATGGAGCTTCCAGCGGACAGCTTTGAGAAACAGGGAAAAGTATAAAGAGATTGAGATGACAGGAAGGTAGCGAAGGCAAAAACAGCTCGTGTGGAAAATAAAAATCAAGGGGGCTTCTTCTTGCTTTAGTTCTGAGATTCAGTTTGTGAGCAGAAAATGAGAAGCTGATGAAAATGAGAAGGCATTTTTCCCCTCCTACGGTTTTCTTCTATAGGTATGTTTCAGCAAGCAGACATCCTTTAAATATGGCTTTCTTCCTCCGCCATGAATCCCTTTGAAAGAAACACAGATTTAAAGATCACTTTAGCCTAGCAGTTAGGACACCCATGACCCACATCCGGGCACCTGGCTGAGTTCAGTTCCTGGCTCCAGCTGCCAGCTAATAGAGACACTGGGAAGCAATAGTGTTGACTGAAGTAATTTGGCCCCTGCCACCTGTGTGGAAGACCTGGATTGAGTTCCATAGTGGGCATCTGGGGAGTGAACCAGCAGATGGAAGCTCTCTCTCTGTCTCAAATAAATAAATTTAAAAAGATAGGTTGGGAATGAATTTAAACCTGATCTTTTAAAAGAGAATCATTAATGGATTTTAAATTTCTAGTGAATACATGCGTGTGTGCATCTGTTAAGATATTTGAACACCTTTTCTTAGAATGCAGAGATTTACAAAGACTGTTAGCACATAGCATTTAAGCCAGTCTTCAAATAATGCATTCTCCCTATATATTTTTAGCATCATTTTTCAATGTTTTTCAAAGGTAATGACTAAAGATCTCAATGACAGTGAAAAATGATGTTTACAGGTAATTGTAAAAATGAGAGCTTATTCAATCTTGTTGCTAAAATGATTGCAACTCTGGGTGAAGAATAAACCAAATATTCATGCAAAATATAGTAACGATAATATCTACCTGGTATTTCTGAAGGACCTCAGTTATATATCATTCTTGTACACGTGATAAGAAAGCCAATATTAGTTTTTTTCCTCAATCAATACATCCTTCCTGTAAGGCAGTGTGTGCGTTCTGTTGGCTGGTGTAATTTATACATGAAGTGGATGTCAGAAAGAGATGACAGGCAGAGGCGCAGGCTGGGCCTTGCATTTCTCACATTGTTGTCTCTTTGACTACCAGTTTCTCCATCCTTGACCTGTGAGGCTTGCAGTACCGTGCAGTATAGGGATGTTTGGACCTTCTGAACTTTATTTAACTAATACAGTTTTCAAAATTAGTCCCTGTGATATAAACGATTTTTCAGCTCCTCATGCTGTGTTTTCTTAGGGCATTCTAACACATGCCGTCTCCATGTCACTCCCAGGATGCCAGCTTTCCGCCTCCCTCCTAAATCTCTGGCTGTTCCTTTAATCTCTTTTGCCAGATCTCGTCCTTTGCCCACTCCTAATTCTCTGCCTTCAGTCTTTTGTGTTTGGGGAAATGGAACCGTCTACAGCCTAGTTCTCAAGCCAGGAGCCTTGGTAATTGTAGATGTTGTAGGGGTCACTCTCCTTGGTGCCTGTTCCCATGTACAGAGATGTATAGCTTCTGTGGGCTGCCAATCATTTCCTGAAGGCTTCCTATTTCCACAGGCACCCCTCCTGGCTCATTCTTAGGGCATGCAGTGATGGAGAAGTGGTTGCTGCTGACCCTCCATCCTCCCTTCACCCCCCAGGAGCAGCCATCAACCTACTATAACTGACATGGCTGGATGGATAAATAGCCCAGCTTTTTCACTTCTTAGAGGCGCTAAGCCATGTTCCACACTGTCTCCCAGATGTCTCCAGAGTTGCACCCACTTGGCACTGCCCCTTTTATTGGCTTCTTCAGATCACCTCTAAAAGCTAGTTGTGCCAAATATATTATTTGAGCGACAGATCTAGAGACAGAGAGAGTGTGCCACACATACACACACACAGAGAGCGAGCCCCCATCTGCTGGTTCACTCCCCAAGTGGCTGCGGTGGACAGGGGACCAAAATCAGGAGCTGGAAACTCAATCCAGGTCTCCTACATGGCTGGAAGGAACCCAATTCCCTGAACCATCACTGTTACCTCCCAAGTGTCCACATGGGCAAGAAATTGGAGTCAGAAGCTGGAGCTGGTTGTTGAACTCAGGGCCTCTGATACAGATGCAGGTGTCTTTTTTTTTTTTGTTTAAGATGTATTTATTTATTTGAAAGGCAGAGTTATAGAGAGGCAGAGGAAGAGAAAGAGAGAGTCTTCCATATTCTGATTCACTCCCCAGATGGCCACAATGGCCAGAGCTGTGCTGATCTGAAGCCAAGAGCCAGGAGCTTCTTCCAGGTCTACCATGTGGGTACAGGGGCTCAAGGACTTGGGCCATCTCCCACTGCTTTACCAGCTCATAGCAGAGAGCTGGATCGGAAGTGGGGCAGCCGGGACTTGAACCAGCCCCTATATAGGATACCAACACTACAGACAGTGGCTTTACCTGCTACACTACAGCGCTGACCTGGCAGGCATCTTAACCACTGAGGGTAAAACCCTGTCCCTAGGTTGTGCTTCTGAACCAACTCAAGCCAAGACAAATTTATTCTAGATATGTTCTTGACTTTTAAAATTATTCCTAAGATCTTGTTAGTTCTAGTTTCAAAATATACCTGAAACCCATCCACCGCATTGTCTTCAGCCCCCTTCCTGATCTAGGGTTCCTTACATGGCCCACTGTGGTTCCCAGAGTCTACTCATTACATCCCAGCATTCAGTCCAGCCCTTTCCAGTCAGTCCAATTTGTTTTTATTGGGGGAAAAGTATGCATAACATAAAATTCGCCCTTTTAATAATTTTTGAGCATATGATTCAGGGGCAGTGAGTATGTAAAGTTTTCAACAAGTTCATGGATAATACATATTAGAGAAAAACTATGCATGGATTTAAAGGAAATTTAATTCCACTTTCCATGAGCCTTGTCCCCTTTGTGCATTCGCATGTTGTATGATCATTACCACCATTCATCTCCAAACCTTTTTCATCATCCCCAACAGAAACTATGTGCGCCTTAACCACCAACTCCGCCAGCTGGCAACTGAGAGTGTAGCTGCTCTGGGTCCTCATGAGTGGAGGCTTTCAGTCTTTGTCCTTTTGCGTCTGGCTGATTTCTCTCAGCATAACCTCTTCAAAGCTCAGCCACCCAGGCCATTCTTACACTAAAGGAGAGCCATTTTTTAACGGGGCAAAATGTCACATTCGGCTATTCACGCACCGTATTTATTGTTGGAAGCAAACTGAAGGCAGTAGTTCAAAGACATAGCTCATCATTTATTTATTTATTTATTTATTTATTTTAAACTTTTATTTAATAAATATAAATTTTGAAAGTACAACTTTTGGATTATAGTGGTTTTTTCCCCCATAACCACCTACCCACCCGCAACCATCCCATCTCCCACTCCCCCTCTCATCCCATTCTTCATCAAGATTCATTTTTAATTACCTTTATATACAGAAGATTAACTTAGTATATACTAAGTAAAGATTTCAACAGTTTGCACCCCCACATACACAAAGTATAAAGTACTGTTTGAATACTAGTTTTACTGTTAATTTGCATAGTACAACACATTAAGGACAGAGATCCTACATGGGGAGTAAGTGCACAGTGACTCCTGTTGTTGATTTAACAATAGACACTCTTATTTATGATGTCAGGAATCACCCAAGGCTCTAGTCATGAGCTGCCAAGGCTATGGAAGCCTTTTGAGTTTGCCAACTCCGATCTTATTTAGACAAGGTCATAGTCAAAGTGGAAAGTCTCTCCTTCCTTCAGAGAACATAGCTCATTATTTAAAAGGCCTTCTTCCTAGCCCCACCCTCCTGAGGCAACTCCTGGTAACAGCCTGGTTTGTAGACTTCCACACAATTTTCTCCTTTATGAGTAATTTTGTTTTTAATGTGAATTTTTTGAGGTTCCTTCTCTGCTTCAAGCCCATCAGTGGCCTTGTGTTACCCCCAGGATAAAGTCTGGAATGCTGATTATGGTCGACACATGCGTCAGACCTGACCCCCACCTACCTTGGTGCCTCATCTCCTGCTACTTTCTTGCTTTGGTTCTGCAGCCCCACTGGCCACTTTCAAGTTCTTGAATAATCTACCACAGTCTCTGACCTTTGTACTTGGCTCTTAGCCTGTGTGCCATCTCTTCCCAGCTCTTCTCCCTCTCACCCCCAGCTTAGGTAACTTCGCTCATCCCTCTGAGTTTTCTTTGTAAACCCACTTTGCCAGGTCTCTTTGCCAGCCCTGTGCAGACGAGCTTCTCTGTTCTGTCTTCCTGTGGCACTTTCTTTTCTGCCCTCCCTATAATGTTCAAGGGGGCCAACATTGGGTCTGTTTTTCTCACCACTTGGCACACTGCCTGGTGTAGCGGAGGGGACTTCAAAACTTTGTGTAAAATAGAATTAAAAGGTAAGTTTATTTTGGTACAAATTTTTTTTGAAATCCATGCATTTTTTTTCATAATGCACTTTTTAAATAAACCTTTTGAAGATCTCTCATGTGCATGGATTTAAAAATTTTAAAATTCCATTTTCCAAACGTTTGGAAGTACTGTTGTAGTAGGCTCATGATAAATATTGAATAGTTCATTGAATCTTTCTTTAAGATTTTTTTTTTTTTTTGGACAGGCAGAGTGGACAGTGAGAGAGAGAGAGACAGAAAGGTCTTCCTTTTTGCCATTGGTTCACCCTCCAATGGCCGCCGCGGCCGGCACACTGTGGCCGGCGCACCGTGCTGATCCGATGGCAGGAGCCAGGTGCATCTCTTGGTCTCCCATGGGGTGCAAGGCCCAAGCACCTGGGCCATCCTCCACTGCACTCCCTGGCCACAGCAGAGAGCTGGCCTGGAAGAGGGGCAACCGGGACAGAATCCGGCGCCCCGACCAGGACTAGAACCCGGTGTGCTGGCGCCGCAAGGCGGAGGATTAGCCTAGTGAGCCGCGGCGCCGGCTATCTTTAAGATTTTTTAAAATTACATTTTGTTCGTCCTGAGACGTCACTGTTTTCTGAATTAACTTTACTATAGCCAGTTTGACAGGTTAAAGGCTGTCAATTACTTGCAGTTGTTTTGAAACCACATAGGTGGCCAAGAAGAGCATATTTATAATGGAAGTATGTCCTCATTTTTCCTGAGTCTTCTTGTCCCATTTTTGACATCTACATCCTCAGCAGTTCTTTGATGGCAAGTGTGGCCTTAATCCATCATAATGGCACCAGGTCCAAGTCCCTTATTGTGTTTCCCAAACCCTTGGGACTCTGAAAATTGAAATTATTTTCTGAAGTTTTCAGCAAAACCAGACCAAAACTGATTGGTCCAGTTTGCAGTGACTTCTCATATGCTCTCCTACAGACATGATAATGCAGGTGCTTATAGGACGGCTGTCCCAGTTCTCATATACTATGCACAGTGCACTGTATTATCTCTGAAGGGTTCACAGTTCTGAAACACATTTGGTTCCAAGGGCTTCGGATCAGAGAAGTCACTTAAAATATACACGTAGGAGGTTGGCATCCTTTGAGAAATAAAAATGAGGCGATCACACACACTTAGGGCTGTCATGAAGTTTCTGTTAGTGGCTTTTTTTGCGTATTGTTCTCGGAAATGACCTGACTACTCTCACCAGATTTTTCAGCAAACTTTAATATGTGGGAGTGCTAGCACAGTTTTGAGATTTTGTGCTTTCAGTACTTTGATGGCAGCATTTTTATGGCATGTACTTTTCTGTCTTTCTGAATAGGGTCATTATTCCAGCTAAATCCTAAAGGACACAAAGGGTCCCCCTACTCACCAACACTTCACTGACTCTAGAACCTTCCAAGTGCCAGTCTTTGCCAGTCCCAGTGTCCCTGCACTGCTTCCCTGAAGCCCTCAATGATGTTTCCACGTACTGGACCTCTTGCAGTTGCCCACTCCACATGCTGCCCAGGGAGCCACTCTTACACTGGGTAGTGTTGAAGCCTCAGAATTTTCTGGTCTGAACCCCCTGCTTCAAGCACCATTGCATTTTCCCATGTTAATCTAGTCTATAGATTCAGTCCTTTGAAAGGCACACTGCAGGAGCTAGCGCTGTGGTGTAGTGGTTAAAGCCGCTGCCTTCAGTGCCAGCATCCCATATGGGTGTCGGTTCGAGTCCTGGCTGCTCCACTTCCAATCCAGCTCTCTGCTGTGGCCTGGGAAAGCAGTAGAGGATGGCCCAAGTGCTTGGGCCCCTGCACCCATGTGGGAAACCTGGAGGAAGCTCCTGGCTCCTGGCTTCAGTCCAGCCCAGCTTCAGATGTTGCAAACATTTGGGAAATGAACCAGCAAATGGCATATCTCGCTCTGTGCACCCCCACTCCGTAACTCTGATTTTCAAATAAATAAAGTAAAAACAAAACCAGAAGAAAGATCCATTGCAGCTATTATGATGATTTAGGGAAACCAGTGCTATTTGACAATACAAACCAATAATCTCTAATTCTAAACCTCCCCCCCTGCCCCAACATGCAGAGATGTCCTTTTAATGATGACCAGCTATCATTTCAGAATTTTCTTATGGGACAAGATACGCGTATTATTTGAGAAAGAAAGAAAGGGTAACACGCATTTGGGCTTGGGTTCCCCCTCGAAGCAGACACTGACACGAAGGTTTGAGTGCAGGTCATCTGTCTGGGAGACGACCCAGCCAGCAGCAGTAGGGGAATGGAGACTGGAAGGCAGGCAAGGCAGGGGAGGAAGAGAGGGTGAATATGCAAGCCTGTTTTCACTGTGGGCGACTGGAGTACAATCCTGTTGGGGAAGCTGGCGAGAGACTGTGAGATATTCTTCAGTTATCCCCACTGAGGTATGAGGGAGCTGTGAGATTTAATAGGCTTGGTGGCCTCTGCATCCAGAAATAAAGCTCTTGGGCCTTAAGAGTCAGCCACAGGGGCTCAAGGAAATAATGGTTGCCCGAAGAAATGAATAAAGGGGAATATGACACAGGCATTGGCAATATCTGCTAGAACATCTTTCTTTCTTTTTTTTTTTTTTTATTTATTTGAGAGGTAGAGTTACAGACAGTGAGAGGGAGAGACAGAGAGAAAGGTCTTCCATCTGCTGGCTCACTCCCCAGATGGCTGCAACAGCCAGAACTGAGCGGATCTGAAGCCAGGAGCCAGGAGCTTCTTCCGGGTCTCCCATATGGGTGCAGGGGCCCAAGGACTTGGGCCATCTTCCACTGCTTTCCCAGGCCATACCAGAGAACTGGATTGGAAGAGGAGCAACTGGGACTAGAACCTGGTGTCCATATGGGATGCTGGCAGTGCAGGCAGAGGATGAACCTACTGTGCCACAGCTCCAGCGCCTGCTAGAACATCTTTCATTAAAACCTCCAAATAACTTTAAAAACTAATGATAATCATCATCATCAACAACTTTATTGAGTTCCAAAATTTCATCTTACAATTTTTAAATGGTATCTTTATTGAGATTTCATTCACATACTCATACCATACAATTCATCCACTTAATGTATCTAATTCAGTAGTTTTTAATATAGTCACAGAGTCATGTGATTTTCATTCCAATATAATTTTGGGGCATTTTTATCCCCCCAAAAGAAAATCCTGTACTCAGTAGTGATCATTCTCCATTCCCCAATACCACCGCCGATCCCCTTAGTCCCTGGCAACCACTAATCAATTTCTATTCTTTAGATAATGGAATATCCTGGCATTCATATAATTGTAATATGTTATGTGATCTTTTGTGCCTGTCTTCTTTCACTTAGCATAGTGTTTTTAAGATTCATCAGTGTTGTAGCATGTATCCTCATTTCATTACATTTTGAAGGCCGAATAATATTCCTTTCCATGGACCTACCATGATTTGCACATCTCTTCATTAGTTGATGGACATTTGAGTTGTCTCTACATTTTATTTATTATAAATAGTGTTGCTGTGAACATTCATATATAAGTTTTTTGATGGACATGTTTTTATTTCTCTTGGATATATACTTAGGAGTGAAACTGCTGGGTTTGTATGGTAACTATATCTAACCTTTTGAGATTGTCTTCTTAAGGTTTTAAAACATGATCTGCAATGATTTCCTGGGCACCACATAGTGTGGGTGTACTTAGAAGATATTTATTATGTATTGTCTTCTGGAAAGAGAGTGGAAGTGCCCAGCTGCTCTTATGTGCTTTCCCCACGTTCTTGGGGCTGGAAGAAATCTTTTCTTTTCTTTCTTTCTTTTTTTTTTTTTTTTTTTTGACAGGCAGAGTGGACAGTGAGAGAGAGAGACAGAGAGAAAGGTCTTCCTTTGCCGTTGGTTCACCTTCCAATGGCCGCCGCAGCCGGCGCACCACGCTGATCTGAAGCCAGGAGCCAGGTGCTTCTCCTGGTCTCCCATGCGGGTTTAGGGCCCAAGCACCTGGGCCATCCTCCATTGCACTCCCTGGCCACAGCAGAGAGCTGTACTGGAAGAGGGGCAACCGGGACAGAATCCGGTGCCCTGACCGGGACTAGAACCCGGTGTGCCGGCGCTGCAAGGCAGAGGAGCCGCTGCGCCAGCTGGAAGAAATCTTTTCTTTTCTTTTTTTTTTCTTTTCTTTTTTTTTTGGAAGAAATCTTTTCAACAAAACACTTGGCCAGCTCAACATCTTCATGTAGGGTGTTGTTGCAAAGCTGAACCGGTTCTGATCTTACGTAGTCTTACACACGTGATATGGAGGCATCCATGTACCATACCAAACCATACCTCTGCCATCCTTTAAAAACTGACCCTGGGCCATCTTGAGTGTTGAACCGATAATCAAGTCTACACATCTTCTATGTAGTTAAGCCCAAAATCCAAATATGATCCCACCTTGATAGGAATAAAGCCATTCATCAAAGTGCTGTTTCTGTACCTGTTTTTTAAGGTGATTATTTGCTGGATCGTGCATTGATTGTAGGTATTCCAGGGAAATAACTGTGAAGCAAGATATACAAACTAAATGGAAATCCAGACCCACTTTAGTTTACCATTCATAAATGACATTCATGAACCTAATGAAGGTAAAACATATTAGTCACTAAATAAATAATTATGCTAAGCAGTAGACATGTGGTAAGTAATATTTTATATGTAAAGGTACTGCAAAAAGTTCATGGAAATGGAATTGAAATGTACCTTTATTTTGATACAAAAATTTTGAAAGTCATGCATGCAAGGGGTCTTCAAAAAGTTGATGAAAATGCATGTTATGAAAAATGAATGAAATACAATTTTTATACCAAAATAAACTCATCTTTTAATTTCTTAAACTTTTTTTTTGACAGAGAGTTAGACAGTGAGAGAGAGAGACAGAGAGAAAGGTCTTCCTTCCATTGGTTCACCCCCCAAATGGCTGCTACGGCCGGCACGCTGCTCTGATCCGAAGCCAGGAGCCAGGTGCTTCCTCCTGGTCTCCCATGCGGGTGCAGGGCCCAAGCACTTGGGCCATCCTCCACTGCCTTCCCGGGCCACAGCAGAGAGCTGGACTGGAAGAGGAGCAACCGGGACAGAATCCGGCGCCCCAGCCGGGACTAGAACCCTAGAACCCAGGGTGCCGGCGCCACAGGTGGAGGATTAGCCAAATGAGCCACGGCGCCGGCCTAATTCCTTAAACTTTTGAAGTCATCTTGTATGTGTTCATAGATAACATATATAATGTATGTATATATATTTATAGGGTAACCAAATGCACCCAAATTCACATGAAAACTGTGACTGAAGAAGATATCTAGGGGCCAGCATTGTAGTGCAGCAGGTTAAGCTGCTGTCTGCAACACCTCAGTGACATTCCAATATTGGTGTCAGTTGTAGTCCTTACTGTTCCACTTTCCATCAGGGTCCCTGCTCATGCACCTGGGAAAGCAGCTTAGACCTCTGACACCCATGTTGGGGAACAGGATGGAGCTCCAGGCTTCTGGCTTTGGGCCTGGCCCAGCCCTACTCATTGCAGTCATTTGGTGAATGAACCAGTGGATGGAAGATCTCTCTGTCTCTCCCTCTCTCTGTAACTCTGTCTTTGAAATAAATAAATATGGATACAATGTGTACATTTACATGAATATATAGTATTTATATGAATGTATATATTGTACATTTACATGAATATATATATATATATATAGCATGAACATAAATCTTTTCCTTAGTCACAGTTCTCATGTGAATTTTGGAGCATATATGTTAGGCTCTGAACCTGAAATTAAAGATAGTGATACCAACTTCAATCCCTTAATTGGTGAACGATAATTGCATTGTATTCATCACTTTAGAAAGCACAATCTAAACAGTGTTATTAAATTCCAAAGTTTACAGTGTAATCTAATAAAGATGTATTGGTGGTGTTGAAGAAAAAGCAATTAAGGGAAACAGCTCCCTGGCCCTGAAAAAATGATGTGCCTCCTTCTCTCCATTCCCCAATCCACTCATTAGGTTGTAATTGAAGTAAATTTCATAAAATATCAAGTAGCAGAGTCTATTTTTATCTAATTTGATATAGAGTTGACCTTTAAGGAAAGCATTTCTATCAACTCAACTTGCTTCCTTTTTTTTCTGAAATGGAGAATTGCAGTGGCATTATAAAGGAAGATAGACTCTGATTTATAGAAAAGATTTGCAATGAGCT
The DNA here is from genome assembly GCF_964237555.1 of Oryctolagus cuniculus. NCBI lineage: Eukaryota > Metazoa > Chordata > Mammalia > Lagomorpha > Leporidae > Oryctolagus > Oryctolagus cuniculus. Next base: position 29,694,354 of record NC_091453.1, on the reverse strand, counting down.
GATTCTAAATGCTTAAGTTTAGGTTTATAAAAAGTATAAATTATCATGGAAATAGTCCAGTAAATGAAATTGCTCACATGATATCATGACTAAACAGGTTTTTAAAAAATATTTTATCTACTTGTTTTCATATTATTTGAAAGACAGAGAGAGAGAGAGGGAGAGAGACAGTAGGACAGATGGAGAGAGATTTTCCATTTGTTGGTTCGTTCCCCGAATTCCTGCAACAGCCAGGGCTAAGCCTCTGAAGTCAGGAGCCCACAGCTCGCGTCTCCCATGTGAGTGGCAGGAACTAAAGTACTTGGACCATCATCTACTACCTCCCAGGATACACAATAGTAGGAAACTTGAATGGTGAGTTAGTAGGAAACTTTGAATGGGACTCAAATCCAGGCACTCTGATATGGGTTGTGGGCATCCCAGGTGGCTACTTACCTGCCTTGTACATACCTATCCCTAAACAAGGGTTTTTGTATTATTCTAGGTGATTTCTTTTTATAAGTTCATTTTGAAGTCTTAGCATTCAAAGATAACCACTCTTACCTTTTGAGTACATTTTCTTCCAGCCTTTTTCATACATCTGTTGCTCTCTGTGTGTGTACGTGTGTGTGCACATGCCGCACATTTATATTTTAGTCTTGTTATAGACAAAATTTTCTATATGTTCATCTGATATTGCAGCAGAAGCGTTTTTCAATCACTATAGTCTTTGTGAACATAATTTAAGTAACAGCAAATAAGGCTTACCTAACTAAGATTATTGGACATTAGGTATTGTGTGGTATGTGTTGTTATTATAAATGACAGCACACTAAAGATCTCTAAGAATAATTACCTTTTTCCATATCTGTCAGTATTTCCTTAAAATTCAATTATAAAGTAATAATATTTGATTTTAAAATATAGACAGTTGAATGTTTCTGACAGATACTGCCAAATTGCTTTTCTCAAATGCTTTACCAATTACTCTTCCAGCCAGCATTGTTTCATCACTGTTGGGAGCATTTAATATCATCCTTTTTTTTTCAGTCTTTCTCGATTGAGAGTGAGAATGGTATTCTCACTTGAGCGGTAAAAATGATGCTTTTTCATTTTTAATTACTATCAGAGTTGAACATTTTTCTTCTATTCAATTATATTTTTAGGAGGGTGATTATATTTTATTTTTTCTTGTCATTGGATTATAGGGTAGAATCCATTCTTCTTTTTGAATAAACTGGTGTGTCTTTATGTTTATGTTTCTGAGCTGACAGGTTTCTTATACTGTTGAGATACTCTCTGCCTTTGAGAGCCCTTATGCTCTTCCAGAACATACAGATTTCTGTGAGCCTTATGACCACTTTCACTGTGCAGATCTCATACCCAGGTGTATGGCCAGTAGCCAATGGGTGATTCCTGATACTGCAATTAAAATGGCTTAATCTAATAAGTAGATTTCCTTGAACTCTTTTCTGTGTGGTATTATTCCGTGTCAGGTTTGCATCGACTCTACTACTTTTACACACCTCCAGGGGACATTAGTGGCTTACACACTCCTCTTTACTAAGATGATTCCCAAATCTCTATATATTTTCCTCTTCTCCAACCAAGGTGAAGACAAGCATGTATTTGTTGGCTTGGCATTTGGATCAGGGAAGAGAGGAAGAGGATTTGGGGAAGGCTAGGATACAGATGGGCGTAATAAAGACACAGATCTCTGCATGGAAACCTGCACAAAGAACAAAGGAGCCCCAGAAATTACGACTCAGGGAATCGAACAAAAGTTCAGAGGGACAGACAGGCACAACAGAACATAAAATCACAGCATAACTTTCTGGATTTAGAATTTTGCCATTGAAGGCTGAAAATGGTGACATTGCCATTTTTACTTGGAAAAGGATTTCCTCCTCTGTTGAGGAGAATTTGTGAAGGATCATGGGTTTTCAGGTCTGGATTATACTTCCTTTCAACACAGTGGGATTGACCTGTCTCATTAGAAGTGGCTTTCCATTTTGGCTTAGAATGCTGACTGATGTGACAATTTGAGGCTTTGCCCAAAACTTGTGAGGACAGAGACTTTGTTTAAAGTACTTAAAAATGCAAACACACACCACACGTGCACACACATACATGCACAAATAACACACATACACAAAGTATTTCAGCTGTAACATAGTGTTAAAACATTTAATATGGAAAAAATTTCTGTAAATAACTAGTGCATCATAGATCAGGTATCTTTCTTTTCAATAATCTAACAGTGCAGGGATAGAACTTAAATTCCCCAGAGGAATTAATAATAAAACTCTTAAAATAACTCTTTAAAATTTCAGGTGTTCAAGTGACCTTCAGTGGAGGAAGCATTTTAGTTTTCTGACAAGTGCTCAAAATGATGTTACAAATTAAAGGGATCTTCACAGATTCGAAACAAGAGGCAGACAAGTTGTGGAGCTCACATTTTGCTGTTGATATTTGGGGACCTTTTTTGAATCTTTGTTCAGGTGGAAGATTGCACTTCTGCCTTGGTATTTTAATTTTTCTGGTTGAAAAAAATTGTATTAAAATTTTAATTGGAGACATTTAGAGCAGAAAATTTGAGGCTGAAAATTGCGAAGGACACCTGTGATCAAGTGGTCACATTGACTTTAAAATAAGTTTTGTGATACACGCAGTACCACAATTAGTACCTTGCATTTTTAGTAGAAATATGTTCTGAGGGGTGAGCTTAGCAGTGACGATGCTTGCATCCTGCATCCAGGTACCTGGGTTTGGTTCCTGGATCCAGCTCCTGACTGCAGCTTCCTGCTAATGCAGGTTATGGGAGGCAGCAGTAATACTAAAGTAGATGGGTCATTACCAACCACATAGGGTACTTGGATTGTGTTGCTAGCTCCCAGTGTTGGCCCAGCCCTGCCTTGGCTGTTGTGGGCACTTAGGGGTGAATCAGTGGATGAGAGTGCTCTCTCCTCCATTTAGAATAATCAATTAATTAATTAAAAAGAGTGCATTCTGATGGATCCACCAGAGTAAGTTCTTTACAAAAGAGGCCACTTTTCATCCTTTCCAGCTGAACTAATTAATTTGTCTGAATTCTTTCATGCCAGCAACAAACTTGAAAGTACCTCAAAAAGTTCATGGATATTTGTCTTTTGGGGACTGGCTTATTTACTAAGCATAATGGTCTTCGTTTGCATCTATTTTGTTGTGAAAGACAGGATTTCATTCTTTTTTGCAGCTGAGTCATATTCTATTGTGTATACATTCCATGATTTCTTTATCCAGTCTTCAACTGAGGGACATTGGGGTTGATTCTTATATATTGTAAGTTGAGTTGCTAAAAACATGGGGGTGCAGATAATTTTTTCATATGTTCGATTTCATTTCCTTTGGGTAAATTCCCAGGAATGGAATGGCTGGATCATATGGTAGCTCTATTTTCAGATTTCTGAGGAATCTCCATACTGTCAAGTGACAAGTTTATTCTGGTGCAAAACAATTTTGAAGTTTTTTCATAATATACATTTTCCATGAACTTCTTGGAGACTCCTCATATTTATTGAGGATATCTACATGCCAAATAGTCTCCCACATGCTGAGGATGAAGTAGAAAAAGACACAAACAGGATCCCTTCCCTCACAGAGTGTACACTCTAGTGGGGAGTGGGTTACACCATATACAACCAATAAACCAAACATACTCTTAAACCTACCTACAAAGCACTACTAATGATAAGTAATCCATGAAAAAGAAAATAGGATAGGGTGATGGGGCAGAGTCAGGGAATGCTTCTACCTTACAGATGAGCTGTGAGCTGAGCTCTGTGATGCTGGACACATAAATATCAGGGGGAAGGCATTACAACAGGTGGGAACAGTTCTGCAAAGCCCAGTTGGAACAATCTTAGTGTTTACAAAATAGCAAATCAATGTGGCTGGAGTGGGATGAGCAAGAGGTAGGAATGAGGCAAGATATGTAGGAGAAAATGAGCTTATCTGGGACCTTTTTTGTTAAGTAATGGAGTGGGATCTCCTGTTTGCAGTGAAAACACTGAAGATTTGAAACAGAGATTTTTCACGAGTTAATGTTGTTTTAAAGATACTCTGTTTTGTGTAAATGGAAATGTTAAGAGAGGTAAGAGCAGACCCAATTGCAAGGCTGTTACAGTAACTCAAAGGAGAGACAGTATCATCTCAGGCCAAGATGGTGGTAGAGATGCTAAGAAATGGTGGTATTCAGGGAGAACTGACTCACTCCTATATTGATTGGAGAGCATTATAGTCAGGGAAAAAAAGAATCAGACAATTCCTTTATTTTGTCCTCAACAGATGAAGGAATTGTGGACCATTACTGAGGAGGAAAAAAACTAGAAAGGAAGTATTGGTTTTGGGGAAGGGACTAAAGGACTGTGTTTGGGACATGTTAAGCTTGGGGTGATCTTTACATAGCTGAAGGCACAATTAAATAGGCAGTATATAAATATAAATACATAGACACACACATATACACATATAAATTCTGAGGCTTCAAGGATATGGGGTTGAGTGAGATCACTTGGGAATGATTTTAAAAGTAAGAGGTCTAAGAATTGAGTTCTGGGACTCTGACATTTTGAGGTGGGAAGAGGAGAAGGATTCAGCAATGGAGTTGGAGAAGGAGCAATGGGTTAGGGAGGATGATTAGAGAATTAAAGTCCTGAAGGGAACGTGACCCAAAGAGAGTGGAGGAGGATTGGCTCCCTTAGAGAAATGACACTTCGCTGAAATCATAGCAGGTGAGGCAGTGCATAAAGGCACAGGTGAAGGTGTGTAAGTGGATTTATGGCAGAAAGATGAGTGAGTTCTTTCATTTTCTCCATAACAATGAACCAGGGTCTTATGCTGGAATGGTGTCATGTAGGAATCTTAAGAAGAAAAAGTATGGACCAGCACGGTGGCTCACTTGGTTAATCCTCTGCCTGTGGTGCTGGCATCCCATATGGGCATCGGGTTCTAGTCCCAGTTGCTCCTCTTCCAGTCCAGCTCTCTGCTGTGGCCCTCCCGGGCAGTGGAGGATGACCCAAGTCCTTGGGCCCTGTACCCGCATGGGAGACCAGGAGGAAGCACCTGGCTCCTGGCTTCGGATCGGCACAGCGCCTGCTGTAGCAGCCATTTTGGGGGGTGAACCAACAGAAGGAAGACCTTTATCTCTGTCTCTCTCTCTCACTGTCTGTAACTCTACCAGTCAAATAAATAAAAAAATTTTTTTAAAAAAAGAAGAAAAAGTATAAAGCAGCCATTTTTGGGCTATGGAGAAATCACACACTGAAGTTTAAAACTACTCATTTAATATCAGGAAATTAACTGTCAAATGCAGTGGCCTTAATTTCAGAAAAGAGAGGTTAAAATAGTCCTTCTGATGATGATTAAGCAAAAGATACTGCTTAGGTTGTCCCAAGTCCTTGATAAAAATGCTGTCAACAGAAAAAGAATTTATCTCTTCTCTGCTATGGTCAGCAGGCTGTCATCCATCCATGATATGAGTTATCCACTCTTTTGGCTATAGATTAAAAAGAGGATGCTCTTTAGACCCAGTCATTTTTGTGTGTGATGCACAGTTTGAAGAAATATTAAAACTCAGTTATGCCAATTTTAAATGACTTTCTATGAGTAAATCATCTATATTGAATCAAAGGGTGATAAGAGAGGCTATAAAAAGTCCCAGCATTTGTAGGGAAGTGAAAATAAAGGGGAAGCAGAGGAACCATTCAGTTTCTAGTCTAGCTTGCTCGGTCAGTAATAGCAGGCCCAGTATATGCAGGGTATTTTGCACACATAATCTTTGCACCATCTCTGCCTGGAAGGTATAGTCCTTGTTTTACAAACTGGAATTAGAAGTGAAGAAATGACTTGTTCAAGCTTCCACAGTGACAGAGTGAGACTGTAACAGCCAAATACTTTCTAAGGTGTTGGACTCATTCATTCATTGAATGGATATTTGTTGGATATTTGCTGTGAAACAAGCACCACACTTGCCCCTATAAATGAGGGGACTTTGAAAAGTCCATGGGAAATGGAATTAAAGTTATGAAATCCATGTATAATTTTTAAAAAATAATATGCATTTCCATGAACTTTTTGAATTCTCCTTATATGTTGCTTCATTTTCTTTTCCCAACTACTTGATAAGGTAGGGATAAATATGTTCATTTTTGTACAGGTTAGGAAATTTAGATTCAAAGAAGGGAATACATTTGATCACCTAGTCAATGAAAGACCTAGAATATGAGGGCTAATTTTGACACAGATATTAAGCTTATATTTTCAGTACATGGTTGTCATAAGTACAGAATGAAAGATAAAGAATTAATTAAAACAATTGGATTGCCAAGGATAGGGGCCCACCACTGAGTCTGACATCTAGGTGTTCTTACTGAAAGCCCCTGGATTTGCCTTTGATTCAGGGTGACCAAGCAGATGTGCCAAGTGAATAGGGAAACCAGTTCTCAGCTATAGAAACCCTTTAAGTAATTTTCCCATGTAGCAAAAGATATTTTGTTTTGCTCTAAATCTTTACCCCTAGTTTTAATTTTTGTGTTCCAGGTCCTTTTCTGATACTGATCGTGACAGCTGAGTCCAGGGCCTCTCACTGAGATCCAGAATGATTTTCTCTCTCTCTCTCTGTCTCTCTCTCTCTCTCTCTTGTTAAAAGTGTAATTTTCTCTAAAAAGGATTCAACTCAATGGAAGTATAAGTAATTTCATCTGTGTTCCATTTAAGGCCTTGTCTTTGTAAGCACTGCCAGCTTGTTTTGGCTTTCTGTTATGTCTTTTATCAAACCACGAGCTGGATGTTGGCCAGATGTGGAAAAATTTTAGCCTATCTGTAGTCTGTTGGTATGAAATAACAGGAAAAACCTCTTTCCAAAAATAATTTGAGTGAAAAGTTCAGCATTGTAGAGCTCCCAAAATGAGTCTTGTGGATTTAGACGTAGACCCTACCTCAGCCTGTCTTTTCCTATCCTAACATGGTCTTCTCCTTCTTATTTTAGGCGATCAACTCATTCATTTCCCTGAAAACCTGTACTTGGGACTCCTAATACACCCTGGCGGCTGGTTAGGGCACGTTATCTAGAGGAGAGGACCCTTGAGTTGTGTTTTGAGGGATGAAGTGGAATTAAGTGACATCTCAGCAGGACAAAGGCCGAGACTCAAAAGCCTGGGATATGGAAAGAACCACCAGGATAGGTGGATCAGAATTGCTGGAGTGTAGGATGGGGAGCAGAAAGAGAAGAGGCTAGAGAAATTGGCAGGGGTGAAGCTGTGCTGGATCTTATAGGGCAAGATGGGACGAGGGCCAAGAAAGACTCAAGGTTGAGGCCCAGGTTTTAGGCTTCAGCTCCTGGACAGATGATTGGGCACAGATAAGCTAGAAAAAAAACCTAGGAAAATGGGTAGGATTTGATCATTTTATGCTTGTACTTTTTTTTGGTCAATGAATGCTACATTGTAAATATGCTGAAAACCAGGGATTTCCGTAGTGGTTTAATGATGAACCCTGCTCGGGAACAGAACGCATCATCTTTGGAGCCATGCACGGAGGTGACATGAATCAGTGAGGACTCAGGAAAATGGTATCCTTTGCTCATTCCACATCCCCACTAATGAAATGAGGCCCATATGGAAGCTTAGGGTAGAGGTTCTAAACAGGTAGTCTGCAGGCTCAGTCTCTTGCAAGTTGAGGCTGGCTCTCAAGTCTTTCAAAATGTGATTTTAGTGCTTTTGTTCAGGGCACGTCTACTTCAGCTCTTCACTGTTTTACACCTGTCTGCCTCACACTATACCTACTCCCTGGGACTTTTGGGTTTTCAAACTGTGACTTGGAATGAAAAGCAAAGGAGCGATCTTGCTAGAACATTAATATCTGTAACTCTGAGACAAGCCCAGGCAACATGGTTTACAGAGCAGCCAGAAATGGGGAAGGAAATTCTTTGCTTCCATTTTGGCTAAATTTTTCAGAACACTAGACTTTCCACAAGGACTTTTATTAGTTTTATTAGGATCCAAATAGTTGAATCCTTCTTAAAATGTTCTGTAAGGGTTTGTGTTTTTTTTTTTCTGCTTTAAATTAATTAGTTAACTATTTTGATTTCTTAAGAACAAATTTCTGAATGCTGTGTGGGGTTGCTGGCTCTCACTGGTGGTGGAGGATATATGAGGGTGCTTCCAAAAGCTCATGGAGAAAGTGGAATTAAAAGATGAGTTTATTTTGGTGCAAAGATTTTGAAGACCACACATAGATTTTTTTCATAATATGCATTTGCATGAACTTTTTGAAGGCCTTCCCCCAACCCCCACCCCCACCCCCGTCAGATCTAGGCTGCTTAGGCATGAAGACACTAAAGCAGGGAGAGTTAGCTTCCAGGCAGTGGGACAGAGGCCATCAGTGTGCAAAAGCAGCTTCTAAGAAAACATGCCGGTGCCCTCCTCCCCTCCTGCCGCTCCCCACAGGACACTTGCCTTGATGGTATTAGTCAAGAAAGCTGTACCTTTGCCTTGTCTTCATAGCGCTTTGTTTAGAATTCTGGATAAAGGTCTGTTCCAGTTCATTCAATAAAATGAAATTATTGGGGCCGGCATTGTGGCGTAGTGGGTTAAGCTACCACTTGCAGTGCTGCCATCCCATAATGGGCACTGGTTCAAGTCCTGGCTGCTCCACTTCCAATCCAACTCCCTGCTAATGCACCTGGGAAAGCAGCGGAAGATGGCCCAAATGCTTGAGCTCCTCTACCTGCATGGGAGACCCGGAAGAGGCTCCTGGCTCCTTCGCTTCAGTCTGGCCTAGCTCCAGCCATTACGGCCACTTGGAGAGTGAACTAACAGATGGAAGATTCTCTCTGTCTCTCTCTCTCTCTCTGTAACTCTGACTTTCAAATAAAATAAATAAATCCTTTTAAAAAATGAAATTTTTGAGAATTCTGTTAGTGTTAGGACTCTGAGAATCCTTGCTTTTCTTTTGTTACTACAGTTACAATTTTTATTTTTTAAAAACATTTATTAATTTATTTGCAAGGTGGAGTTAAGAGGCAGAGGCAGAGAGAGAGGAAGGTCTTCAATCCACTGGTTCACTCCCCAAGTGACTGCAACTGCCGGAGCTGGGCTGATCAGAAACCAGGAGCCAGAAGCTTTGGTCTCCTGCATGGGTGCAGGGCCCCAAGCACTTGGGCCATCTTCCACTGCTTTCCCAGGCCATAGCAGAGAGCTGCGTCAGAAGTGGAGCAACCAGGACTCAAACCAGTGCCCAAATGGGATGCTGGCTCTGCAGGTGGTGGTTTTACCCAATAAGCCACAGCGCCAACCCCTACAGTTACATTTTGTAGTAGTTTCGTGTTGTTTCCCATTTAGCAAGAAGGGAGGCACTCAATTCACAGTGACAATTAAAGGTGCAGTAATGGCTTGTGTGTTGCTTCCTCAATCTTACCTCCACCTCCCAGTAATGCTCTTGGTCTTGTATGTGCTCACAGCTTCAGTACATGCACACATATGCGTTAATATGCTAGACACTGAGCATGAGTCTGTGCACAACTATATGAGTCAAGGTCTACACACTGTGTGGAACCATATAATCTTTAACATGAGTCTTTCATGTTAGATTTTAAAAAAGGGAAGAACCTACTTGCCTACTTGACCTGCCTACTTGGGGCCAATATTTGAATGCCAGAAACCAAAATAAAAGTAGAATCTGTTGACCTGGGATTGACTGGGGGCCAGTGTTTTAATGCCAGAACTGGTTCCTATATCTCTTTTGGCTTCTGTTTGAAAGTGGTTAAGGCCTTAAATGACAGATTTTCCTACATACATGTTTCCAAATGGCCGATTCACAGTCAGGTCCACACTCTTGACTTGTTTCCACTCATATGGTGTGAGTACCCAGAGACCCAGCATGCCTGAGCTGGCAGGATGGGACTTCTTGGGTCTGGGCGTGTCATAGTGCATTTTCTTGGCACTGAGAAAAGCAATGAAGCTCTGAAGCCAGAATATTTCTTGGTGAGTTAATAGTTACATAAATGTCCTTGACAAATCCTTTAATTTTAGAATTGAATAAGAGCGGACATTCTAAAAATGCTGCAGAATTTATATGAAGCATAGAATTTGTATAATCTCAGCAATGGCTACTTTATGCACATCTTGGGGTGTTTAATTCCTCACGTAGGTTCTAGATTGCACATTCACATGTCCTTGTTGTTATTTTCTGTGAATGGTGAAATGGGGAAAGGCTTCTCATTTTTTATGCTGCTGATGTCTCCAAGGCTGGAGTTCAGATCCATAAGGTTTGCCACTGTGAAGCTCACCCAACTTCCTATGTACCTACCACCTGTTTGAGCTATGACCCCATTTCCCAAGTTCAACAGGTCACCTGAAATAGTGCTTCTGCTAGGAACTCTCTCTCTGCCCCTCACCCCATAACAATACCTGAGCACCACTGAGCTCATACAAAGCACCACCCTAGCCTGGCTAACCAGGACTTTGATCCCCAGATAAGTTCACTTGCTACAGAAGATACAATCTCTCACGTATATTAGTTTGCTAGGGCTGCTCTAACCAAAGCTCCACAGGGGCTGACTTCAAGCAACAAATAGTCCAAGATCAAGGTGCCTGCAGAGTTGGTTCCCCCGAAGGGCTCTGAGGGAGAATCTGGTCTTTGGTTCTCCCTTTAGCTTCTGTGGGGGTTGGCTGGTCACCCATGGAATTCTTTGACTTGTAGATACAGCACTGTGATCTTCGCCTTCACCCTGGAGGTTTAGACTTTAACATATGAATGAGGGTGGTCATTGTTTCACAGGCCTATTTCTGGGTCAGGCAAAGCACAGCTCCTCTGCCAGGATCCTTGGCTCACTGAGCTCCCAGAAGATAGAGCAAGCGCCACAGCCAGGTTTTTTTAATTATTATTTTTTATTTATGTTTTTTGGAGGGCCAGTTTTTGACCTGGCCAAATGACTCCTTGTAACTTCATTTCTTCCAGGCACTCATTACATCACATTCAGGTTTCTTTTCCTTGGCAATGCTCACATTTTCTCCTCTCCTTTGAGAATTCCTAATTCATCATCCCATTTTTGGTGGAAGAGATGTTTTCATGGAGAAGCAGTCAAGGTACTCTGGCAGGCCTTTGATCCTCATCATACTGTTTGCAACACCCATCTGTTTTGGGGAGTAGGATCTGGGTGATGGGCCACAGGTGTTTGTGGTAGCTGTCTGCTTTTGTATTCTGCCTGAAAGAAGTTTATGATTCTCAAAACTGTGTCCATAATCTAAAGGAGGGCTACTTTCGTGGCAGTAGGATCACTGTCATGGTTACTATTATGGCATCATATGATCATCTTGTATTCAAGGTGACTTCAAAAAGTTCATGGAAAATAGAATTAAAAAGTAAGGTTTGTTTGGCTGCAAAAGATGTTGAAATGCACACGCATAGTTTTTACACAATACACATTTTTGCATGAACTTTTGAAGACCCATTATATGCACGCATTTCAGAATCTTTTATACCAAAATAAACTTATCTTTTAGCTCTTTTTTTATGACCTCTTTGAAGTCTCTTTATAATTACAAAAGAGTTTTCTTAACCAAAAGTGTGTTTATTTATTCAAACCTATTTCATCTAATTCCAAAAAGGATTTAAGGCAAGTGAATTGAACTTTCATTTTAGAGAAGAGTTTTATAAATGAATAATATAGCATAGAAACTTGAGAAAGATGCAACTGTAATTTGTGGGTCTGCTTCCTTTGTTCATGGCAGACCATGCTGAGGTTAAAGCAAAAACAAATTTTGTCTACCACACAAAAGATATGCAACTCCTTTCAGACAACAAAGGGTAAAGACAAAAGCTTGGATGTGAAGCAAGACTCATTAAGATCGGTGACATTTTAGAAAAATGCGATCATTTGCATATAAAGCATGATGAAGAAACAATTTTTATGGTCTTAGACATACTCTGAAAGACCTTGGAAGGCAATCTCATTCTAGTATCTTGAAGCAGCTGCATCTGGAGAAAGGTTTCTATGGCAACTTATGAAAGCTTGATGTGTTTCATCCTTTTCGAGAGCGTAAATCATCCCATGGCCTGAGGCTTCAGTAAAGGTCTCCTTTATTTTACAAGCGATTGCCATTTGTTTTTGTGTTATAGATTTTGATTGTCTTAGAGAAAATAGAACAAAGGTTACCATGCTTCCAAGGAGGCTTGGAGTCTATCTTTTTCATTTTGGGGAGCACGATGTGAACGATGTAATTCTGAACTTGGCTTCGCAACCATCAAAATGATAGTGCATTATTGGGAGATTTGGTTCTTGTCATGTTTGCTTCGATTTTCCCGAAAATTGCGATGGATGCTTTCTCAGGGAAGAGGAATGAGGCCACACTTGAGGAGGAAGAACTGTTTGGCCAAAGCAAGCCCTGAATGTGCAGTTCAGTGGAGCTTCCCTAGGGAGTGCCATGTTGCCCCAAATGCCTTCGGATCTTTCCCTAAATGATGGGGTCCCAGGACCTTGGACACTGGCAGGCTTGCATGATTTTTCACAAAATATTCTTTCCAAGAAAGTTAAAGAAAAATTTTCTCCCTTTAAATCTCTGTTTTAACAGCATGGGCCTTTGGATGTCGGAGGAGATAATGTTGCCAATAAAAAACCCACAGGACACAGAAACAGAGCTGTTTCAGACCCAACCCTGTCATCGTTTGCTGTATAATTCTGAGCAAGCCCTCGAGTCTTTCCAAGCATCTATTTCTTAATGTGAAGAATGGAAGTGATGATGCCAACCTCACAGGGTTATTGTTATGCATGGAATGTGTGTGAGAGTTGGAAACTGTGCAGTGCTGCACAAATATGAGGTGGTTATTATTATGGATTGGCTGTCTTTCTTTCCCTTTGAAAAAGTCGGGGGTGTCCATTACCATATCCAGTATGACCAGAAGAAATCAATTTCAGCATAGCTAAATATTTTAGCTTCTTATACTGTGAGGGATCTTCAAATAATTCATAGAAAATGTGCATTATGAGAAAAACTATGCATGAGTTTCAAATTTTTTTGCACCGAAAATAAGCCTATCTTTGAATTCCATTTTTCACAAACTTTTTGAAGTACATCAAATATTAAAAATACAGAAGTTATATAGACACCACCCTAGCTATTTGTTTATTGACTAAGTAATTAAATGTTATTTCTGTTGAAGGGTATTAAATAAATCTATTCATCTGACATTTACATGCCAACTGTGTGCTGGCATTGAGGAGACAAAGAGTAGCCAATTAAATTTTTAGCTTTCAGGAAATAAATTTTCTGAGCTTCAAGGCCACAGCATCAGCTACTCAGATGATGGCTTGTGCGAGGTGTGGGGCAGATGCAGTGAAAGCAGGATGCAGTCCAGCCCCACTCTGCCAATCAAGCCCTTTGCACCCCTGTGGGCTGCATTCACCCGAAGGAAAGGCGCCTCTTGGAAATTTGGGAACGTGTGCCTTCTTATAATTCACACAAAGGCACAACATGTGCTAGTGCGTGCTAGCTGCAGCCTGGATGCTTGTATATATGGTCTGTGATGTTAAAGGGAGGCTTGAGTGTTTCCCTGTTAAGTGAGATGAAGGCTGCTGGCATGCTTGTTATCTGGAGTTAGATTTCCTGGACTTGAATACAGTTATCCCTCAGTATCTGCAGGGCAGGGGTGGAGGGTGGGGAGGATTGGTTCCAGAACCCCTGCAAATCCTCCAATCTGTAGATACTCAAGTCTCTTACATAAAATGCTATAGTATTTGCATTTAACCTATTCACATCCTCTTGTGTACTTTAAATCAACCCTAGATGACTTACAATACCAATACACTGCAAATGCTATGTAAATAGTCATTAGATTTTATTGTTTAGGGAGTAAAGACAAAAATAAAATGCCTGTGCATATTTACTGCAGATGCAGTATTTTCCCCTCATATTTTCCGTCTATGGCTGCTTGAATCCGTGGATGCAGAACTGTCAGATACAGAAGGCCCATTGTACTGATCCTGCCTCTTGCTAGCTGTGTGACCTTAGGCACAATACTTGGCTTCTCCATGCTTCTTCACTTTCTATAGCTGCCCCTCTTGGGAGGATAAATACGTTCTTTTAGGTAAAACACTTAGAAGAGACGCTGGCCCCCGTTTGGTGCTCAAAATGTCACCTGTTTTCAGTCATGGCTTTACCTGCTCCGGGTCTCCTCACTACTCTGTTGGAAAGTTTAGCAAAATTAACATCTGGATTCTACTTAAGAGATATCGCTTTAATGAATTTGATTTCAAATTGAGGATATTTGTCTTCTTACCCCCAGACCTTTTGTGTGTGTGTTTGTGTTACATAACCAAAAAAACATTCTCTAAAGACATCAAAGAATTCCAGTACTTTGATCAGAAGTTCACTTGGTTGTTTCTAGAATTTCCTCATGGAACTCTTGCTTTGTCAGAAGTGACAGGGGTGATGAGGGCTATTTGCATATTCTTGACTTTTCATCAGTCCTGAGGGAATGCCTATATCATTTTCCAGGGTTACAAGGTTAAAGATCTTTTGAGGAACAGTGAATTTCATTGTCAAGTTGGTTAACATGATTCTCTCGCTCTCCTTTTTTTTGGGGGGGGGGGAGTGTATCTTTCAAGTGGGAAATAGTCCTTATGCTGTTTTGAAGTACTGTTTCATAATGTTTTCAAGACAATTACTTTGCATTTTAAAACACTTAAGAAGTTTTGTTAAATGTCAAATTTTGATATGAAGGGCATGGAACAGATTGACATAGCAAAGAACAAGGCAGATGGTGGTTTTGATCTTACCCTTCCCTCCATATCTGAACTCCTCCACTGTTCTTAAGATACTTTGAAGAGGTCCCTTCCTTAATCCCTGCACCGTGTACTTCCCAGCAGCTAACTTGGGCAATTTTCCATGGCACTAAACTGGAAACTCAGAATGCTCATAATGCCACATGCCCCTGATTTCTAGGCTTTGCAAATAATTTGATATCTAATCCTAATTGAGATAGTCATTGCTTTGATGAAATCTTTTCCAAGTAAATTTCTTGGGCAGAACATTGCAGTATTTTTATAATTGCATGGCCTTAGGCATTATTGGTGTGTGCTATGATTATTCATCCCAGGGCTTGTCTGGGGCACATAGGGACTGCTTTTGAAAGTGCCAAATGATCATTTGTTTGTGAAATATTCATTGATCATACATGTTAAATTCAAGTTTCATTAGCTTTACAAAAGGACAGAGTGACTATCAGCTTGCTCCTAAATTAGTTGCAAAAGTTACATACAGTATCTATTTAGGGGAAAACTGGTATTTCAGGATTCTTATACAAAGAATTCTTACATACAAAGCAGCATTGATCAGTGTATAGAGATACTTACCTGGAATTTTTCCTTTTTTTGTCCCAGGATGGTGGCTAAGAGTTCAGTATTGGGGTTGATCTCCGATCTTGCCACTTCCTAATTGTGTAACCTGCGGCAAATCTCCAGATGTCTCTAAGCCACCATTTTTTTCTTTTTCAAATGAAGATATTAATGCAGATTGAGAATCCCATGTCTGAAATGCTTGGAATGAGAGATATTTTACATTTTGGACTTTTTTCAAATTTTGGAATATTTGCATATGCATAATGAGATATCTTGGGAATGGCACTCAAGTCTAAATACAAAATTCATTTATGCTTCATTTATATACTTTGTACACAAAACCTGAAGGTAATTTTACACATTATTTTTAGTGTGCCTGTGTTTTGACCACAGCCCCCTCACATGAGATCAGATGTAGAATTTTCCACTTCTGGCATCATGTCAGGGCTCAAAAATTTTGGATATTGGGATATTTCAGATCAGGGACATTTAGCCTATTATTGTGATGAGGATCAGCTAAACTTTGTGAAATGTTTCACACAGACCAGAGTAAGTGCTCCATGCTTTATGAAGGCGGCTGTTAGGATTGTGGATATTCTCATTTTTAAAAAGCCATTAGGGCCGGCGCCGCGGCTCACTAGGCTAATCCTCCGCCTAGCGGCGCCGGCACACCGGGTTCTAGTCCCGGTCGGGGCGCCGGATTCTGTCCCGGTTGCCCCTCTTCCAGGCCAGCTCTCTGCTGTGGCCAGGGAGTGCAGTGGAGGATGGCCCAGGTGCTTGGGCCCTGCACCCCATGGGAGACCAGGAAAAGCACCTGGTTCCTGGCTCCTGCCATCGGATCAGCGCGGTGCGCCGGCCGCAGCGCGCTGGCCGCGGTGGCCATTGGAGGGTGAACCAACGGCAAAGGAAGACCTTTCTCTCTCTCTCTCTCTCTCACTGTCCACTCTGCCTGTCAAAAAAAAAAAAGCCATTAGGCAGGCCGGTGCCGTGGCTCACTAGGCTAATCCTCCGCCTTGCGGCGCCAGCACCCCGGGTTCTAGTCCCAGTCGGGGCGCCGGATTCTGTCCCGGTTGCCCCTCTTCCAGGCCAGCTCTCTGCTGTGGCCAGGGAGTGCAGTGGAGGATGGCCCAAGTGCTTGGGCCCTGCACCCCGTGGGAGACCAGGATAAGCACCTGGCTCCTGCCATTGGATCAGCGCGGTGCGCTGGCCGCAGCGCACCAGCCGCGGTGGCCATTGGAGGGTGAACCAATGGCAAAAAGGAAGACCTTTCTCTCTGTTTCTCTCTCTCTCACTGTCCACTCTGCCTGTCAAAAAAAAAAAAAAAAGCCATTAGGCATTATGTTAGGGAACTATTGTGTAAATGTTTAAACTGTGTCAGTTACATTGTCTAGTGTTTTTAGGGTGAGTATATTTCTGCTACTTTTTTTTTTTTTTGCAATAGTATTTATTGTGCTTGAAAGTTTCCAGACTTCCTAGAGAATGTACCATCTCTTATCTTTCTGTTTCCATTACAGATGTGTTAAAATTTCCAAATAGGGGTGGGTGTTTGGCATTGTGGCTAAGACATCGTTTGTGTCGCTCCCCCTCTTCGTGGAGGAACGACACAGGACCCTGCGCTGTTCTTTTGTCTGCTCGGCCCTCCCCGGGTTTACTGCTGGTTCTTCCCGGGTTGGCTACCGTTCCTTCCACCTCCGTGGAAGGGCGGTTCCCCCTGCCACTTTCCCCACTTCCGCGGGGGAGTGGCACACCGCCGGCCGGCTCTCTCGGGGGCTGCACAGGTGTTCCCCTTAGATGTTCCTGGTGCATGTTGTCTCTCTCCTCCTTTATAGTCCTCTTCCACCAATCCCAACTCTGCTACCCACACGCCGAGTACGCTGCTCTCCTCCATTCAGGAGCAGGTCCTGCTGTTTATTGGTTGAACTGGAGGCAGCTGTGTAGAAGCTGTTTCCTCCTCTCCCAGCGCCATATTGTGGGAGAGCAGATGCATAGAATAAGTCTTAATTCCAGTAACTTAGTCTAGTCTGAGTTGCTCCCAGTTGCTCCCCACAGTTTGGAACACCTGCATCCCATATTGCAGTGCCTAGGTTCAAGTCCCAGTTTCTCTTCTAATTCTAGCTTTCTGCTCACGTGTACTCTGAGATGTTGGGCCCCTGCCACTTATGTGGGAGACCTGAGTTGAGTTCCTGGCTCCTGGCTCCCTGCTTTGGCTTGGCCTGATTCCACCTGACTGTTGCAGGCATTTGGGGAGTGAATCAGCAGGTGGGAGAGCTCTCAATCCACCCCTCCCCCGCTGCCTTTCAAATAAAATAAATAAATAAATAAAAATTTAAATTAAAAAATGTTCCAGCAGCCGGCACTGTAGCGCAGCGGGTTAAAGCCCTGGTTTGAAGCGCTGGCATCCCCTGTGGGTCCCAGTTCTAGTCCCAGTTGCTCCTCTTCCTATCCAACTCTCTGCTATGGCCTGGGAAAGCAGTGGAAGATGGCCAAAGTCTTTGGGCCCCTGTACCCATGTGGGAGACCCAGAAGAAGCTCCTGGCTCCTGGCTTCAGATCGGCGCAGCTCCGGCAGTTGCAGCCATCTGGGGAGTGAACCAGCGGATGGAAGACCTCTCTCTCTGCCTCTCCTCTCTCTGTAACTCTGTCTTTCAAATAAAAAATGTTCCAAACAACCAACATAGGAAGGAACGCTTGGGAGATCACCCTCTTGGAAGGGGGAACTGTAGAGTTTATTCTCTGAGCAGTCAAACCATTGGTCCTTTTATCAGTGATCACTGAGGACTCCCTGGAGCGCTACCTCTTCCTGACAATCTTAATCAACTACTGACCAGACTCCAACTCCTTAGCTTCTTAGATGCCCCCAAATTCCCTCCTCCTAAATTGCAGTGACTTTCCGAAGCCACTGGTATTTTGTTCAATTATTTTTTCAAATTGATTTTTGTCAGTTGATTCCCATCAAGTATTTCAAGTTGCCCCCATGGACATCAGTGAGATAAATTGAGAGATATTTCCAGCAATGTACTTTCATGATGTCTTCTTTAAAGATATTTGTAATTTTCTATTTATAATTATTAAGGCACACAAACATAGAGAACTCTATTCATTCATTGATAAGCCCTTGGTTTGTTTTAATAACTGTTTATGTTTAGCATCAGATATTATTGTGTAACTGCACTTACTAGAAGACAGTACCTTTTGTGGAATATAAAATGCTAGTGTGTATGAGCAATGTTGTATTTCCTTTGGAATCCATTTCTTTAAGCCTCCACATGTTCAGGTGGTTTATCTGAGCCCACTGATAATAGCTGTTACTATGGCTGCATGCTATTTCATTTGTTGAACTGATGCTTGATAAATGTCATTGAATTTTCTGCAATTTGGAATTTAAATAAAAGTGGGTTTTTTTTCTGCCTTATGGAGGTAAGATTAGAAAACTGGAGTTAAAAATCCAAGCCTTGTATTCCTAAATCAGAGTTGTGCAATGCTTGTGTGTGCATTGCTCTGGGACCGTGGACTTTGAGACTGTTCCCTCCTACATTCAGAAGCCTTGGCCCTGACCCTGGGGACAGAGTGGGAAGATAGATTAACTCAAATAATGAAATGTCAAATCAGCCTCTCTGAAAAATGAGTTTCTTCTTTTAAGATCGCTGACAGATGGTGACTGAAGCTTTGGCTTTTCATTATGGTTTTTCACGTGGGCTCATATTTTATGTTCTACGGATTCTTATCAAACCACAAGATACAAATGTGTCTTCCAAACATGTTGATCCAAGTAAAGTGACAAAAGATCTTTTGAAATGTAATTTTCTCCTGTGGCAGAAATCAATCAGAAGGTGCAGACAGTAGAGAGGGTGGGCCCCTCACAAGGCAGTGCTCTGTCGTGGATTTGAATACAGACACAGAAGCAGAATCGGCTTTGCCATTGACTCCTTTTGTGACCTTGAAAACCTCTTTGTGCTTCAGTTTCCCCAACCATAAAATGGGGCTAGCAATAGTAACTTATCTCATTCAGCTGTTATAGAATTCACTGAATTAATATATTTAAACACACAACAGCCCAAATGTGGTGAGCATTATTATATGAATATTAGCAATTTTTATAGGAATCTTTGTTTCTGTTCTAGTGGGAGTCTAAAAATCATCAAGCTATTTTTCATTGTTAAATTGCTAAGTAATTTTTTTGGAAAGATTTATTTATTTATTTGAGAGGCAGACTTACAAAGAGAGCGAGAGACAGAGAGAGGTCTTCCATCTCCTGGTTCATTCCCCAAATGGCTGCAATGGCTGGAGCTGTCAAGAGTTTCTTCCAGGTCTTGCACATGGCTGCTGGGCCCAAGGACTTGGTCCATCTTCCAGCTGCTTTCCCAGGCCATGCTGGATTGGAAGTGGAGCAGCTGGGACTCGAACTGGCGCCCACAAGGGATGCTGGCAGAGCAGGCAGAAGCTTTACCCTCTACACCACAGCAACAACCCTGTATATATTTATTTTAGAGACAGAGATCTTACTGCTGGTTCACTCCCTAATTGTTCACAACAGATATTAAGACAGGAGCTAGGAATTCAGTCCAGGTTTCCTATGTTGGTGGTAGGAACCCAATTACTTGAGCCATCACCACTGCCTCTTAGGGTCTACAACATTACCAGGAAGCTGGAGTCAAGAGCTGGGGCTGGGCCGGCGCCGCGGCTCACTAGGCTAATCCTCCACCTTGTGGCACCAGCACACCGGGTTCTAGTCCCGGTTGGGGCACCGGATTCTGTCCCGGTTGCCCCTCTTCCAGGCCAGCCCTCTGCTGTGGCCTGGGAGTGCAGTGGAGGATGGCCCAAGTGCTTGGGCCCTGCACCCCATGGGAGACCAGGAAAAGCACCTGGCTCCTGGCTCCTGCCATCGGATCAGCGCGGTGCGTCGGCCGTGGCGGCCATTGGAGGGTGAACCAACGGCTAAGGAAGACCTTTCTCTCTGTCTCTCTCTCACTGTCCACTCTGCCTGTCAAAAAAAAAAAAAAAAAAAAAAAGAGCTGGGGCTGGGAATTGAATCCAGGTGCCTCCCATATGAGACATGGGCACTTTTTTTAAAAAATTTATTTGACAGAGTTATAGACAGTGAGAGAGAGACAGAAAGGTCTTCCTTCCGTTGGTTCACAGCACTGGCCTGAGGTGTGGGCATTCTAATTAGCTTTTTTTTAATTTATTTATTTTTATTTTTATTTTTTGACAGGCAGAGTGGACAGTGAGAGAGAGAGACAGAGAAAGGTCTTCCTTTTTGCCATTGGTTCACCCTCCAATGGCCGCCGCAGCCGGTGCACCGTGCTGATCCGAAGCCAGGAGCCAGATACTTCTCCTGGTCTCCCATGGGGTGCAGGGCCCAAGCACTTGGGCCATCCTCCACTGCACTCCCTGGCCACAGCAGAGAGCTGGCCTGGAAGAGGGGCAACCGGGACAGAATCCGGCACCCCGACCGGGACTAGAACCCGGTGTGCCAGTGCCACAAGGTGGAGGATTAGCCTAGTGAGCCGCGACGCCGGCCCTAACTAGCTTCTTAACAGCTAAACCAAATGCTTGCCCAAGAACTGTTAGTTTTGAAAGACAGCACAGAAGCTGTTTTGTGTATCTGAAAGTCATATCAGCATCTTGGCATTTCCTTGATTTTGTTTGTTCTCATAAAGCAAATGAGTAACATAATTGGAATTGAACAAATTCACCTTATCATGGGAAGAACATCAGAATCCCATCCTCTGAAAAAACTCTAATTTCGGTAAGAGCAGTTTTAAGCAGACAGGATTTTAAGAATTCTGAGGCCAAAAGCTACATCCAGGATGTATTAGTACCAAAAACTACAGCTGTGCACTCTACACTAAGCTTTGTACTCTGTCAAAATTTACTGAGCTGTGTGCTAAAATGAATAAAGTTTATTGTGTGTAGAGTTACCTTCATGAATCTGTAGGTTTTTTTAAAAGCTAAATTCATGGTGGTGAATGTTATAGACATTTAGTGTGTGTTTTTGACTAAATTAACAGTAAAGTGGCTACATGAATA
Source organism: Oryctolagus cuniculus (assembly GCF_964237555.1). Taxonomy (NCBI): domain Eukaryota; kingdom Metazoa; phylum Chordata; class Mammalia; order Lagomorpha; family Leporidae; genus Oryctolagus; species Oryctolagus cuniculus. Next base: position 29,672,970 of record NC_091453.1, on the reverse strand, counting down.
GAATCATTTCATTTTTCAGTGATGGATTACGTTGGGAAATTAAGGATGCATAAGGGGTTCAATTTTATGTCCTTCATTTTGAAATTTTATGTCAACTTCCACAAGTCCAGTTTTCATCATCATTATTATTTATCTTACAACTAATAACTGCCCTTATGTGTGGGGTACAGTGTGATAATTCCATACATGTATACAATCAGATCAGGATAACTAGAATTTCCATCACCTAAAACATTTATAATTTCCTTGTGTTGGGAACATTCAAAATCCTTTAATCTAGCCCCAAAGTCCAATTTTAACAGCAAATCTCAGGTCCTTGAACAGGCTTTGGAGGTCTACGGTTTTTAAGACTGATCCTAAGAATGAAATCAGTGGCTAGCCTTGGTCCTGTGTCTGTTGCAGTCAGATATTTCTCTCGAGTGTGACCTTCTGCTCTCATGTATGTTGTCAGACATGCAGCTGCTAAGATAGACATTTTGATATAATCACCGAGAAAGTTTTTAAGGTTGGACACACTTAGCAAAAATGAAATCCCCTTTGTTCTTTCTAGAAATAGTAGCTGCTGTCTGAGACTTGGCTTCTGAATGAGGAACTCTATCCATCTGTAAGGTGAACACAGCCCCAGGCTCTGTGTGTGAGCCAACACGGACTTTTCTCATCAGCCTTGGTGTGAGGAGCTTGACCTGAATCCCTGTAAAGTGCTTGATCCTGATAACTTACTGTACTTTGTCCCAGGTATGGCAGCAGCCAAGCTTCTGCATGATTCTGGCCTGAATGTGATTGTTCTGGAAGCCCGAGACCGTGTGGGTGGCCGGACTTACACCATTAGGGTAAGACATTAAAGATGGAGTGGGGAAAAATGAGCGTGAGGCCCGAAAGCCTTCAATTTCACTTGATTCTTTCTGAGAGGGCGAAAAGGACCCTGAAGTATTCTTCACTTTTCTCTCCATTTGCCTTCCTTCCAACTCGTCTGTTCTTTTTCATCTGCTCACCTCAGGATATTTGACATCATAAAACTAGGATGGGGGAGGAAGGAAATTGGCAGGAGTGTGTGTGTGTGTGTATGTGTGTACGTGTGTGAAGTGGGAGAAAATATCACCATTTTTATACTTCCCATCCTTAACTTTGAGGCTTCTCTAACATCAGCACTATCATTTCAACCACACAAACTAAATGTTTTTTAGAGTTTCTGCCTCATTTATATTTTTATGTTATTTTATCAATATTAATCTATATTATTTTTAAATGACGAGTCATAACTATTACATTTTTAGAGTACAACGTGATGCTTTGATATATGTATACAATGCAATGTGATTAAAACAAACTAATTAACATACCCCTCACCTCATTTCCTTGATTATTTTTATGGTGATACATTTGGAATTTACTCCTTGATTATTTTAACATAACATTATTATTGAGTATAATAACTTGTTGTGCAAAACTTATTCCAGCTGTTTAGGTGACACTTTGTACTCTTTGACTAGTAATTCTCCATTGCCCTGCTCCCCACCACCAGTCTATGTCAAGCATCACTCTACTCTCTACTTCTGTGCATTTAACCTCTACCCTTGTATTAAGTGAAGTGAATGAACTAGAGTTGAGAACAGAATCTAGTTTTCCATGGATACACCTGAAGATGTATCTATAACCAGTAAAATACCAATTGGTTTATTTCAGGACTTTTTATTTTTTAGGAATATTTTCACAAATATTTTTCTTTTATTTTTCCCATGGGAAAACAGAACCAAAAAGTTAAATATGTGGACCTTGGAGGATCCTATGTTGGGCCAACCCAGAATCGTATTTTAAGATTAGCCAAGGAACTAGGATTGGAGACCTACAAAGTGAATGAAGTTGAGCGTCTGATCCACCATGTAAAGGTAAACCTCGGCCAGTCTGAATGATTTGAAAGCTTCTCTATGGGTATTTTCCTGTATCAGTTCCAGATTGTTCTCTTGGACAATCTTCTGTATCATTACTGGATGATGCATATGTATTTGACAAATGTCTGTCAGTCACTTTGAGAATTTATTCAGTATTAACAAAGGGCGTTTAGGTGGGAATTCTAACCCAACCTCGAGAGATTATTAATGAAATGGTATTCCGTTTAACAAAATGTTTAATACAGTAGAGGAAAAACTTCTGTGATTTATTTATTAAATATCTCTAAATACCTGGGACTCTTTCAAGTTCTATGAGGGTACTTCAACAAGTTTGTAGAGAAATGGAATTGAAATGTGTCTTCTGATGCAGATTTTTTAAATCCATGCATAGTTTTTTTTCATAATACACACTTTTTGAGTTTTCTGAAGACCCCTTTATACAAAAACCTGCTTAGACTTCACATTATAAACACTATTTTTTTTAACTTTTATTCAATGAATATAAATTTCCAAAGTACGATTTATGGATTACAATGGCTTCCCCCACATACCGTCCCTCCCACCCACTACCCTCCCCTTTCCCACTCCCTCTCCCCTTCCATTCACATCAAGATTCATTTTCGATTATCTTAATATACAGAAGATCAGCTTAGTATACATTAAGTAAGGATTTCAACAGTTTGCTCCCACACAGAAACATAAAGTGAAAAATAATAGATGATTTTTTTTAAATGATGATGAAATCAGATCAGACCTATTGTCATGTTTAATCCCAGTGAGAGTCAAGTTGGGAGTTGATAATTTCTTTTTTTTTTTTTTTTACAGAGGATCAGTTTAGTATACATTAAGTAAAGATTTCAACAGTTTGCACCCCCATAGAAACACAAAGTGAAATATATTGTTTGAGTACTCGTTATAGCATTAAATCTCAATGTACAGCACATTAAGGACAGAGATCCTACATGAGGACATGAGTGACTCCTGTTGTTGACTTTACCAATTCACACTCCTGTCTATGGCATCAGTAGTCTCCCTATGCTCCAGTCATGAGTTTCCAAGGCTATGGAAGCCCTCTGAGTTCTCCGATTCTTATCTTGTTTAGACAAGGTCATAGTCAAAGTGGAGGTTCTCTCCTCCCTTCAGAGAAAGGTACCTCCTTCTTTGAAGACCTGTTCTTTCCACTGGGATCTCACTCGCAGAGATCTTTTGCCAGAGTGTCTTGGCTTTCCATGCCTGAAATACTCTCATGGGCTTTTCAGCCAGATCCGAATGCCTTTAGGGCTGATTCTGAGGCCAGAGTGCTATTTAGGACATCTGCCATTCTATGAGTCTGCTGAGTATCTCACTTCCCATGTTGGATCACTCTCCCCTTTATTTATTCCACCGGTTAGTGTTAGCAGGTACTAGACTTGTATAAACACTATTTATTCATTTATTTCTTTAAAGTGGAAGTGACAGAGGGAGCAGAGGAGTGAGGGGAGAACAGAAAGAGAATGAGATCCTCTATCTGCTGGTTCACTCCCAAAATGACCACAACATCTGGAGCTTGTCCAAGCTGAAGCCAGGAGTCGAGAGCCTGGAGCTCCATCCAGGCCTCATGCATGGGTGGCAGGGTCCTAGATATGTGAGCCATCTGCTGCTGCTTTCCATGGCACATGGGCAGAGGTCTGGATCAGAGGCAGAGCAGCCAGGACTTGAACCAGTGCTCCAGTACAGGATGCCAGCATTGCAGGTGGCAGCTCAGCTCATTGCGCCACAGCGCTGGCCTCACAAAGTCTGTTTTTTAATATATATAATGGAATATTCAGAAATTTTGCCATTGTGTGCTACATATCAGCTAAGGCTGCTCTTCTTTGGACTTTGACACAAAGTGGCTCAAGTTCCAAATCTTAGCTTTTGTGGGGGAAACTCCATTGATCTCCCCAACATTTCTGTGAAGTTACTGGGTCTCTCATTCCTGTGATCACTTGTGATTTATTTCCTGCTTCCACGACACTTAGGCTCATTCACGTCTCGTGACCTGTGACCTTCTCCACCTTTGCTCTATGCCAGCCTGAGCTCAAACTCACCTCTTTGTGTTGATTTTTTCCTCAGACCTCCCTAAGTATCTGTGTGCCCCAGACGTGACTAGAGTTTTGAGAAGTGGCAGGGGGTGAGGGGTGGCTTTGAAACTGCAGAAACACAAACAGCTTAGAAATGAATATTGTATATCATTCTAGTAACTCCTTAGACCTTGAGAATCTCCCACTGGTCACATTTCCCTGTAGAGTTCAGTCTCCCACCATGTTGCTTGCCCTCAGTTTCTCTTCACATATCCCTGCTCCTGTTTTCCCAGAATCTTCATCTTGGTCCCCAACGCACTGATACGCTGAAACAAAGGGAATCCAGGGCCCACTCCAGAGTCCCACCAAATAACTGGCAGAGGTTTTGAATTTCAGTCTTACTCACTTGAAAGTAAGCAGTAGGAAGACGTGTGAGAGGCCATCAAGATGCCCATGGAACATGTGTATTATAAAATACTATGCATGGATTTCAAAAGTTTTTGCCTCCAAATCAGCTTATCTTTTAATTCTATCTTTGGCATGAACTTTTTAAAGTTCTCTTATATTCCTTCCTGGTAGAAATTGCCCCCTTAGAAGGCAGAAGAAACTAGCAACAGTCAGTTTTGACTTCTGTAACAATTCTGACATCCTTATATTATTTGTGAGTGATAATATCGAGGACAAACAGCAGACCACACACATTATGAATCATTTGCTAGAACAGGATCCAAGCATCTACTTAATTTGCCATAATGCAGGTAAAATGATTCCTTACTTTATAAATAAATGTTTCGGTTGACCTTAAAACTTTGTTTTATGAGCCTTTTCACTTTGCTTCCATATGTGTCTAGTAGAAAAAGAGACACATGAATTATAAATGAGACTGTTGCATGGTAATGGTGAGATTTGATGACAATCAATCAGCAGTTCTTAGTAAATATCCTTTGTTGAGTTCTTTGCTTTTTTAAATGTAGGTCACGTTGACTGATTTCTCATGTCTCCCTTGTCCCGCCGCTAAGACTTGCAGAGATAGACTTCTAACACTAGGCTCTCTCAGACTTTTCCAGACAGGGGCGATGACCAGAGATTATATTTGCTTTTCTGTCTTTGTGTATCCAGGAATTCATCTTAGTTCAGAGCTATATCCAGAATGCTTTGGCTTTTTTTTTTTTTCCTGATAATCTTCTGATTGACATTAAGTCCCTTGCTTGAGAGGAATTTCTCACAGGAATCAATAATGAGAATGGTGTTAAATGATTTTTAATAGTGATGACCAAATATGCTACTTTCTTTGATGATTTCCCATAATCTGTGTACAGCTAAGAAACTGCAAGTAACATATGCCAACGGAGTTCTTTATGAAGCTTAAAATAAATGTTATCACTTTTTAATTATTACAGAAGTAAAGCATGTTTATTGTAAAAATGTAATTAGAAAGTAGTAATAAAGAAAACAATTTTAAAAACCTTTTGTAAGCCTGTCTTGGGAAAATCACTCTATAATACTGTCTTGGTTTGTAGATTTTCACATTCCTGTGTTGCTATTTTCTGACCTCTGCTGGAGGAAGTGGGAAATATCAGTGCATTTAAAAATATATGCATATGCATATGTGTATATGCTGCCTCAGTCTCTAATTCTTAGTAATGAGACACATTGAAATACTAATGATGCAGTCAAGTAAAAGATTTTGGAATCTTGGCAAAAGACCCAGTTTGACCTCCTTATGGTCATATCTGGAGAGAAACTGCATGATAATAAGTAATCATAAAGCTAAGACATGTTTCTCAAGCTAAATACTGATTCTCTACTATCACCACCTTCTTGTATTGGCCACATGTCATTTTTCTCATTTTTAACGTATAAAAAGCATCTTGGATGGCTATGTGCATTTCTGGGATTATTAGCAAGAGCTCTGACATTCTATCTCCTACTGCAGGCTAGAGAATGTAGTTCAGAAATTGTCTCCTCCGCATGGAAGATAGGCCTTTGGACATTTTGACATTGCTCTCTATTGCCAGTTTTAATAATTACTGTCCCCAAATGCAAATGATAGCACATGTAAATATATAGTACAAGGGAATCTTCTAAAAATTCATGCAAAGTAATTCTGGAAAAGTTATGCATGGATTTCAGAATTTTTTGCATTAAAATTAGCTTCTCTGAATTTTATTTTCCACAAACTGTTTTGGAATATACCCTTGTTTATTCGTGCCTTGTTTCTTCAGCAGACCTACATTATTTCTTAACCTGAATCCTGAGAGGATCAAGCCATTTTGTGAGATCCTTGCTGTCTGAATCAGCCTGTTGAAGGAATTTGCTTTGTAAATTTCTTACATGTCTGTTAATGGATGATCATTTTAAATGCAGCCTTATCAACATTAGGCTAAGGACCTTGAGTCTGTTGCTTGATACTGAAATTGATTAAATTCAGCTACCTGGAAAAGGGGAGTGATACAATGGCTCATGGTGGGCTAGTTATCCAATAAAATGGCATCTTTCCTTGAGAGAGGAGAACTTCCGGTATCACCAGTTTCCTGTCATTGTAGAAGATATATGTGTGGTCTGCTGAAAGGTGAAGTTTGTTCATGCTGGCTCCATAGTAGGTATCCATGAACCCATGGTGTGCTTCGATGAATACTGTTTCTATCAGAAATATTTATATCTATTGAGTGGCATTCACTTTTAGTGCTAGTGTGCATGTGTTTTTTTAAATTTATTTGACAGGTAGAATTATAGACAGTGAGAGAGAGACAGAGAGAAAGGTCTTCCTTCCGTTGATTCATTTCCCAAATGGCCTCTATGGCCGGTGCTGCACCGATCTGAAGCCAGGAGCCAGGAGCTTCTTCCTGGTCTCCCACGGGTGCAGCGGCCCAAGCACTTGGGCCATCCTTCACTGCCCTCCCGGGCCACAGCAGAGAGCTGAACTGGAAGAGGAGCAACCGGGACTAGAACCGGTGCCTATATGGGATGCCGGTGCCGCAGGTGGAGGATTAACCAAGTGAGCCATGGCGTCGGCCTGCATATGTTTTATGTTGTTAAAACATGGTGTCCCAATGATGACTTTGTGAATAAAAAATATGATGCCAAACTATATTGATTTGATTATCAGTAAGAAAAGTGCTTCAACTCAAATCTATATAATTTAGAAGGGGTTTTCTTTTACTTATTTTAAAAAAGATTTATTTATTTGAAAGAGTTACAGAGAAGAAGGGAGGGAGGGAGAGAGAGAGAGTCTTCCATCTACTGGCCACTCCCCAAACAGCCACAATGGCTGGGGCTGGGTCAGGCTGCAGGGAGGAGCCAGCAAGGCCATCCTGATCTCCCAAATTGGTGCAGGGGCCCAAGCACTTGGACCATCTTTTGCTGTTTTCCCAAGCACATTAGCAGGGAACAGGGAGCGGAGTCAGAAGTGGAGCAGCAGGGACATGAACCAGCGCCCATATTGGATGCCAGCATTATAGGTGGAAGCTTAACCTGGCCCCTTTTTCACTTCCGTGGTCAGTGATGCAGCCATTAGTACTTGGTTACTGTTGAGCATCTGCTGAGATTTTTGGTCTGTTTTACAAAGAGTAATGCTGATTTTTACTGATACACTTTAGAAGACTGCTGTATGCCTTGGAAGTGACTTGCAAAAATTGTTTCCTTTTAAGGAATATATCACAGTTAAAAAGTAAAAAACAAAAACTAAAACTTCTTAAGGAATCGTGCTATACAGTACTTTCACTTACATCACTTCTTCTTATATTGTGAGTTTTCATGCACCCATCTATCTGTATGGTTCTTTTACTGTTTGTTTTTTACTCTTTTGTGGTTTTACTTTGAAGAAGTTTGGAAAAAATTCTGAGATCAGGAACAATTTAGGCTAGTGACAAATAAAATGTCTCCGTTTCAGCTTTCATCAGTCTGAACTTTGAAACTAAAGTCCAAAGTATCTGTGCAACTGTTTTAGGACTAGAAGTTAATGCTATGATTTGGATATTGGTTTGGATCTTAATTGTCCTCCAAAGACCCTTTTGTTAAAGATTTGGTTCCCAAAATCTTACGTTAATGCTACTAAGATGGTGAAACTTAATCCAATTATGGTGTCTGCGGGTGGAGCCTTTGAAAGGTGATTACATTGCATTATATTGTTGGGATAGAGCCCCCCATGGTTGAATCATGTTGGCTTTACAAAGAGAGATGTAGAAGTAAGCTCCCTCTTGCCATGTGATGCGCTGTACCTCTTTGGGCTGTGGCCAGCAAGAACACCATCACAAACCAACGGGGCCACCCAATCTTGGACTATGAACCTCCAAACCATGAGCCACAATAAACCTCTTTCTTTCATAAGTAGCCTTTATCAGTTATTTTCTTGTAGTAATGAAAAGCTGCCTAATACAGGTGAACTCTTAAGACGTTGGTCAACGTCAAGATGCAGAGTAACTTAAAATTAAGGAGCTCAATGTCATACTAACAATCATTTCCAAACTTCAGCTATCTGAAGAAACTGAGCAAATAGACACTCTCAGCTTAGCCAAATTCCCAGTGGGCAAAAGCCAAATTCATTGTGAAAGTTCCTTTTGTATTGTATGTGATCAACTTGAAGTCAATAGAGGTGTGTGAATGAAGAGACAGCTCTCAAAATGATGACCTAATTGTTGTTGCTGTAACTGCTATTGTTCTAATAACCTCATAGCAGGAAGAGCATTTGGTTCAACCCCTCAGTCTTGTTGACAACTCTGAAATCCAGTTGAAGTCACAGTAGACAAAAATCACAGGCAGCCAGGATAAATTGTAGATATCTACCTACAATACTATTTCAGTGAATCTTTCTGTCTAAACTCAGTAACAGGGAATAGCAACAGAGAAGAGAAATATTGAGAAATAAAATATTCAAGTGATAACCGCATTTAACAAATAGAAATTATCTTGTTATATGGGGGACTTCAAAAAGTTCATGGTAAGTAGAATTAAAAGATAAGTTTATTTTTGGTGCAAAAAATGTGAAATCCATGCCTTTGAGGAGATCCTCGAAAAGTTCATGAAACAGTGCATATTATGAAAAAGCCGTTGGCCGGCGCCGCGGCTCACTAGGCTAATCCTCCGCCTTGCGGCGCCGGCACACTGGGTTCTAGTCCTGGTCAGGGCGCCGGATTTTGTCCCGGTTGCCCCTCTTCCAGGCCAGCTCTCTGCTGTGGTCAGGGAGTGCAGTGGAGGATGGCCCAGGTGCTTGGGCCCTGCACCCCATGGGAGACCAGGAGAAGTACCTGGCTCTTGCCATCGGATCAGCGCGGTGCGCCAGCTGCAGCGCGCCGGCCACGGTGGCCATTGGAGGGTGAACCAACGGCAAAGGAAGACCTTTCTCTCTCTGTCTCTCTCTCTCACTGTCTACTCTGCCTGTCAAAAAAAAAAAAAAAAAAAAAAAGCCGTGCATGGATTTCAAAGACATTTTTGCACCAAAATAAACTTATCTTTTAATTTCATTTTCTGTGAACTTTTTGAAGTCCCCTCATGTAAGACCTTGGCCTCTTCTAAAGATCCATGAGCCAGAAGTATGCAGTCTTCTTCAGGCCCTTAATATCCCCTTCTTCATGCCCCATCACCAATCCTATTAATCCAGGGAAGCCTGGATCAAAGTCCAGAGTGCACTTGTGTCTCTCATGATGACAGAAGTCTCCAGCTGCCCATTTCACATGAACTTCACACTTGCCACGCTGAGCTTACCCACTCCACAAATCTGCTGTATCTAAGGTGGGCTTAATGAACCTTCTCTTCCACTCCCACCCCCACTCCATTTTATGTCTTATTTATGGGAAAAAATGTGTCTTTATCACCATGGGAAATTTTTTTAAAGAAAAAAAATGTGACGAGTAGTAATTTTCTCTTCTGCAAGTGAAACCCATTTGTCTAGTGATCATTCTGAAGCTAAATGCTAATTTATTCTGGAAACCAAAGTGCTTATTTGTGTTCTTTGGAGAATACAGGCAGATCTGCAACATGTAATAATTTGCTCAAAATTATGTCTTTGATGGCTGGATTTGGAGCAGCATTTTGGGATGGGAAACGGGTTTATTCTAGGCCTCCATAGTTTCCATTTGGAACTTCAAATGTGACAGACTCAATAAACATACTCTATACACGCACATGTGCACACACACACATGCATCTCGATAAACTCAATAGGGGCTGCAGTTGTGGGTAACAGAGAGCTAGTTTTTTTTTTTTAAAGATGTATTTATTTAACTGAAATTGAGAGTTACAGAAGAGAGAGGGAGAGATCTTCCATCAGACAGTTTACTCCCCAAATGACCGCAACAACTAGGGCTGGGCCAGGTCAAAGCCAGGAGCCTGGAACTTCCTCCAGGTCTCCCATGTGGGTGCAGGGGCCCAAGCACTTGGGCCATCTTCTGCTGCTTTCCCAGGTGCATTAGCAGGGAGCTGAATTAGAATTGGAGCAGCCAGTGGCAGCTTAACCCCTTACACCACAATACCATCCACCAGAGTTAGTTTTAAATTATGCTTGGGGTGGAGGGTAGAGTGTGTATAGAATTCAGCTATGATGGTGAAATTCACTAAGGGAAACAGGGCTATAGCTTAAATCTTGTGCAGAATTTTACACTATCTCTAAGGACACTTCAAAAAGTTTATGGAGAAAATGGAATTACAAGGTAAGTCTGGTGCAAAAATTTTGGAAATTCATTCATAGTTTTTCATAATATGAATTTTCCATGAACTTAAATTTTTTATTTAGTTTATTAATTTATAAGGAGAGAGATAGAGACTGAGAAAGAGAGAACACTTCTGTCCACTGATTCATTCCCCAAATACTCACAGTGGCTCAGTCTGGGCTAAGCCAAAGCTCAGAACCAGGAACTCACTCCAGGTCTTCCACTTAGGTGGCAAGAACCTAGTTACCTGAGCCATCACCACTGCCTCTGAGGCTGCACCCACACTCCATGAATTTTTTGAAGATCCCTAATATACCTTGTGATCCTGGGGTATGCCCAGGTAGTCCAAAGGACATACAGTGACAGGGATCCAGCAAACCAAAGGATGGTGACTAATAAGAGGACCATGTGAGGGCTTAAAGAGCCTCAGCAGCCTGCAGTTGGTACCAAGGGATTGACAGATGGCCTGAAAAGGTTTTGCCTACCTTGCCAAGAGCTCAGTGGCAGCAACCTGCAGAAAATCCTAGGCATGAATTTCCAGGCTGCCTTTCACATGGCTGGTGCCTTTCTTTTGGCCCTTGATGCCACAAGGACATAATAACTGTGATAATATTACTCTGGTGTGGACATCTAGAACTTACTAAGTATTTGCAGTTCCAAATAACTAAGTTATTTAGTTGTGAACTAGAAATTTTATCGCTATTAACTGGTGAGGATACACAAGTTAGAGTAATTGCAGATGACAATTTGGGTACTAAGAACACACTATACATTGCTCACTGCTAGATGAGAATGGTGGTGCTTTCTCTCATTTCCTTCTGAGCCTCAGCACTCATTGGCCCACTTTCCTGCCTGTCAAACTTGTATTGTCACATATGGAAAAAAGAAAATTCAAGATCCTCCTTTCCTTAAAGAATTTCCACAGTTGACTGAAGTTATCCCAGTGGCTCCCTCCCAAACTCTGTATCCTCCACAGTTTGCTGATTACAGTTTACGAAAACATGTTTGGAAATAGGGTGAATAGTTTTCTGTTGCTTGATTTTTTTAAAAAATTATTTATTTATTTGAGAGGTAGAGTTACAGACAGAGAGAGGGAAAGACAGAGAAAGGTCTTCCATCCGCTGGTTCACTCCCCAAATGGCCACAACGGCAGGAACTGGGCCAATCTGAAGCCAAGAGCCAGGAGCCAGGAGCTTCTTCCAGGTCTCTGACATGCATGCAGGGGTCCAAGCCCTTGGACCTTCTTCAACTGCCTTCCCAGGCCATTACCAGGGAGCTGGATCGAAAGAGGAGCAGCTGGGACACGAACCAGCATCCATATGGGATGCCGGCACAGCAGGTGGATGCTTAACCTACTATGTCACAGCATCGGCCCAGGTTTTCTCTTACTTGTACTTCCAGGGTTTTATATATATAGGTATACAAGGGGGTTTTAAGAAGTTAATGGAAAATTAATTAAAAGATATGTTTATTTTGTGCAAAATAATTAGAAATTCATGCATAGTTTTTTATAACATGTATTTTGCATGAACTCTTAGAAGATTCCTCATATATATGATTTCAGAATTCTTTTATCAAAATAAACTTATCTGTCAGTTCCATTTTCCATGAACTTTTTTTTTTGACAGGCAGAGTTAGTGAGAGAGACAGAAAGAAAGGTCTTCCTTTTTCCGTTGGTTCACCCTCCAAATGGCCGCCATGGCCTGCGCACTGCAGGGATCCGAAGCCAGGAGCCAAGTGCTTCCTCCTGGTCTCCCATGTGGGTGCAGGGCCCAAGGACCTGGGCCATCCTCCACTGCCTTCCCGGGCCACAGCAGAGAGCTGGACTGGAAGAGGAGCAATCGGGACAGAACCGGCACCCCAACCGGGACTAGAACCTGGGGTGCCGGCGCCGCACGTGGAGGATTAGCCTAGTGAGCCATGGTGCCAGCCTTTCCATGAACTTTTTAAAACCCTTGCATGTATATATATAGAAGCATATATATGTGTATGGAGTTTATGAAACATATTTGAAAGTTTAACACTTCTTTCAGTTTCTTCAGTTTTGGTTTCTTCCATTAACTTCAAGTACATTTATGTCATTTGAATTAGCATATATGTTATGCTTTGATTCTCATATATTTTTCTTTGCCCTTTTCTCCTGCCTTGCTTTCTTCCTTTTTTGGTGTCTTTCCCTCATCTCCTAGTCATCCACCTGTTCATTTATCTACCTGTGGCAACCATCCATCCATTCATCTTCCCATCTTCTCTTTATAGATCCTTATATAAAGAGGTCTGAAATGTCATACACCAAACGGCATAGCTTTTGCTTTTACCTGGATGGTGCAGTGTGAGATAATTTGCTACTTTCTTCTTTGTACATGTTAGTAATATTAGAACTTTTTATGGACTTCCTCTCATTTTTATTTTTGAAACTATAATCAGACATAGACTACTGTGCAGAGTTCATGACCTATGAGAAGAGGTTAGGTCCACTGTTTCCAACAGAGCTGTACCTCTCACCTGCCCAGGCAGCAGTCTCTTGTGTTACATATCTGTTAACAATAACTCAACTGCTTCCAGCCAGGCTTAGTGCGTGAGCATAGATCCTTTGAGTTTAGACTGTCTAGATCCCAAAGCAGCTGGTCTAATGCAGAACCTCAAAGGCTCTTATCCTAGTATGACTGAGCTGCAGAATTTTCCCATTCTCTCTCTCTCCTCTCTCTCTCTCTCTCTCTCTCTTTCTCTCTCTCTCTCTCTCTCTCTCTCTCTCTCTCACACACACACACACACACACACACTTGATCATTGACCTTTTGTGTGCCCTTGGCCATGTAATTTGTGCTTGTGTACCTTGATTTCTCCATTTGAACAGAGGGATGTTTTTACCTGTCTCTCTCAGTGATTTGAGGTTTGAAGGAGAAAAGATGTTCACAGAAAACATTGATTAACATCACTGTCACCAACGAGGCTGCTGTGATGCCCTGAACATCCTGAAAACATTCTGATAGGAAGGGTAGATAGTGTTTACTTTAGTTTTGAAAACACACTTCTCTAATTGGCTCTAGAATTATTATTATTAAAGAAGAATTTCAAAGATGAGACGCCAGGCAGGATGAAACTTTATAAATCCTTTTCCAAAGAGATCAGGCCAATAACTAAAATAAAACAAAAATAGTTGTGTAGTCTTGTTATGCACTGAACTACAAGCCTTTCCTCTTTAAGTCTAGTCTCTCTCTCTCTCTTTATCTCTCTCTTTTTCTTTCTGAATTATGAGTAGGCTAGAAGATCAACCATTTGACTGCAACTAAACTGACATTCCCAGATAAACAGACCACATAGGTCGTAGAAAAGAGTAAAATGCCCTTTTCTGGCCATGTTACTCTCTAAATTTCCATCGGCCCCACTGTAATCTTTTTAGATCCTAGGATATGAGACAGTGATTATGATTAAGCCAGTGGAGACCCTTTCCTCTGGATTACTAAGTGACCATGCTGGCACTCTTCTACAGGGAGCATGTCAGGGTTTACCAGTATCAAAATAACCTAAATTAACTCTGCCTTTCAAATAAATAACCAGATCGTTTTAAAAAATACAGGGACTGGCTTTGTGGCAGAGGATAAGCCGCCACCTGCAACTCCGGCGTCCTGTATCCCAGTGCTGGTTTGAGTCCTGGCCGCTCTGCTTCTGATCCACCTCTCTGCTAATGCAAGTGCTTGGGCCCTTGCCACCCATGTGAGAGACCTGGATGGAGTTCCAGGTTCCTGGCTTCAGCCTAGCCCAGCCCTGGCTGTTATGATCATTTGGAGAGTGACGCAGCAGATACCAGATTCTCTCTCTCTGTCTCTCTGTCTCTGTTTTTCAAATAAATTAAAATAAATAAAAATTAGAGAAAAGTCCAACAGAATGAGTCATAAGGAAAATAGGCCTCTAGTTGTATGGAAGAAGTGTGTTTCCTCATTTCATCTTTCAGCACATACGCGTCATGCAGCATTCTGAGCAGAAGGGCTGCAGAGTGACCTGGCACCTTTTACTGCTGACATTTACTGTTTCTCTTTTAGTTTTAAGTTGGCAAATGTTAAGGGCAGCTGCTACAGACAGCTTCTAGTCATGTGTGAGCTGAGAAAAAAAATCACAATTCATAGTTACCTATCGTTTAGACTCTCAAGTTAAACCAAACACACATGTGCGCGGTGGCTCCCAAAGATTCAGTTCCAAACTGAATTTAATAGCCATCTTTAGCGATTTTGATATATATACAAAGCACTGTTCTAAGCATATCTATCTCACTGAATACTCAGAAAAGCCCTGTGGTTATTATTGTCCCCCCTTTACAAATGAGGGCATTGAGGTACAAAGTATTTGCATGACTCCTGCAGATTCCCGTTGGTAAGTGATGGGTTGGGGATGTCAAGCCTTGATGGTCTTACCCCAGAGTTCGGGAACTTGGCGTCTCAGTTGAGATGCTGACCTGTTTGGAGACTGTACATGAGAATGGGTGAAGTCTCGAGGAGAAACAAGGAAAAGGTTGAGAGTGTTGAGGACTGACCTGCAGAGCAGGCTACTGACCTTTCTGTTTTTTTCTGCTCAGGTTCTTGCTTCCTAACACTGACTTTGTCTGTCTTACGCCCCATCACTGATGTTTTTCACCCCTGTTTGGACCCTCTGGTACCTATATTATCTCCCTGATACCAGGAGCCCATGGAGAACAATGACACGATCTACTCATTTGGTTAAGTCAAGGACTATTGGGAGATATTCAGTCATTTCATTTCTTTCTTAATCCAGGAATTTAAAGTACAGACAGTCCCCAACTTCTGATGGTTTATTTTTCAACTTTTCAACTTTATGATGGCATGAAGACAATGCAAATTCAGTGACACCATTCTTCAAATTCTGAATTTGGATCTTTTGGATCATCTCTTCTGTTGTCATGTTGGGCTATAGCAGCAAGTGCAGCTCCCAGGCAGCCCTGCAGTCACCAGGAGACTCACAATTGTATTACAGTATGTGGTGCTACAAAGCTGGTGTGTGCCCTGTGTTAGGGGATACCAGGCAGTCTCTGCATACGATGGTCTCGACTTATGGTATACTTATTGGGATGGGACATCATCATAAATGGAGGAGCATCTATATTCTGGTGAGACTGTTGAAACTTTGTGTCACACAAGATAAATATAAGAATAGACAGACCGGCGCTATGGCTCACTAGGCTAATCCTCCGCCTTGCGGCTCTGGCACACCGGGTTCTAGTCCCGGTCGGGGCGCCGGATTCTGTCCCGGTTACCCCTCTTCCAGGCCAGCTTTCTGCTGTGGCCAGGGAGTGCAGTAGAGGATGGCCCAAGTACTTGGGCCCTGCACCCCGTGGGAGACCAGGATAAGTACCTGGCTCCTGCCATCGGATCAGCGCAGTGCGCCGGCGGCCATTGGAGGGTGAACCAATGGCAAAGGAAGACCTTTCTCTCTGTCTCTCTCTTTCACCGTCCACTCTGTCAAAAAAAAAAAAAATTAGACAGCCATACATGTATTTTGGGGTTCATTTCATGTTTCCATTGCAAAGTGTAAACATAATATGGTTAGAAGAAGCATCACTTTATGAGTGGCCTATGTAGATTAGATGTTTTGGCAGCTGAAGGATACCATTATGATACCTAATGCCATTGATCCTTTGGATTAGAAAGGATGAGAGTCCACCTAAAAACAACAGGTTGTTTTTAAGCTGCTACTGTTCTTTCTAAGGCCAGGGTAGTTGTGCTGCTGCTATTTTAGGGGCCTCATAGTTCTCCCTGATTGGTTCCAGGCATTTCTCCCAGATCCCTGTTGACATCTTGTCTGTGTATCCAGGCTGGAGCTTAGGTTTCTTTGACTGTAGAACCTTGGGAGAAAAAGCAGTAAAAGGGAACTAGAAGGAGAATGAAAGAAATTCAGCCTCTATCATGGCTCATAAGTGCCTAAATGATATGTCCCCGACCAGCTTCCTGACCCCACTGTATTCCAGCCACTCTGGCTTCTAGGGTGCCATGTTTATTACTCCCCTGCACTTGTGCACTTTGAGGCATCTTAAAGATGGTTGGCCTCATATTCTTTGACTGTCCTCCCATGGAGAGGGAGAAGTGAGTTCCATGACCCTTCCCTTTGAATCTGGGAGAACTCTGTCACTGCTTTGACCAGGAGAATTTGACAAAAGTGCTGTGATTCCAGTTTGGAGGGCCAGGCCTTAAGATCCTGGCAGATTGCAGCGCCCTCTAGAGGCCATGAGTTAACATACATGAGTTCAGAAGTCTAAACACCCTGCAACTGCCATACTGGAGATGCTACAAGGAGTAACTCAGACTGTCTCAGCTGAATGCAGCTTTCTACCTCCTTCTCCACCTAAGGAGCCAGACTTGGAGTGAAGCTGTCTTGCACATCCATCCCAGTTGAGCCGTCAAATAATTTCAGCTCCAGCCACTAACTGGAGCTTACTTACTTGAGCTCCTCAAGTAAGAACAGCCTAGCTTAGCCAAGTCAAACCACAGAACTGTGAGAGACAATAATAGATTGGTGTCTTAAGCCATTGAATTGCGGGTTTTTTTTTTCTTTATGCAGCAGTAGATAATGGAGGAGCAGGCATTTGATGCAGCAGTTAAGACTCTACTTGAGATGCTTGCGTCCTGTATCTCAGAGTCTGCGTTCAAGTCCTAGCTGCACTTCTGATTCCAGCTTCCTACTAATGAGCACCCTGGGAGGCAGCAGTTGATGGCTCTAATAGTTATGTCCCTGCCACCCATGTGGGACGCCTATATTGAGTTCTGGGCTCCTGGCTTTGGTCTGGCTGAGCCCTGGCTTTTTTTGTGGGTATTTGGAATAGTGAACCAGCAGATGGGCGTCTTCTCTGTCTCTGTCTCTCTGCCTTTGAAATACATAAAAATTTAAAAAGATAATTAAAACACACTGCTTTTCCTTGAACTTGGGATGTTCTTGTGTCTCAGCTCCAATATCACCTTCTCAGAGAGGCTTTCCCTGATAACCCTGTCTTAAGGAGTAGCATCTCCTACATGTTAATTTATTTCTTTCCTGTTTTGTTGTCAGGTACTTCGTAATACTTGACATCACATTGTATGAAGTTACTTCAAAAAGTTCTTGGAAGAATGTGTATTATGAGAAAACTATGTGTGGACTTCAAAATTTTATGCCAAAATAAACAAACATCTTTCAATTCTATTTTCCACAAACTTTCTGATGTACCATAGTGCATCTATTTCTTTCTTATCTTCCTTCTTTTGGTAGACTGGAAGCTCTGTGAGGGCAGGAATGTATCTAGTTTTTTGATTTGGTCCACTGCTCTATCTCTAGCACTTGTATCAGGACATGGCACTCAATAGGCCTTAAGGGAATGTTTCTTACATGAATGACTGAAAGAATGGATCTTTGCCACCTAAATGAGCCTGCCCTTATGGAGTTTACATGTTAGTTGAAGAGGGCGTGTGATAAGCAAACACATAAAATATATAGGAAAAACATATATACCCAAAATACAATTAGAATTAGCTGGGATTGACTTT
This sequence comes from Oryctolagus cuniculus, assembly GCF_964237555.1. NCBI lineage: Eukaryota > Metazoa > Chordata > Mammalia > Lagomorpha > Leporidae > Oryctolagus > Oryctolagus cuniculus. The sequence goes on along the minus strand of NC_091453.1, from coordinate 29,654,869 downwards.
CTGTTGCCTGTCACTTGCATTAAACAGGCAGAATGAAGAAACATGGTAAAGTACAGAATAAAAGCTGGCATAAACTATGGATTTTCTATAATGAAGTTAATTCAGATGTACCCAAAATTTATATGGCTTGTCTGAAACTTAAAAATACTTGAGTCTCAAGTGTATTTTAGAGGAAAAATTCAGTTAACCACCAAGTTAGTGAATTACACAAAAAAATTTCAGGTTTTAAAGTCTGTTATTTTCCCTGTGTCAAGATTTAATAATTTCTACTAAAGGATTTGAACTTTTCAACCAGATCTGCTAAGTCTCCTTTAAACAAAGTACTTCAAACTGTTCAAGGAAAATGGAATTAAAAGTTAAGTTTATGTTTGGTGCAAAAAAATTGAAATCCATGCATAAGAGCAGTCTTCAAAAAGTATATGGAATTGTGTATTATGACAACAAGTGTGCATGAATTTCAAAGGTTTTTATTTTTTGCTTCCAAATAAGCTTGTCTTTTAACTCCACTTTCCACAAATGTTTTAAAGTATACTTGTACGGATAGGATGTTCCATGTTAATATACAGGGTCAAGCATTTGGTACAGTGGTTAAGATGCTGCCTGGAACCCCCACATCCCATACCACACTGCCTGGGTTTGAGTCCCAGCTCCACTTTGGATTCTAGCTTCCTGCTATTGTAGATCCTGGGAGGCAACAGATGTTGGCTCAGGTACTTGGGTCCCTGCCACCCACATGGGAGACCTACATTGAATTCTGAGCTCTGGACTTCAGTCTGACCCAGCCCTTGTTGTTGTGGGCATTTGGGGAGTGAACTAGTGGATGGAAGGTCTTTGTCTATTTATGTCTCTCTGCTTTACAAGTAAGATTAAAATAAATAAAGGAGAATTTTTAAAAATGAAATTAAATAATCTTTTAAAAAGCAATGTCTGATAAAACATCTGCTCAACCACATTTGAAAAAATATATCTAGTTATCTGACAGTGATGAGTGCTATGGAGAATGAAGAGTATAGGGGCTGAGATCCAATTTAAAATTCAATAATGGCAGGGGCTCACTGAGAAGGTGATGATAACCTAACCTAGGTGAGAGTAAAAAGTGGCTATTTGGGCAAGAGCATCCCAGCCAAAGGAAATGGCCAATTTAGAAGTCCTGAAGCAGGTGTGTGATGAGTGTTTCCAGAACAGCAAGGAGCTGGAGCAGAGTAGACAAGGGAGAGCGGTTTGCTAATAAGTTGCTCTCAGAAAAAAATTCTCTGTAGTATTTGCATGGTATAAATACTTCATGGCTAATGCCAACCTGCCAGCCTGAACAGAGTTGCAAAGAGATGCAATCAGTTGGTTCTCATGACCCAGTATGCACAATGCTGGGAGGTCAGAGATGTCACAGAGCTAGATGGCAAATGGCCTAGTAGGCAATTACAGGCATACCTCAATGTCCATAGGGGGTGGATTCTAGAATCCCCCATGGATATCCAAATCCTGAGATGTTCAACTCATTTATATAAATTGGTGTAATATGTGCATGTAGTCTATGTATATCTTCTTCCCATATACTTTAAATCATCTCTAGACCACTTTAACTACCTAATAAAATGTAAATGCTATGTAAATTGTTACTATGCTGTATTGGTTATGGAATAATGACAAAAAAAAAGTCTGTGTATGTTTAGTACAGAAGCAATTATTTCCACCCATGGGAATCCAATGGAAAGTTTAAAATAGAGAAGTAACATGATCTGGCTTTTGCTGATTTTAAAAATTTATTTACTTACTTATTTGAGATAGAGAGAGCACCTCCATTTACTGGTTCACTCCCTAGAAGCCCACAACATCTGGAGGGACCTACTCTGGGAGCTGGGAACGCAATCCAGGTCTCCCTCATGGATGGCAGGGACCCAAATACTTAAACCATGACCACTGCCTCCCAGGGTCTGTACTGACAGGAGCCAGATCCAGGTAGCAAACTCAGGCATTCTGATGTGGTATGCAGGCCTCTGAACTTAATGGCTTACCCACTAGGCCAAACACCAGTCCCTGACTTTTGTTTTAAATGTAATATGCTTCAGAAATTCCTTCATGAGCAAATAGATTCTCTCTGTGTGCATGCATGTGTGCATGTATGTGTGCATGTATGTCTCTCTATTTCTTCTTTTTAGATGGAGATTCACACCATCTGCCACTCTGATCTTTCTTTTGGACAGATGTCAATGAGGAAAATCCATCATTTCCTGTGAAAGGATCCCCTTTCCTCATTTAGCCATTTAACCAAGAATGCACTGAAATAAAAATGTCATTTACTATCAAAATTTTAAAGAATATAAGATTCATGCAACCCTTAGAGCTTCTCATACAAGTGAAATTCAGCACAAGAAGCCTAAAGATATGCTCACAATTAATTCTTACTTCATATTGTTGAATGGCGATGGAAGTATTGTTAGGATCCTTCTCTGTTCTCCAGCTCTGAAGCTCACAGCAATGTATTCAAATGGATTCTTGAATACATGGGAAGTGAAATGGCCAGCAGTCATTCAATAATTCTGAAGAGGAGCATTTGAAACTATATTTAGGCCACCCTGCCTGTCTCACTATTGTGGAAACCCACTTTAGGTCAGATCAAGTTAGCTCTGTGACCTGCTTTGGACTTCAAAGACATCATATGAGACAGTAGCCCCAAACGGAATTTTAAAATTGAGTCTTTGCGTAAGAATGGTATTGGGTGTTTCTTAGGGACTTAAAGTAAAAGATTAATTTTGAATGGGTCCAAACGATACACATGAAATAAAGAGAAAATACTAGCACAGTAACAGACTTTCTGAGCACAAATAATGGACTTGAAGATGGAAAAGGTGAGTTACTTGAAAACACTGTCAAGAAGTAGAGAGAGGCAAACAGTTATACATTTAACAAGCCATGAATCATCATACAATTAATCTGAAATTATCTTTTCTACCTATCAAAGAAAGAGATTTTTATCTGAGTGGTCTGTTGTTAATATCTCCAGCAGTTCCAAGACCCAAGGATACTTCAAAAAATTCATGGAAAAATGGAATTTAAAGATAAGTTTATTTTGGTGTGAAAAATGTGAAATCTCCGCATAGATTTTTCATAATGTACATGTCCAGTGAACTTTTTGGAGATCCCTTCATTTGTAGACATTATCAAATCAAAGTTCAGAATAGCTTTAAAAAATATATATTATTGTGTGTATCTTAAGCATATGGGTGTCAAGTAAAAGTACTCTTTAAATGAGTTTCTTATTTTTAGAAGTCATTTTCCTTTGTTATTTATTTAGTTTGGGGAGGCAGAGAAAGACAGAGAGATGTCCCATCTAATGTTTTGCTCCCCAAATGTCCACAACAGCCAGAATTGGGCCAGACTAAACCTGTGAGCTGGGAACTCCATCCAGGTCTCCCACACAGATGGCAGGGATCCAAGTACTTGAGCCATCACCTGCTGCTTCCCACGGTGAGCATTAGCAGGAAGCTGGAATAGAGAGCCGCCCTAGGACTCAAACCCAGACACTGATATGGAATGCAAGTATAGCAGCAAGTGGCATCTTAATTGCTGCACCAAACACCAGCCCCTTAAGTGCGTTTCTTTGACAACTCCTTCTTCCTGAGAATAGTTGTTTCAAGTAAGCAGATGCCTTTGATTCCTTTCATCTCAGTACAGTTGGTGAAGTTTGAATTCTCTTAAAAGTGGCCGTAGGATGGCTTCCACATAAAATTCACAAGCTGCTTCTTTGCCAATTTTGCTTTCTTCTTTTATCGGAATCTCACTCCTGCTGTGTTCCCAGGCTGTTCTTCTAATTAGGGTCTATTCAGAACCTTTTTTACTGCCTCAACAAATGAATGTCCCTTCAATCAATACAATTTCAACAGTAAGGATTAATGTTCATAGCAGCAAAGTTCCTTTTGGGGTCAAGAAAACTTTTCTGTTTGCTCATAAAATCTTCTCTGATTACTTTTAAAGTGGAGTTCTTGTTTCAAGGCTTTGAATTTCTTTGGGGGAATCTTCTGACTCATCTGAGTGAATCATCATTCTGGTTTGAACATCTCCCAAAGAAATTATGGAGTGAAAAGTCAGCATCAACCAAAGGCAGACTTTGAAACTGGATGAGTTCTTCAATAAAGAGAATACCTAGTAGGCCTGGCTAAATTCAAGGTTATGAATTTCCGTTTTGCGAGGATCCCTCCGTAGAGATTAACGTTCTAATGCTGGAGTCTGTTAAACTCCTGGGATTTCAGTAAATTCAATTGGACCTTGGACAGGTAATGTCATGTATTTTAGAACTTTAATTTCTGGTCTGGAAAGTGGAATAATTAGTTTCTGCTTTTCAGTGTTGCCACGAAAGTTAAACACCATAATATACAAGATGGCTGTAAATATCAGGTACTTTCATCATTTAAAAAAAATCTTATATGGTAGAGAAGCCCTTTAGAAGCATTGTTTTTTAGACACAATTTGTCTCAGACTTGGATAATGGCATATCCTCATATTTCGAAATAATGGTCTGGCAACCCAAGGATAACAGTTGAATCTGAGGGAAAATCTGTTTTGATAAAAATAATTTATTTCAGAAGTCAATTGTTCCCTTCCATCCTCCCTCCCCCCCCCTTTTATGTTGTCCTAAGAATGCACCCAGGTTCCCAAGAGCTTTTCCATCTTCTTATTACTCTATATATTTCAGGGACATCAAAAGCATTCGGGTAATATCTTTGAAAGATGAGGGCGCACCTGTCGTCCGGCACCTGCGACCCCAGCGAGGCCACAGTTGGGATAGGAAGGAGAGTGCAGTTGTTTTGGATTAGCTGAACTGCTCTCAGAGGCTGGAGTTCAGGGTCCAGTTCTAGAGGTTCAGAGAAGGCTGTTGGAGAATGTGACTGGGTGAGCACCTTCCCCAACAAGGGGGTACTAGGGTGAGCAGTGGGAATGGGTTTTCCTGGTGGTAAATCCCAGCATGCTCAATGATGCTGTGAGGCTGGAAAGCTTTGGGCTTCTGTGACACAGTCATCTATGGGCTTGCACAGTGATATTGTCTCCAGCAAGGCCTGGAGGGTTTCCCATCATGGCAGGTTCAAGATGTACATAGGAAGGAGCTTTATGATACTTATGAAAATCATGATAACCGCAATAATTTAAAAATCTGAGAATCCAGAATCCTAGAAAATCTGAAACTTTTTGAGTGTTGATATGAAGCCACCAGTGGGAAATTCCACACCTGATTTCATGTAGGTCACAGTCAAAATTCAAGTGCACTAGAAATACTAAGATTACCTTCAAGCTACAAGTATAGGGTGTATATGAGCCATAAATGAATTTCATGTTTAGACTTGGGTCTCATCCTCAAGTTACGCCACAATGCATATGCAGATACTTCAAAATCCAATAACATCCAAAATCCAAAACTTCTGGCCCCAAGAATTTTGGATAAGAGATTCTCACTCTGTAATAACTAACATTCTTCTAAGGACTTTGCATATGTTATCTTATTTAATCCTTGCCACAGCCCCAGAGGTGGGTTTATTATCTACAGATTATTATTATACACAGATGATGAAAGTATCAGAGGTGTAACTTACCTACATTGACTTGGAATGAACGTGTTTTGGGGCCAGTGCTCCCATCTACTTAACAATAGTTGGCAATACATTTTGTGAAAAGAAAAGTGTGAAAAGACAGTTGGCAATACATTTTGTGAAAAGAGAAGGGATAGCAATAATGATTCTAGTCAATATTTATGCACTTACTATGTGCAAGGTACTGTGTTAAGACATGTTTGCATTAGCTCACTGATTGCCCACTGTAACACCATGGCATTGGTTCTGTTTCTATCCACATTACATGCAGAGTGCCAGTTTGTCACACATCTTAGTTCATGAATCCCTGAGTGTTGAACCTCATAGCTATGTTTTTCTCTCTCATATATAGAAAGAAATTTATACATAAAATTATGTATGTAGGCAAAAATAGGCCTTGGTCAGGTGGTTTCTGGTGGTTGGATATTATAAAAGAAGGGCTTGCAATGGTTGTGGTAAAGCTTAGACTCATGCTATTGTGTTTGGTTTTATTTCTTTACTGTCCTAGAATCCAATCACCATAAAAGTCACTTTGTGTCTGTAGTAAAAATTTATGAACCATAACATATCTGTATGAATGTAAAATTTTGTAACTCTTTAATTTCAACTTTTTAACAAGCACTTTATTGCTATTTTTGTCTAGGAAAAAACACATTAGGTTTATTAATTAAACTAGAACAGTAGAGTTAGCAAAATTACCTTCTGTGTAAATTATTTATGGAAGATTTTATGAAGTCTTGTAGTGAGACTGAAGGTTATCTTTTCTTTGATTTAAGAATTTACACTTAAGCTCATACATCTAGCAGAGCATGTTAAAAATGCATGGAAGAGAAAGTTTCATTATTTCAACTTATTTAAGATTCATTGAAATTTGGAGATCATGTGGATTTTAATATCAAGATCCCTTCCTATAAAACCGTATAACAGTGTTTGTTGTTGTTTTAAGTCCTTGGGGATTTTTTTTTTAAGGTGACAAACTTCCTCTTACTCCTGGCTCAAACCTCTATATGAACATTAATGAGATTTGAAGAAGACCTGTGATGTGGGCCTTAGATTTGAGTATGAACTTCCCCCCTTTTAGTCTGTTCACCTCTCTAAGTAGCTGTAGTTCCCGTTTCCTTTAGCAAGTTTCTGGTGAGAATCATCTGGAAGGTCAGAACCTCCCCACTAATCCCTCTAAAAGAAAATACCTCAATTCTCAAATGAGGTTACATTGAGCCTGGTTCTAGAAGTTTCTCACGAGGCGTGGGTTACCCCAGGACCCTGGGCTTGAGATTCTTCAGACGTTGCTCTAGTTTGCTGGGCCCATTCCATTGAACGGCTGTCACAGTTGGGTTTCCCAGGATGCAGATAGAGAATAATGTGTAGGGGGTTTGTTACAGAGGGTTCCAGGACCCAGTAACTGTGGATAGGTGGGGAAGGAGGCAGGAGAGGCCAGAAGGAGAAGTCAAATTATGATAGAGTTGCTGTGAAAGTCTCAGATGACCTTGCAAGGAATTCTGAGGATGGGGTGACCATTCAAAGCTGTCCTGAGTGGAACAAGAGGGCAAGGTCTCTATATCTTCACATTGCTCAGTCGTTGGAAGTGAGATACCCAGGGAAGGAGGCATGACCTTGGAGAAAGTGACTTTTCTGCAGCTGGGGTAATCTCTGGAGGGAACTTTGAACCAAGGACTGCCTGCCAGTAACATTCCTCACAACTGAATAAGTCTCTTTCTTATTTTATTTTATTTATTTGGAACATACACACACACATACACACACACGCATGCACACACAGAGAGCACTCAAATATACTGGTTCACTCCCTAAATGCCTTCTACGTCCAGGGACAGAGCCGGGAGCTGGGAACTCAATCCATGAGTGGCAGGAACCCAACCTCTTGAGCCCACACTGCTGCCTCCCAGGGTCTGCATTAGCAGGGAGCTGAAGTCAGGAGCCAAAGCCAGGAGCCAAAGCTGGGAATCAAACCCAGGCACTCTGATATGGGATGTGAGTATCATAACTGTTAGGTTAAGGCCTGCTCCAGTTCCCTATTTCTGAAGAGTGATCTAGGCAAGCTCATTACAATGCCTACCACGTGGGCCACTGCAGAAGTCTACTCTTCTCTTCAGTCATTCCAAGTCAAACTTTATTCCTTGAGGCTTTCGCAGACTGTGCCACCCGGCTGAGAATGGCTCTGGACAGAGAAGTATAGGAGTATCTGGGGTGAGATAGACACAGTAAGGAAAGCTGCTGACTGAACTCCCTGTGAAACAACTCCCTTTACCCCAACACTGGGGCTGTCATCAAGGGGGCTGTGCTATGCATAGCCATGCAGCCAGGCAAGGCCGTGAAGCCAACCATGTGCCCCGTTTTCATTATGGTGCCAGAATCTTCTGCTTCTGTGGACCTGTCTGTCCAGCTACATGTTGCAGCTCCTTGAGCTTGGGACTACATCTTTTTTCATCTCTATATCTTCATAACATTGCCTAGTGCTTGTTTCGAGCTTGTGGTTAATACCTTTTAATTTAACAAAAGAAGAAATAGTCTGAATATCAGTAGCACACAGAAGTATGATGCCTGGAGATTTCTCCTGGGCCTGTCCAAGACCGCGGGTAAGACATTTTTGATTCTCTTCATCGTTTAGCTATAACTTTCTCGTTATTCTTTGCTTTGTCTCTCAGCCTAGGGATCTTCACTTACACTGAAGCCAACAGAATAGATGGGGTTGAATTGGGCCTCCGTGGTGCCTGCTGTTGCCTGGAGTTTCCCCGCGATCTTGACTCTCCTGCTGCATGAGAAGCAGCATGAGCTGGGGAACTGGTTGACCTGAAGCAGCCCCTGAATTTGAACCCCATTTATTAGCTGTGTGATCTGGGGGAAGTTATTTCTCTTAAGCCTCACCCTCTTCATCTGTAAAATAATTCAGAATGGCCAAAAAGTGGAAGCAGCTCAAGTGCCCACCAACTGATGAGTGTTTAAACAAAATATAGTCTATCCATGCAGTGGAATGCTATTTAGTCAGAAAAGAATGGAATTCTGACTCATGGTGAAATACGGTGGATGAACCTTGAAGTCATTAGGTTGAGTGAAATGTTAGCCACAAAATGACACATAGTATATGCTTCTGCTTATGTGAGCATAGTTAGTTTGTTACCAGTCGCCTCTGACCTCTAGATGGCTTCAGAGGAACAAAGTATCAGATATTTATTTATTTATTCCTCAAATATTCATTAAATGAATACTGTTGTAGGTACTGGGATTACACTAGTGAAAAGGACAAAACTTCTACCTTTGTGAGAATTCCAGAGGGGAGAGGCATTAGACATATATATGAATAAATAGATCACATGGTTTCAGTTGCTATAAAGAATGATAAAGATTGAAAGAACAAAATCTTTAAGAAAGTAACATTGGAATGAATTTTGAATGAAATGAGGGACTTTTCCTGTGAATATCAGGCAGAATAGTATTCCCGAAATAAGGAATGAAGGACAGGTGCAAAGGCACTGAGGCAGTGATGAGCATGTGTGTCTAAAGAACAAGGAGGTCATTGTGATATGAACAAAGGGAAAAAGTAGGAGAAGGGGAGAGGAAATTATTTGAACCTTCTTGGCTGGCGCTGCAGCTCAACAGGCTAATCCTCCGCCTAGCGGCGCCGGCACACTGGGTTCTAGTCCCGGTCGGGGTGCCAGATTCTATCCCGGTTGCCCCTCTTCCAGGCCAGCTCTCTGCTGTGGCCAGGGAGTGCAGTGGAGGATGGCCCAAGTCCTTGGGCCCTGCACCCCATGGGAGACCAGGAGAAGCACCTGGCTCCTGGCTTCGGATCACCGCAGTGCGCCGTCCGCGGCGGCCATTGGAGGGTGAACCAACGACAAAGGAAGACCTTTCTCTCTGTCTCTCTCTCACTGTCCATTCTGCCTGTCAAAAAATAAACTAAAATAAAAAAATAAACCTCTTGACCATGGTAAGGACTTCGAATTACCCACAAGCATGATGAAAAACCATTAGAGACATTTGGTTAAGGGAATGACATGTTAGGCAGTATATCTTACAAAGCTCTCTCTGCCTGCTGGGCAACTTTGGGGGCCAATAGTGGAAGCAGGGAAAGAATTTAGGAAGTCAGAGCTGATGGGGCCTTCAGTCAAGGAGGTAATAGTCAAGGAGGTGAGGTGTAGCTGGATTTTAAGTAGATACTGAATGTAGAACTGGCAGTTTTGATGCTTGATTATGAGATGGGAGAAAAGAGGTAGTTTTTTTTTTTTTTTTTTTGGTCTAAGTAACTGATTTCAGGCAATTTGTAGTATTACAGATGCAAGAATTATTCTCTGGCAGTAAAATGAATGGGCAGGGGGCAAGTGTAGAGAAAGGAATAAAATGAGTCAGTGAACTATGCTGAACTCCCTGAAAAGCCATTCCAGGCAGTAGTTAAACCAGACAGATATGGCCACAAAGAGATTGCATCTGAGAGGAAGAAATGCTATCCTGGAAGATCTCTGGCCCTTGTTGATGGCCAAAGGAGATGACGTGGGAGGCTCCGAAAGTTCATGTACTGAAGAAAACGAGGCCTTTTGCTGGGAAAAACAGGATCAGCCCACTGTGGATTCTGAGAACTGTGGATCTCTTTCCTTAGGGTGATCTAGCACTTGCTAGCCTGAGATAGCCCATCAGCAATGCCTGTGTCACAGATTAGGGTGAATACTTTGAACTCAATGCAACCGGAATCCAAAATGGCATGTGATTTTAAAAATTCCTTCCTCTCCTTTCTCTCTCTGAAGGAGTCACTCACCTATATCCAGAGCACACATTGAATATTACTTTTCTGAGAAGGGACCTTGTCTAATGAGCTGGATGTCATCTCAGGGCATCTGGCCAGGCAGGAAGTTTTGTTCCCTATAACATTAGATGGTTGCCGGCTGGACCCAGATGACAGCTGAAGTCATTTTCTACTCTAATGGTCAATAAATCTGTATTTTTAAAAAATCTATTCATTTATGTATTTATTTGAAAGGCAAAGTGGCAGAGTGGGTAGGGAGGAGAGAGAGTCAGAGAGAGAGAGAGAGAGAGAGAGAGAGATGCACCATCTACTGGTTCAGTCCCCAAATTCCTACAACATCTGGGGCTGAGCCAGAGCAAAGCCAGAAGCTGTGAACTCCATCTGGATTTCCCATATGGGTGACAGGGGCCCAAGCACTTGAGCCATCACTTGCTGCCTTCCAGGGTGTGCATTAGCAGGAAGCTGGATAGGAAGCAGAGCTGGGACTTGAGCTCAGGCACTCCAGTAAGAATATGGGCATCCCAATCAGTGTCTTAATAGCTGTGCCAAATGCCTGCCCCATCAAGATGGACTTTTGCTTGGTGGAATGATGAATGGTTATTCTTTTTTATTATTATTATTTTTGACAGGCAGAGTGGACAGTGAGAGAGAGAGAAACAGAGAGAAAGGTCTTCCTTTACCATTGGTTCACCCTCCAATGGCCACCAAGGCCAACACGCTGCGGCCGGCGTACCGCGCTGATCCGAAGCCGGGAGCCAGGTGCTTCTCCTTGTCTCCCATGGGGTGCAGGGCCCAAGCACTTGGACCATCCTCCACTGCACTCCTGGGCCACAGCAGAGAGCTGGCCTGGAAGAGGGGCAACCGGGACAGAATCTGGTGCCCCAACCGGGACAAGAATCCTGTGTGCTGGCGCCACAAGGCGGAGGATTAGCCTATTGAGCCATGGCGCTGGCCTGAATGGTTATTCTTTTTTTTTTCTTTTTTTGACAGGCAGAGTGGACAGTGAGAGAGAGAGACAGAGAGAAAGGTTTTCCTTTTGCCGTTGGTTCACCCTCCAATGGCTGCCGCGGCTGGCGCACTGCGCTGATCCGATGGCAGGAGCCAGGTGCTTCTCCTGGTCTCCCATGGGGTGCAGGGCCCAAGCACTTGGGCCATCCTCCACTGCCTTCCCTGGCCACAGCAGAGAGCTGGCCTGGAAGAGGGGCAACTGGGACAGAATCTGGCGCCCTGACCGGGACTAGAACCCGGGGTGCCGGCGCCGCAAGGCGGAGGATTAGCCTAGTGAGCCACACGCCGGCCTCTGAATGGTTATTCTTTATAGTTTTCTTTGTCATCTAGAATTTCTACAACTGATGAAACATACATATCCACACATGTGCACACATGCATGAGTTGTGTGGGTGACTTTTCCATCAATCATTGGCTGAGGGCCTGTGCCTTTTCCCCACCAGTGGGGCTCCATGCCTTTCAGCCCTGTGTTACCCCTGCAGAAATGCTCACCTGCTCTGTCATGTCCCATAAAGAACTTGGGGGGACAGGTTTGGACTTCATTGTCCTTTCCTGGAAGCCCAGAGGACGATGATGCACCTTGTTCTCAGTTCCCAAAATCCCTGTGGTGCTGCCCTTCTCACGGTGTTTGCTACTGACACCAACTTAATTTATATCACAGAGATTTTGATATTAGTCTCTAGTATATATCTATTGGCTATTGAATGCCTCCTGACAATTGCTGTTCTCTGTCCCTCTTTCACACACCAGTGCTCGCACGCGCGCGCGCACACACACACACACACACACATTCTAACTTTGACATCTACTATAAATTCAGTTGAACTTCCAGTAGCTTCCACTCATGAGCTGTGAGATGGCTAATTTTTTAAACTCATCCAAGCTTTGTTTTCTTTACCTATAAAAGAAAGGACATCTTGGCCTACTTCACAGGGATGTTGTGAAAATAAAATAAAATGCCGTAAGTGTTTAGTCTTTGTAATTTGGGCATATCCTGAACTGGGAAATTATTCTGATGTTTTATAATTTTCTCAGAAAGACAGGCCTCCCTGGACAATGTTCAAAACAGTAACAATCACTGGACTGCTTCTATCACAGCCAAATCTGAGCCTCAATACATTGGTTGTGTAATCTTATAAACTTGGGCATCTCCTCCCTAGCCTGCTTATTCCCTGAATCTTGAAGATTTGAGCTTTTTTTATGAGTCTAACAATAGCTTTTTCCTGTGTTTATCAGAAGCTTTCCATAATCTTAGAATACTGGCTTTTATGAATTTAGCTAACCTAAGCCATTACCTGTTTTGACATGAGCCAGCGAGGACTATGTGTGAGTACATAAGAGTGAAATGTTTTCTTCTTCAGCAGTATGGTGCTCTTCACATGTTATTTGGTTTCCATTTACTCACACAAGGCCTTTCGTGATGGTCACCTCTCATTCTTTTATTTTAGAATTCTGAACACACTTCCTTTCTAAGAATTAAGAGGGCTTTGGCCGTTGAAGACTTCAAGTGAAAGACTGCAGTCCTCAGCAAAAGAGGGGATTTTTAAAAAGATTTTATTTTTATTATCTATTTGAGAGGCAGAGTTACAGACAGACAGAGGGAGAGACAGAGAGAGGTGTTTTCCATTCACTGGTTCATTCCCTAAAAGGCTGCAATGGCTGGAGCTGGACTGATCTGAAGCTTGGAGCTTCTTCGGTGTCTCCCATGCAGGTGCAGGGGCCCAAGTATTTGGGTCATCTTCTACTGCTTTCCCAGGTAGTAAGTAGCAGAGACCTGGATCAGAAGTGGAGCAGCCGAGACTCGAACTGGCACCCATATGGGATACCAGCACCACAGGCAGAGGGTTAGCCCACTATGCTACAGCGCTGGCCCCCAGAAGAGGGAACTGTGCCGGCAGACAGACTTTAGATTGGAAGCGTAATACATCCCTGGGTTTCCGGTCTACCCTGCAGAGTTTGGGTTCCCCAACTCTCTCAATCACACGAACTAATTCCTTAAAATAAAGCCGGTTCTGTTCCTCCAGAGAATCTTGACTAAGAAGAAAAGTAAGCCTGTGGCTCAACTCTTCCCTGAGACTCCTAGGGCCCTGTTGGAGAGAGATGATCAACACAGCCATAGAATGAATACAAAAAGGAACACAAAATCTCTTCTCACTTCACAACTCTAGTTTTTCTGCCTACCAAATCATTACAAGATGAAATTTTGCTGAATGTCACAGACTAATTATGAGCTTTTGGTTAGCTGACAGCCTTAAGTTATTCTGATTTTGTTGATTTATGCTGTCAGAATACACAATCTGACTTCTGACTCAGGTTTTCAAATTGATCCAAACTGCCTTCAACAAGCTAAGTCTCCCAGAGATGATCTATAGGCTGATTCTTAATCCTTGCATAGATCTTTTCCCTTTATCTCTGTGTCAAGGTGCCTCTGTGGGAGGAACCAGGTGGTATAAACATGTCCAGATGACAGGCCTGAACTTGTCTCATCTTTGTGCTGATCTCTGAGAAATCTTGTGTGGACCTAACTCATCTGACACCTTTGGGAAGCCCTCTGGGCCCTGTTTTGTGACTCTTCCTGCAGATGGCTGCATTTCTGTGGTTGGTTTTTCACCCCTGGTATCTCAGGGAATTGGTACCCCATGGTACCAATATTATGGATGCTCAAGTTCCTTGTATAAAACTAGATAGTATTTGCATAGAGCATATGTATTCCTACTCCCGTGTGCTTCAAATTCTCTGTAGATCACTTCAGTATCTAATACAATATAAATGCCATGTAAATAGTTGTTATACTGTGTTGTTTATGGAATAATGCCAGGAAAAAAAATCTGCATGCTCATTACAGGTGCAATTTAAAAAATATATATTTTCAATCAGCAATTGATTGAGTTCATGGATGCAGAACTCATGGATGTGAAGGGCTGTCTGTATAATGTTTATAGTTGTAATTTGCTAACTCTCTAGACACACAGTGGCTCCTAATTGTGAGATAGTTATCTGCAACTATCATTGGCAAATGAGATTACTTTTGGTAACTCTGTTTCTGTACTGGTAATTAAATCTTATATGGTAAACGTTCCAGCTTCAGAGAGAAACCTCTTTATTGTGCTTAGTGTGTCGCAGAACTTACTTAGTTAACAGAGATATTTGTAGGAAACCTCTATGCTGAAAAGTTAATGATTCTAAGAACACAAGGAGCTAAAAGCCTTGAGCGTCCATCACGTATTGATAACAAAAGATGATTCTGTTTGCAGCATTGTACTGGCTTATTAGATTTGGCTACTTTTACATCATAACAAATGCTTCATTTTCAAAATATCTTGTATCTCACAGGGCAAGTCATACCCTTTCAGGGGCCCATTCCCAGCAGTGTGGAATCCAATCACTTACCTGGATCATAACAACCTTTGGAGAATAATGGATGAAATGGGGCAAGAGGTAAAGCTTCGTTGACTTCATTTGTATTTTTCATAGTAAATTTAATCCTTAGAAGAAAGAAGGTGCAGTGTAAGTAACCAACGCTTACTTAGCACAGTGTAACATAGTAACATCCAGTGAAGATTTGTGAATTGAAGGAACAAACTTGCTTTTAACCTCTAAAAGAGTGAGATGTCAAACAGACTGCTTTGTGTACTACTGAGGAGGAGGCAGAAGATCATGTATCACTCAGCCTTCCAGAGATGATGTTTCTAATTTAGAAAATCCTCAGGACATAGCAAAGTAAGACTTTTGTGTCTTTGATTCCCCATCGTGCTCAAACTTGCAGCCTGTAAGTAAACACATACGAAGCTTAACTGAAAACTCCAATTTAGATGTGATTTGCTGCAGCTGTCTGAACATTGTTAAAGAGTTGAATTTATGAATGTGCTCTGTAAGTTAGTAGCTTAGTACAGTAATCCCTCCTTATCCACAGTTTTGCTCTTGCCTATTTGTTACCGGCTGTCAACAACAGTCTGAAATATTAAATGGAAAATTCCAGAAGTAAAAGGTTCATGAGTTTTAAATAACTCTTATTAAAGTACATTGTTATAGTTATTCTATCTTATTATTAGTTATTGTTGTGGATCTTTTACTGTGCCTAATTTGTAAGGTAAACTTTATTTATGTATGGAAAGGGAGAATATAGTTTATTTAAGGTTCAGTACTACCCAAGATTTCAGGCATTTACTGGGGTCCTTGAAATGTGCTTCCTGAAGATAAGGGGAGATGCTGTAATCCATATTTGGAAATACTTCAGTTACAATGTACCTTCATTTAATGTGCAGGAAGTGACATCATAAGGTAAGTATGGATTGAATGGTACAGACATCTATCATAGGAAAGCTATACACACAGCATTTATCATAAAATGAAAGTCATTATTGGGGGAATTTGAAAAACTTATATTCTTCTTAAGTTAGAGTTTAATACTATTTGAATATTTATTTTAAATGGAAATGTGTATTTCCCTTTCTAAACCTCATCTAAATATAGATTCCCAGTGATGCCCCTTGGAAGGCACCCCTTGCTGAAGAGTGGGACCACATGACAATGAAGGAACTGCTGGACAAGATCTGCTGGACTGAGTAAGACTTGACATAAGACACAGGCATTTTTGTGACCATCTTTCAGGTTTAGTGATACGATATAGCGGGTATGGGACCAGCAGCTGCTTGGTGTCTAAAACTACAGTACTAGTCAAATGGAGTGGGC
This sequence comes from Oryctolagus cuniculus, assembly GCF_964237555.1. Classification (NCBI taxonomy): domain Eukaryota; kingdom Metazoa; phylum Chordata; class Mammalia; order Lagomorpha; family Leporidae; genus Oryctolagus; species Oryctolagus cuniculus. The sequence continues at coordinate 29,638,831 of NC_091453.1, read as the reverse complement.
AGTACTAGTCAAATGGAGTGAACAGTATTGGAACTGGATGCTCCTCTAAAAATATTGATATGTCCAACTTACTTCTTTGGAGTAGTTTTGCATCACAAAGGTGATGTGACCTATAAAGTCCTCAGGATGTGTCACCTCCTTTACTTAGAAAAGCTTGAAGACAACCAGCTTAAAGATCTTATTCATCAAGCTGTTGATATAGATATACTTTTATAGACCTCACTGGTGCTCAAGTGTACAGATGGTTCTTTAGCATGTACATCAGGGAAGTCCTTTTAATAATATACAACGGTGGGAGAAACATGTGTGACTGGACCTACTGCTCTCCTTAAGTGCAAAACATGTACTTTTGCAAGCAAGTATTCCTGATTCAGATATTAAATTTTTCAGGGCATGGGTGGGTATTTGGCATAATGGTTAAGGTGCTGCTTGAGATGGCCACATGCCATATCAGATGTAGCACCTGGATTTGAGTCCTGGGTCTACTCCTGATTCCAATCTCCTGCTAATACACACCCTGGGAGGCATTATATAATGCCAAGTACTTGGCTCCACACTACCCATGTGGGAGACATGAATTGAGTTTCTGATTCAGCTTTGGTCTTGGCCTCTGCCCAGCCCCAGCCATTGTGGACATTTTGGGAGTGAACTCATAGATGGAATCTCTCTCTCTCTCTCTCTCTCTCTCTCTCTCTCTCTATGTATGTATATATATATATATTTCTCCCTGCCAACCCCATGTATGTGTGTGTGTGTGTGTGTCCTGTCTGTATCTGTCTCTGTTTCTCAAATAAATTCTTGTTGGCAGAACTGGGAATTATGTATAAATTGTGGAGGATATAGACAGCTGGCATGGAAAGGCCTCACTACTCTTTGACAACAGGGGAAATGGAAAGGACTGTGGAGGTTCCAGTTCAAGACATGGTGAATATGCAGTAAACAAAGTATGAGAAATGGAAGCCAAGTTCAAGGAGACTGTTTTTGCATGTTAAACAGCATTAGCTGGGAATGCAGTTAGGGCTGGGGCTGATGTCTTCATTCTCTAGGCACTGGAGAAGGAAGCTAGGATGCTCACACCCAAAACTAAAAACAAGTTTTTAGGAATATCTGACTCTAAGATGTGGTTGACATCAAAAGACCTGAAATGTACATATTTCTTAATACAGAAATTCGGCTTAGAATTTAGCTTAAAGGAGAGAGAACAGGGGTAAGGGGCATACAGATGGAAGAAGGGAAGGAAGGAGAGAGAGTGAGAGAGGAAGTTTCAAAGAATTATTTTTAAATTATTTTTTTAGAGAGGAAACCCTAAATATCCAATAATAGAAGATTGGTAGATTAATTATGAGACACTGAAAAGTTAGAAGGCTCTAGAGTTTTAAAAATCATGTTGTATAGAAGTATTTAATGACTTGAAAAATCATATTTAAATGCATGGAAAAACAGGCTGTGATAGAGTGTGTACAGTGTGATTTATAATCTAATTTCTAAAATATGAAACTGTATCTATCTGCAAAAGCAATAGGCAACCAAGAAAATGTTTTTAACATTTAATATCAAATGTCAATATTTATTTTAAGAATTTTAAGACATAGCATCATTTAAAAAGCCTTCATCAGATACCATATTTCCTGGTTACAGAACATTCCATGGAAAGTGAATATCATAATGGATTTATTATTGCTGTTGTTGTCATCATTGTTATTGCTGTACATTCTGTAAAAAAAACTTTGTACTTCTCCTGAGTCTTCAACTTTGAAAGCAACTAATTCTGGAATAGCAACATATTTTGATGTCATGAAATCAATTTTTTTGTTATATCCTTTTATTTATTTATTTTTAAAAGATTTATTTATTTACTTGAAAGTCAGAGTTACACAGAGAGAGGAGAGGCAGAGAGAGAGGTCTTCCATCCAATGGTTCACTCCCTAATTGGCCACAATGGCTGGAGCTGAGCTGACCCAAAGCCAGGAGCCGGGAGCTCCTTCCAGGTCTCCCATGCAGGTGCAGGGACCCAAGGACTTGGGCCATCTTCTACTGCTTTCCCAGGCCATAGCAGAGAGCTGGATTGGAAGTGGAGCAGCCAGGTCTTGAACTGGCGTCCGTATGGGATGCTGGTGCTTCAGGCCCAGGCGTTAACCCGCTGCGCCACAGCGCCGGCCCCTGTTATATACTTTTAACAATTATCTAGTGCTATTTAACACTTCTTACGAGAATATGGTTTGGTTTTTTTTTTAACTTTTATTTAATGAATATAAATTTCCAAAGTACGACTTATGGATTACAATGGCTTCCCCCCCATACCGTTCCTCCCACCCACAACCCTCCCCTTTCCCACTCCCTCTCCCCTTCCATTCACATCAAGATTCGTTTTCAATTATATTAATATACAGAAGATCAGCTTAGTATACATTAAGTAAGGATTTCAACAGTTTGCTCCCACACAGAAACATAAAGTGAAAAATAATAGATGATTTTTTTAAATGATGATGAAATCAGATCAGACCTATTGTCATGTTTAATCCCAGTGAGAGTCAAGTTGGGAATTGATAATTTCTTTCTTTCTTTTTTTTTTTTACAGAAGATCAGTTTAGTATGCATTAAATAAAGATTTCAACAGTTTGCACCTCCATAGAAACACAAAGTGAAATATATTGTTTGAGTACTCGTTATAGCATTACATCTCAATGTACAGCACATTAAGGACAGAGATCCTACATGAGGAGTAAGTGCACAGTGACTCCTGTTGTTGACTTTACAAATTGACACTCCTGTCTATGGCATAAGTAATCTCCCTATGCTCCAGTCATGAGTTTCCAAGGCTATGGAAGCCCTCTGAGTTCTCCGACTCTTATCTTGTTTAGACAAGGTCATAGTCAAAGTGGAGGTTCTCTCCTCCCTTCAGAGAAAGGTACCTCCTTCTTTGAAGACCTGTTCTTTCCACTGGGATCTCACTCACAGAGATCTTTTTGCCAGAGTGTCTTGGCTTTCCATGCCTGAAATACTCTCATGGGCTTTTCAGCCAGATCCAAATGCCTTTAGGGCTGATTCTGAGGCCAGAGTGCTATTTAGGACATCTGCCAGAGAATATGGTTTGTAATGTAATGTACTTTAATTGTAATAAAGTTGCAATATTTTTAAATTATATACTTTCTAGATTTTCAAAATGTAGTGAGTATACAATCATCTGAATTTGCTTTATAACTTCTGTTATGGTAAATTCAGCTAAGTGTTTTCTCCTCAGAGAGGTTTACCCTCCTTGAAGACAGGACCACTGATATTTCTTTGAGATCATAGACTTCGGCCTGGTCCTCTGCTTGGTGAATACTCTAGGTTGCTGTATGACAGAACAGAGTGTTCTGAGATACTAGGAGGGTAGAAACACAAAATAATTTTCTAACGCCTCCTAAGCAAGATGCACTCAGGGTGATTTCTGGTTTTAAAGAAAGTAATCCCCAAAGTATCCAATCTACTGTTATTCAGACTAAAGCATTATCATAACCTCAAAGGCTATTTTTTTTTAATTTGACAGAGTTATAGACAGTGAGAGAGAGAGAGAGAGAGAGAGAGAGAGAGAAAGGTCTTCTTTCCATTGGTTCGGCCCCCCAAATGGCTGCCATGTCTGGCCTTGCACCGATCTGAAGCCAGGTGCTTCTTCCGGGTCTCCTATGCGGGTGCAGGGCCCAATCACTTGGGCCATCCTCCACTGCTTCCCAGGGCTACAGCAGAGAGCTGGACTGGAAGAGGAGCAACCGAGACTAGAACCTGGCACCCTTATGGGATGCCAGTACCGCAGGTGGAGGATTAACCAAGTGAGTCATGGCACCAACCCCCCAAAGAATAATTTTGATCACTGTTTCAGTTATGGTCACTTATAAAGTGTTCCTCAGAGGCAGAAATTCCACTTTCCATATCATAACAGCCATGCAAATACATTGTTTTTGAAAACCTATACTTAGAAGCAATGCATCAAAATGATACTGGTGTTTATCCTTTGGGAGGGCAGAAATATGGAAGGTATTCGTTCCCTCATCTTTTTAGTTTATGAATTTTTCACATTTTATATAATGTGTATATATTTTTCATGTAGAAACATGTTGTAACATTTATCTTTTTAAAAGTCAACAGGGCAAAAAATACAAAAAGCATTACACTAGATTCTTTGCACTTCCATCCCCCAAATATTGTTCCTCTTATTTGTTTTCTTACTGAATATCCCAGAGTAAATCAAAAAGAAGAATCAGAATGAGCTGGCCCTTCAGAGAGAATTACAGTAATCCTCCATTTCCCCTGGTTTTGCTTTCCCGGTTTCAGCTACCTACTCTCAACTGCCGTATGAAAACATTAATATTTGTCTTGACTCTTTCAAGAGAGAAGAAACACATTCAGCTAACTTCTATTACAGTCTATTGTTAGAACTGCTATATTTTAGTCTTAGTTATTGTTACTGGTCTCCTCCTGTACCTTGTTGAGGAACAGAAGTTTATTACGGGTGTGTATGTCTAGGAGGACATGTGGTAGCTATGGGGCTCAATACCATCTGCAATTTCAGGCATCCACAGGCATTCCCTGTGGATAAGGGGGGGGACTATTGTACTTTCGCATCTGCCTTCACTTCCAAAACAAGATTGTTTCTTTCCCAAGAAATGGGCAACAAGAACAACTGGAATCTGCAATATTTTTATGTTTAATATTGGCTGTCTAACTGGGCCAACATTAAGTTTTTTCTATTTATTACACTCTTGACCTTATGCACCTGAATTCACCTATAAAATAAGAAATAAACTAAATAGGATGTCAGGAAACAGCAAATGATGTTGTCCATTTATAGAAGCATTTTAAACTGATGTTTGGATATTTGCTTTACATAAATACCACAAATTGCCTCTGCAAGGACGGCATGCATTAGTAATTTCCTTCCCTTCAGTTATCAGCAGGAATCTCACAAGATGAACTGGAAGTTATTTCAGCATATATATATATATATATATATATATATATATGACACTATTTTGCAGGCCATGATGGTGGGGACTATCACAAAAGTGCTGTCAGGCACTGTTGTGACTGCAAACATTGCCACTTTCTGGTATGTGTGATAGGTACAATTCTACAAACTTCTAGGATCAAGATATACTACAATAGAGAGATGCCCCTTGGTGATTGTACTTTCAAGGTTGCTGGCTAAATGGTTAGAAAACATTTTGAGGTATCAAAAGCTTGAGTGTTGAGTCAAGTGTGATTTGATTTGAAATTGTACCATTTAGTGAATTGTGTACCAAAGTATTACTCAACTTTCAGAGATGTAGTTTTCTGACTTGTGAACTAGAGAAAATAATGGCTATTTTATAGGATTGTTACAACAATTCAACAAGATAAGCTTACAGACCTTGTCAGCACCACCACTATCCATTGTCAGCACCACCAGGTAGAAAATTCTGCATCAGATATAACCTGATTAACAAAATGCAAACTTTATGTCAAAGTGAAAATAGAGATTTGTCCTTTTTAAAGATATCCCATGTTTACATTACCACTGGTGGATTTTTGGGTGTGCTGAGTCCTTGGAGTTGCATGAGATGGCTCACTTTCAGTTGTGTCTTCTGATAGGCTATAAACTCTAGCCATTTACCTGACAAATGTTCACCCCTCTATTTTCTATGAATCACTTTTCCCTCATCTATCCTTTGAGCTTGTCTTCAATTAGGCAGTAGAATAACTGAATAAAAAAGTGTTACTAATTTCGTGTTTTATATAGTAGCTTGCATAACCTTTGCACATTATAGATGTTTAAAAAATAATGTTTGCTTGATGTATATTATCAATCATTCATTTAATCACCCAACAAGTAATTATTGAGTGCTTTCTATGTGCCAGACACTATTTGGTTAAAGAACATGACAGTATGTAGGAAAGATAAGGTCTCAATTTTCATACATTGATGTTCTACTGGGGGAGACATCAATAAAAATAATAAACTAATAATCAAGGTAATTTTAGAGGGTGAAAAGAGTTCTAAAATACTGGATAATGACAAAGTTACAGAATACCAGGGTGCTGGGAATATGGAAACCAGCACTGATTTTCATAAATGAATAAGAGTAGTTTTCATTCTGATGAAACATTAGAATAAGTTGTAAGGGGACAGGATGGATAGAGAAGATAGGCATGGGCTGGATCCTTTTGGGCTCTGGAGGCCATGGTCAAAGATCTGAATCTTATTCTGGTCTGGAAAGGATGTTATTAGAGGGTTTTAAGCAAGAGAATTACAGGGTGGGTGTTTGGTCTACAAATTAAGACATTAGTTAGGACTTCTTTTTTTTTAATAAATAATTTTACTAGGACAGAACATTGGGAAACTTTAATTAAGTCAGGCTTTATTTTATTTATTTTTTTATTTGACAGAGAGAGAGAGACAGAGAGAAAGGTCTTTCTTCCGTTGGTTTACCCTCCAAATGGCCGCTATGGCCGGAGCTATGCCCGGAGCTATGCCCATCCAAGCCAGGAGCCAGGAGCCTCCTCCTGGTCTCCCACACGGGTGCAGGAGCCCAAGCATTTGAGCCATCCTCCACTGCCTTCCCCGGCCACAGCAGAGAGCTGGACTGGAAGAGGAGCAACCAGGACTAGAACCTGGCGCTCATATGGGATGCCAGCGCCGTAGGCAGAGGATTAACCAAGTGAGCCATGGCGCCAGCCCATCAGTTAAGACTTCTGTGTCCCACATTAGACCATCTTGGTTTGACTTCTGGCTTCAGCTCCTGAGTCCAGCTTCCTGATAATGCAGACCCTAGGAGGAAGCAGTGATAACCCAAGTAATTCAATTCCTGCCACCCACCTGGGAGACCTGGATTGAGTTCCCAGTTCTCAGCTTCAGTCTAGCCCAGTCCCAGCCATTGTGGGGATTTGGGTGGGGAGTCAACCAGCAGATGGGAGCTGAAACACACACACACACACACACACACACACACACACACCCCACACACACACAGATTGAGAATATGATGTGACTTAATTTACACTTGAGAAAGAACAACATGGTAGGAAGGAGGGTAAAAACATCCGATCTTGAGGGTGGTGGAGATACCAGTTGAGGACAAGAGAAGGCAGAAAAACCAATCTGGAGAGTTCTACATAATGTTCCACATAGTGACATTTTGGTCAATGAAGGAGCACTTATATGCTAATGTCTATACTACATAGCCTAGGTGTGAAGTAGGCTACACCATCTGCATTTATGTAAGTACTCTCTATGATGTTCACACAACAATGAAATTGCCTAACAATGCGTTTCTCAGAATGTGTCCTGTTATTAAGTGACACACGTCTGGAATTGCAACACTGCTGGCAAGAGATGAAGCTAAATTACTGGTGATGAAGTTGGAGTGAGGTGGTAAGCGGCAACAGGACTTCCTGATGGATGGGATGTGGAGAGAATGATGTAAAGAGAGGAATTGAGCTTGATTTCTAGAGTGTTGACTTTAGCCATCTAGTGGATGGTGGTGACTTTCACTGAGATGGGACTCAGTGGAAAAGCAGCAGATGAGTCAGGAGAAATCAGGACAGCAAGAATAAAGGCTAGAAACTGATTCTGAGTAAGGTGTTTTGTTTAAGGGGAAAAATTAAGCTTATATCCCCCAAATCTCTGATGTTGTGTTTCATAATATCAGATTCTACTGACATTTTTTCATGACTTGCCAAATTGTGCTAACGTAGCCAAGAAAATATATAATTTTAATAGTGTCTAGAGAAGAGGAAGCTATCCTGTATTTGCCCATTTTACTCTTGCTTATTCCTGTGCAGATCTGCGAAGAAGCTTGCCACTCTCTTTGTGAATCTGTGTGTCACTGCAGAGACCCATGAGGTCTCTGCTCTCTGGTTCCTGTGGTATGTGAAGCAGTGTGGAGGCACGACCAGAATCATGTCAACAACCAATGGAGGGCAGGTACCTCGTCCATCTCCCCACCCTCCCAACAGAGTACTAGCACCACCAAAATGAAAGATTGGTGTCATCCCTCAAATGGGAACAGCTGAAACAGGAGGCAGGGTTGTGGCTTTTAGAGCTTTACCATAGCAACTCTGTGGCTTTCATGAGATACCCCGTGTGAGAACCCAATGGCTAATGTGATTTCAAGACTAGGCTTGTCTCTCTTTATGGACTTTTGCCACTTGCTGTTTGGATATACATCCCATTGTTATTTGGAAAGTTTGTAGGAAATCATCAGTTAAATACATGAAGGGGTCTTCAGAGAGTTCATAGAAAATGTGTATTGTGAAAAACTGTGCACACCTTTCAAAAAATTGTGCAGCAAAACAAATATTTAATTTAATTTTCCATGAAGTCCCCTCAGAGAGCAGGGGTGGTGACCAGACAGGTGGGATGTGAGAACATTCTGAGGATGTCTACCTGAGACTGGGGACAGGGACTCTGCAAGAGTGTGACCCGGAAGGTGACTCAGCAAGCCTGGAATTTTGTCATGATCCAGCAATCTCTTACTAGAAACCAATGGCGCAGGACGCAATTCACAAGAGCAAAAGGAACAGTTAACACATGTTGGCGTAAAGACAAACAAGGCAAACCCAGCACTGAGCAAAGGGTGCCTGCTCCTGTATCTGTCACCCCGCTCCAGAGTCCTCTTTTCTTTCAGGAGAGGAAGTTTGTGGGTGGATCTGGCCAAGTGAGTGAGCGAATAATGGACCTCCTGGGGGAGCGAGTAAAGCTGGAGAGGCCCGTGATCCGCATTGACCAGACTGGAGAAAATGTCCTCGTGGAGACCCTAAACCATGAGATATATGAGGTAACCAAGACCCTAGAACCAAGGGGAAGAGGCCTGAGTCCCACAGATAACCAAAGCTGAAATAACGCCACGGATAGCCCTGACTTCATAGGCAGGCACTTTGCCAAAAGCTGCTTCTATCTGAAAGACAGGAAAAAAGAACCAGCATCTTGGCAGGAATAGGCATTTACAAGTGCCTGTGTTATCCAGCTCCGTGTTAGGCTGGATAATGATTAGAAAACCAAAGGAAGTATTTATTTGATAAATAGCCAGCTCCTCCTATACGCCTGACTTCCTTCCAAGAGTTAGGAACAGAGCGGCGAGCAAAATAGATACAATTCTCTACTCCTTGAGGCCTATATTCTAGTGAAGATGAAAGGCCATAATCAAATATACAGCTAGATTATATAGACTGTCAGATAGTGACTAGGAGTATGGGAAAAATCAAGCAGGGGAGGGAGAGGGTGTATCAGAAGGTGGAGTAGTAGGATTTGTTGTGTAAGTTTCAGTAAGTTGTGCAAGGATGGCTTCTCTGAGAAGGTGATATTTGAGCACAGAACTGAAGGAGATGAGGGATTGAGCCATGCGGTTTTTCTGGGCTAAGAGTGTTCCAAGTAGGGTCTATAGCCAGTGCAAAGGCCCTGGGGTGGGAGCAAGCACAGCATGGTCAAGGAGCAGCAAGGTGGTCGAAATGGCAGCAGTAAGAGGAACGAGGGGAAGAGTAACAGAAGATGGGAATGGAAGTTTAATAGGAATCCATTTCCTGTATGACCTTCAAGTGATTATGAGGAACTTAGCTTTGACTCCAAGTGTGATGGGAAGTCATTGGAGGTTTTGACCTAGGGAACAATAAGAGCTGCTTTAGGTTTTGACAAGATCCTTCTAGCTTCTCTTTTAAGAAGAGATGCTTCTGGGGGACCATCACTGTGGCGCAGCAGGTTAAAGCCCCAGCCTGCAGTGCCAGCATCCCATCTGGGCGCCGGTTCAGGGTTAGGGTTAACCTGATGTCATCACATTTTGAATACATGTATTGCATTATTACACCATACCTGGTATATATGTATAATTTAAACAATACAATTGGGGCCGGCACTGTGGTGCAGCAGGTTAACGCCCTGGCCTGAAGCGCCGGCAACCCATATGGGCGCCAGTTTGAGACCCGGGTGCTCCACTTCCGATCCAGCTCTTTGCTATGGCCTGGGAAAACATTAGAAGGTGGCTCAAGGCCTTGGGCCCCTGCACCCATGTGGGAGACCCAGAAGAAACTCCTGGCTCCTGGTTTCCAGTCGGCCCAGCTCTGGCTGTTGTGGCCATCTGGGGAGTGAGCCAGCAGATGGAAGACCTTTCTCTCTGTCTTTCCTTCTCTCTGTAACTCTGACTCTCAAATAAATAAAATCCTTAAAAAAAAAAAAAGAAGATATGCTTCTGAGATTTCTCTCAGTGCTCTAATGGCATATAAGGAAACTGGGAGAGAAGAATGGAATTCTAGTTTTGGAGTAAAGGAGGAAGTAACTAGGCAATCAGTACAATAGCTATGAGTTTTCTTCAAATCCTACTATACACCCAGATAAGACATGCATTTCTAAAATTACTTTATAAATAGTGCAAATCACAACAGTTTCATTGCTATTTTCTTCTAAAGTTTATACCTAAAAAAATTGACTGCTTCCACAGCTGCCCTAGCAGATAGGCATATAGGTGAGGGTTCAGGGCTCTCCTGTACTGACAAAACTGTTTTGTCAACATATGGTTGCAGTCATCTGAAAAATACCTGGGGACATTGAGCAATTATTTTCAGAAATATCTTCATCTATCCATTTCAGAAATAAAGTACTAGATTTATGTCATATATCAGATTTGCTTGCAGTTAATCCATCAGAGAGAGGGAAAAGGAGGGAGGACAGATAAAATATGATGGCAGGACACCATAGCTGAGTAATACACAAATGCTATTGTCTTTGCATTCAATACACCGTTTTCTGTAGTGTTTGAAGTGTTCTATAATAAAACATGATAAAGATGAAAAACAAAAGAATAGCTGGAATGGGGACAAGGGTTGAATGAGAAAGAATCATTAGGAGAAAAACAAGTAAACCAATTATGTTTAACCATGTTGCTTTTCTTTTAGGCTAAATATGTCATTAGTGCTATTCCTCCTGTTCTGGGCATGAAAATTCACTACAATCCTCCTCTGCCGATGATGAGAAATCAGCTGATCACTCGTGTGCCTTTGGGTTCAATCATCAAGTGCATGGTTTACTATAAGGAGCCCTTCTGGAGGAAGAAAGGTGAGTCATTTCCCTTTATGAAGACCTTCAAGAGAAGGTCCAAGAAACTTGGCGTCAAGACATGCACTTGCTTATAAGTGTTTTTGTTAGAATGCTGGACACGAAACCTTAGTCCAGGTTCTAAGTACGGTTCTTTCAAATAAAGTATGTTAGACAAACTCATGGGTTTAAGTTTCCATGGAATATGTCCAACTCTTTATAATGCAATATGAAGTTTATTTAATCCTACAAAATCTTGTGAGGATGGGTGATTAACACTTCTTAATAGGTTTTAAAATATGGGTTTATAAAGATATTCACAAAGATGAGGGTTTTGAAAATGCTTAGCAAGCCATCTCATGAGTGTCAAGGTTCTACTATACACATGTATATCAAAAGGTCATGGAAAATGGAATTAAAGGTAAGTTTATGGTGGTGCAAAAATTTTTGAAATCCATGCATGTCAGAGGTCTTCAAAAAGTTCACAGAAAATGTGGTGTGAAAAAAAACACATAGATTCCAAAATCATTTTTGTACCACAGTAAACTTCTCTTCTGGTTTTCTTGAACTCTTTGAAGTACCCTTGTGGTAAATTAATTTGTTCGGTCATATATATTCAACAGATGTGTAGTGAAAGGCCCCCATCTTTGCCAACCTTCCACCAAGTCATCCTAAGTCCATTCTCCCTCACCATCCCTACCCTTCCCTCCTCAGGGCCCATGTCAGCCACCTGAGCCCTTCATGCTAAGCCCATACATGTGGAGAGAGCTGGCTGTTAGCAACACTTTGTATCCTTGCAGTCTCCCTGCTTCTGCTCTTCTTTTAGCTGTTTATACTTTCCCTTAAACCTTCACATCTAATTTATATCAATTTATATCATTTTCAGTGACAGGAATAATACCTGCTTTGTAAAGAATTATGGAAATACAGGGTTGGCATTTAGCCTTCTAGGTAAGATGTTGGCAAGTACACTTGTGTCCCACATACATGCAGTACATGGGTTCAATACTCCACTCCAGTTCCTGACTCCAGCCTCCTGCCAGTGCAGACCCTAGAAGACATTGGTTCAGGTAATTGGATTCCTCAAGTAATTGGATTCCTGTCACCCATGTAGGAGAACTGGATTAAGTTTCTAGCTCTCAGCTTTGGCCCCTGGCCATTGAGGAAATTTGGGAAGTGAAGCTGTGGATGAGAGTTCTCTCTATTTCTCTCTCACACACTCTCTCTCTCCCCTCTCTCCCTCTGAAATTAATTATTTCATTAAGAACTAAACTAAAAATTACAGAACTAAATCCATCATAAAACTTTCAGATAGTTGAACTGTATGGAAAATGTCCCTCTCCTATTGCTCTTTCCCCCAGGGAACCATTGTTAAAATTTTAAGTTATTTGTCCTTAAAGATTTATTGTTTGCATTGGTAATACTTTAAATCTGTAAGGGCTCTTCAAAAAGTTTGTGTAAAGTAGAATTGAAAAATAGGTTTATTCTGGAGCAAAAATGTGTTTTTTATTTTAAAATACTTTATTGCTCATGTTTTTCAAAATTCAGAATAGAATAAGGAAAAAAAACCCTAAAAATCGCAAATACAAATAAATGCTCAGATATAAAAATACTATGTGGGGCCAGCGCTGTGGTGCAGCAAGTTAAGGCCCCAATCTGCCACACTGGCATCCCATGTGGACCCTGGTTCAAGTCCTGACTGCTTCAATTCTGATCTGGCTCTCTGCTGTGCCCTGGGCAAGCAATGGAGGATGGCCCAAGTCCTTGGACCCCTGTACCCATGTGGGAGATCTGGCTTCAGGCTTCCTGGCTCCTGGCTTCAGATTGGCACAGCTCTGACTGTTGCGGCCGTCTGGGGAGTGGACTAGTGGATGGAAGATTTCTCTCTCTGTCTCTACGGAAGTATTTTGTTCTGAATCTTCCTCTTTATCACCTCTTATAGCTATTATAGTCTCTCCTCCATTCTCTCTTAGGATGTTTCTTAGTACTTTTGGGGAAATTTACTCCTTAAATCACTGTCTTTTTTCCCAAGAGTCTCTCTGGTTCATTTGTTTCTACTTTTGTCTTTGCTTTTTCTACTTTTCTTTTTAATTTGAGAGACAGAGACAGAACGCTCATCCTCTGATTCACTCCTTAAATGACTGTAAAGGCTGGGGCTGGGCCAGACGGAAGCCAAGAGCCAGGAACTCAATCCAGGAATCCCATGTGGGTGGCAGGAACTCAATTATTTGCACTGTCATTGCTGCCTCTCATTAACAGGAAGCTGGAGTCAGGAACTAGAGTTGGGAATCAAACCCAGGTACTATGATGTGAGACATAGGTGTCTTCACTAGCAACCTAACTGCTAGACCAAGTGTCTGCCTCACTTTCTTCTGATAAGACCCCCTTATATGTCTGGAAGAGCCCTTCCTTTTTAGGAGTGAGGCCCTGTGAAGCTGGTGGGATGCTCTGTGGGTACAGGCAGGACTCCTGAGCTTTCTTCTGTGAGTGGTAGAAATTGCACTGATTCTGCATGCTTCAGGTCTGGCGTGAACATGACATTTCTCTCGGCTCTTTGTTCCTTCACTTCCTTCAAGTGTCCCTGCCTGGCTCACAGGCCAGCTTCATCCTAGGAAGGAAGTGTACAAGGAGTCCCTCTACCCAGAAGGCAGTTCCTCCACTGGTATCATGTGCCAGCTCCTTGTCTCATCCAACTGATTGCTACATGACCAACATGAACTTTCTCTTTTCTCTGATCAGATCCTGTCCTGTTTTTCTCCTCTCTTTCTTGCCTTCTTGTAACAGCAACTTCTCTTGTATTAGCTTTTTAAAAAATATTTATTTATTTGAAACATAGGGGTTGGGAGGGAGGGAGAGAGAAAGAGAGAGAGAGAGATCCATCTTCCATCTGCTGGTTCACTCCCCAAATAGCCACATCAACTTGTGCTGCTCCAGGCTGAAACCAGGAGCCTGGAACTCCATCTGAGTCTCCCACATGGGTAACAGGGGCCCAAGTAGCTGGGTCATCTACCCCTGCCTTACCAGACACATTATCAGGAACTTAGATAGGAAGCAGAGCACCTTGGGTCTTGAACTGGCGTTCTGATATGGGATGTCAGCATCACAGGTGGCAGTTTTAACCCACTGTACCACAACACCAGTTGCCCTTGTATTCTGAAGTCTCTCTGAGTTCTTGGACAGACTTTAAGCACATCTCCTTCCCATACTTCAGTCTTTCTCAGTGTCTTTCCTGACCCAACACACCTGAGTGGCATGAAAGTACCCCTCAAGCTAGTGGCTGACTGGGGCATTGATTGCCTGGGGTGGGCAATGGGGAGGGATGTAGGAGGGGAAAGTGTAGTTTAAAAGGCCTCTAGTGCATCTGTTCTCACACATGTGCCCACTTGCAGGTTGAGGTTCATAGCCACAAAGTTTGTTCTTTGTTTTCTCCTTCATCTTAAAACCCTCTTATTGGATTTTCCATACAGTTATTTGTTCCAGAGTTTCTGCCATATGCTCTTCAGTCACCTGAAATATGCCAAGTAAATGATGGCACTGGAGGAGTGGTACAGAGACGTGGGATATTTCTAGAACATTTTAGACTCTGCCATCTCTTTTTACCATTTCTCTGTCACATTCTTTTGTTAAAATAGCCTATAATAATTGTCCCTTGGTACAAACGGAAGCATTGTTTCTAGGAGTCTTCATGGATATCAAATCCATGAAGGCTCAAATGTGTCATGTAAAATTGTGTAGTACTTGCATATAATCTACACAGTCTTCCCATATACTTTTTAAAAAATATTTTATTTATTTATTTCACAGGTAGAGTTACAGACAGAGAGGAGAGACTAGGTCTTCCATCCACTGGTTCATTCCCCAAATGGCCACAGTGGCTGGAGCTGGGCCAATCCGAAGCCGGGAGCCAAAAGCTTCTTCTGGGTCTCCCACATGGGTACAGGGGCCCAAAGACTTTGGCCATCTTCCACTGCTTTCCCAGGCCATAGCAGAGAGCTGGATCAAAAGTGGAGCAGTGGGACTCAAACCGGCACCTATATGGGATGCCAGTGCCACAGGCAGAGGATTAACCTACTGTGCCACAATGCCAGTCCCCCCCCACCATACACTTTAAATCATCTTTAGATTACTTATAATAGCGAAAACAATGTAAATGGTTGTTTCACTGTACTGTTTGGGGATTAATGACAAGAAAAAGGTCTGTATGTGTTCAGTAGAGACACATATTTTTCTAGCACATTTTGATCTGTAGTTGTTTGAATCCATGGATACCCATAGATAGATAAGGAAGACCATTGGATTTTGTTTGGGAGGAGGATGAAGGAAGCACTTTTGTCCAGGATGAAATGAAATTGTTTCCTAAGCTGTTCTCGAGGATGAAAAGGGTCTTTGGAGGTCATAGTTGGAATGAAAGCTTGGAACTCTATGGATTTTTGTCATCCAAATTCTCTGCCCTATTTCCAAATAATCAAGAACCACTTTAATCAAATTAAATGGCTCCTCATAAAATGTGAGCATTCAGTTCCATCTGCTTTATAGGAGTGGACTAGTGTTTCTTTTACACGTGTTTGGATTTTATTCTGGTTCCTTGTGAAAAAGGAAATGGGAACACAAGTATTAACATCAAGGAAAATCAGGTTTCTTTGAATGGTGCCTGGATGAATTCTTATCTCCTGGTTCTGTTCTTTGCAGAGAAGGGCTTTTTTTTTTCTTTAAAATGTTTGCTACTTAGCGCTCCTTTTGACATCAGTTTGGTTTGCCTTCATATGTTTAGAGTATGCTCTATGAGCATACATATATACCTACATAGTATACATGTTGTATTCAGCCTTCAGGCTTCTAAACTTGAAAAACATGTGCTTCATTATATCTGCTATGGGCCGTTGGATAGGGTGATACATTTTTCCTTCCATTTTGCTTTTCTCCAAGATTATTGTGGAACCATGATCATTGAAGGGGAAGAAGCTCCAATTGCTTACACACTGGATGATACCAAACCTGATGGCAACTATGCAGCTATCATGGGGTAAGGCATAATTATGGTATTGTGGCTGCTATTTGGTGTTGAGTTCATCATATACTATCAATAAATGTGCCTCAAACTATGTTAAATGACCTTTTCACTTAACCCATTATGTGCCATTATTCTAAATACAGGGCACCCTTGTAGACTTACATTGAGTGGTAAATACACTACTTATCATAACTTTGAAATAAATATTATGTTGTTGAAATAGTCACAGAATTGAAAATGTGGGGCCTAATGGGTTAATGACCTTATTCTCCAAATCTAATAGTAGAAACAATCTTACTGTTTTTGTAATGTCTTCCAATAAATAAATATCTTGAAAGGAAATATAATACCAATAACATTCTAAAATCCATTATATTAATTTTCCTTTTCATATTTAGTTCTGAGGGGGTAGATATATTTTGATAGCCATCTTTTGTTGACAGCGTGATATAAAGGCCTGACCTGGGGTGCTTTACTAAAAGAGGGTTTCTTGTGAAGTCTGTGCAGATATCAATACTGTCTTACTCTGTTTTGTGTTGCTATAACAACTAATATTGAGTGATTTATAAAGCAAAGATGTGTATTTTTGCCTCATAGCTCTGGGAACCAAGGGATGTGGCACCAGCATCTAAAAGATTTTCAGCTTCTGGTGGAGGGCCATGTGTTACTTCATGCAGGGCAGAAAAGTGGGAGAGAAGCAGGCGTGAGCAAAGGATCACATGGTGCAACAGGAAGCAAGAGAGTGAGCTGAGGCAGCCAAACTCACATAACGACCTGCTCCTCTGAGAACTGCTCCACGCTCATGGGGACGGACTGCATTAATTCCTTCATGAGGGCAGATGTCTCAAGACACAAAACACTTACAGGATCCGCCACCTCTCAGCTACCACCAAGTTGAGAATCAGATTTCAATGTTGAGTTTTAGTGGGGAAAACCATATTGCAACTATAGCAAATGTTCTTTATGTAAGGTGCTGAGATTTTTAAAGTCCCCATTAGAGAGGAGTTAAAGCCAGCCCAGTCCTCAGCTTTCAAGAGGGGACCAGCACAGAGGCAGATGTCTTGGGGGCCAGCATCCAGCCCGCAGAGGTGGTTCACTGGAGTAGCCAAACTTGAGAGGAGACCTAAGACATGCATGAGTTTGTCTCAGAGGGAACCAAGGGTCAGAACAGAGAGCCCAGAATGAGTTGTTAAGTTGAAGGCAATTGTTGGGCTAGAAATAGAGGCAGAATCTAGAAGGTTCGATGCTAAGGAGACACCACGGTGGAGACGAAACCAATGAGCAAGGACTGGATGCAATTGGAAGGATTGAGACGTGACCTTAAGCGGGCATTTGCTGCCCAGGGCTCATTGCTATTGCCCAGCAGCCTGGGTATGCGGAAGCACATCAGTCATAATGTCACTCTAAGTAGCCTTTCTGGCCAGTCATCTCTTTTTGAATACCTTGACTCCCTGAAGGTAGAAAGTGCTCTTCTGTATCGGGAATGTAACATGTAATATTCAAACACTGAACATAAAATAAACTTGTTATTTCTGGTTGGTGTTAACGTTGTACAGTGAGCACATACGTAGCTATAGAAATGAGACCAGGATGAAAGCATCATCCACTTATTTCTCCTCTTTTTTCCTCGTTTGTGTCTTTCAGATTTATCCTTGCCCACAAAGCCAGAAAACTGGCACGGCTTACCAAAGAAGAAAGGTAACAAAAGAAGTGCCTCTTTCTGCCTGCTTGCCTGCCTCTTGTCTTTCTCTTCACCTCCCTCCCTCTCCCTTTCCTCCTCCGTTTTTTCCTTTTTTTTTTTTTTTGTCTACTTGCCTGATTTTCAGTTTTACTTATGTATAATACCAATGCTGTATCTTAACTACATGGATCTTACCGTATAAAGACAGTGCTGCAACTTAAGAGCCAAGTATTCAAATGACTATTTATTGAGTTTGTTGTACATAGGACATTATGCTAGGAGCTATGGAGAATATGAAAATGGATATAACCCAGGTGCTGAAAATTTACTTGTGGAGATTAACAGTTAGACAACTTACTGTGTTGCAGGACAGTCTACCATGCTTACTACAAAAGGGATTAATTTCTCTGGAGGTGACAGTTTGTTCTGACAATATTGACTGCTGCCAATTAGTTATTCCCATGCCACATATTTACCAGCTAAGAGCCCTTGACTTGTGACTTATTCTTTCCCCTTCTGTCTGGGTACTCTTCTTTACCACTGCCACTTATGTACATGGCCAGGGCTATGGAGATCTGCTTGGGCCACTCATTTAAAAGCATCCTCACTGCAATGTAAGATCCATGGTGATAGGAAGTTTTGTCTGGATTGTTTCATTGCTGGACCTCCAGTGCCTCGAACAGATTTTTCCCAACTTCTTTTGTTCATGTTTAGGGCTTATTCATTTTATACTGTAATAAAATTTCATCTTTTTATGAAGTCAGATTTATCCATTTTTAAATCAGCTTCTGGGGCCGGCACCGTGGCTCACTTGGTTAATCCTCCGCCTGCAGCACCGGCATCCCATAAGGGCACCGGGTTCTAGTCCCGGTTACTCCTCTTCCAGTTCAGCTCTCTGCTGTGGCCCAGGAGGGAAGTGGAGGATGGCCCAAGTGCTTTGGCCCTGCACCCATGTGGGAGACCAGGAAGAAGCACCTGGCTCATGGCTACGGATCGGTGCTGGCCATAGCGGCCATTTGGGGGGTGAACCAACAGAAGGAAGACCTTTCTCTCTGTCTCACTGTCTCTCTCACTGTCTATCTGTCAAATTTTTATTTATTTATTTATTTATTTATTTATTTTTTGACAGGCAGAGTGGACAGTGAGAGAAAGAGACAGAGAGAAAGGTCTTCCTTTGCCGTTGGTTCACCCTCCAACGGCCGCCACAGCCGGCACGCTGCGGTCGGCGCACCGCACTGATCCGATGGCAGGAGCCAGGTACTTATCCTGGTCTCCCATGGGGTGCAGGGCCCAAGCACTTGGGCCATCCTCCACTGCACTCCCGGGCCACAGCAGAGAGCTGGCCTGGAAGAGGGGCAACCGGGACAGAATCCGGCGCCCCGACTGGGACTAGAACCCGGGGTGCTGGCGCCGCAAGGTGGAGGATTAGCCTAGTGAGCCGCGGCGCTGGCAATCTGTCAAATTTTTTAAAAAATGGAGAAAAATAAATAAAAGTAAATCATAGCTTCTGGATAGTATATTATGCATTGAAAAGACTTTCCTATTCCAGAACACTTTTTTTTCTGTAAGATCATCCATTTTCTCATTACTTTTTTAAAAAAGTATTTAAAAGCAAGATTTATTTAAGTCAGAGACCTCCAGCCAGAGTGGCCTGCAGGGGGGCTCCAAGAGAGGCAAAACCCAAAGTGGCTGGTGGTAGTGGAGTTTTTGCACACAATTTTGGGGAAGAAAAAAACTTACCAGCTTGACATTCAGTTACAAGGAGAGGACAAAACCCATCAAAAGACCTGATTTGCAATATTTTACCCTGTCTGGCTTGCTCAGGATAAAACAAAAGAGCCATCAGAAGGGTGGGATACCTAATTTGCTTTACAGTAAACTGTCCCACTACTTTTATGGTCTCATCTATTATATGTAAATCTTTGATCTTTCTGAAATATACTTGATGTAAGAAGTAATGTAGGGGCGGGCGCCGCGGCTCACTAGGCTAATCCTCCGCCTTGCGGCGCCGGCACACCAGATTCTGTCCCGGTTGCCCCTCTTCCAGGCCAGCTCTCTGCTGTGGCCGGGGAGTGCAGTGGAGGATGGCCCACCCTGCACCCCATGGGAGACCAGGATAAGTACCTGGCTCCTGCCATCGGATCAGCACGGTGCGCCAGCCGCAGCACGCCGGCCGCGGCGGCCATTGGAGGGTGAACCAACGGCAAAGGAAGACCTTTCTCTCTGTCTCTCTCTCTCTCTCACTGTCCACTCTGCCTGTCAAAAAAAAAAAAAAAAAAAAGAAGTAATGTAGGAGTCCATCTTTATTTCTTCTTTCACCAGTGCCATTTGGCTGAATAAACCCTTTGCCCCAGTTTAAAAAGCCCATTTATATATGTATTCTAAATTCCTTATGTATGTGGTTCTATTTCTTTTTTTTTCTGGTTTGATAATTTTGCTTTCTGTTTTATTTGTATAAAGGGAACAGATTTCATGTATTTCATATATACAGTTTTTTAAAAGATTTATTTATTTATTTGAAAGTCAGAGTTACACAGAGAAGAAGAGGAAGAAAGAGAGGTCTTCAATCCGATGGCTCACTCTGCAAGTGGCTGCAATGGCCAGAGCTGCACCAATCCAAAGCAAGGAGCCAGTAGCCAGGAGCATCCTCCGGGTCTGCCACGCGGGTGCAAGGGCCCAAGGACTTGGGCCATCTTCTATTGCTATCCCAGGCCACAGCAGAGAGCTGGATTGAAAGTGGAGCTGCCGGGAGTTGATTTGACGCCCATATGGGATGCCGGCACTGCAGGCGGCCACTTAACCTGCTACGCCACAGCACTGGCCCCATTTTCTTTTAATTTTTACAGTGACATATTTTCACTATACTTTATAATCACAAGCTTAACTCCCCACTAAATAAAGAATTCAGTAAGTAGTAAGTAGAGAGATCAGTATTCCTCAGGGTTCTATTTCTGAATTTCATTTTGCTTTTTTTTGTGTTCAACTATTCATGTGCTTGTGTCAAACTATTTCACTTATGTAAAAACAAAGACAAAGAGAAGGCAAGGGGAAGAAATTGGGCATTTTCCTATACTTTTGTTTGTAGAGTTTTGAATTTAAAACAATATTGGGGCCCGCACTGTGGCTCACTTGGCTAATCCTCCGCCTGTGGCGCTGGCATCCCATATGGGCACCAGTTCTAGTCCTGGCTGCTCCTCTTCCAGTCCTGCTCTCTGCTGTGGCCCGGGAAGGCAGTGGAAGATGGCCCAAGTCCTTCGACCCTGCACCCTCATGGGAGACCAGGAAGAAGCACCTGGCTCCTGGCTTTGGATCCGTGCGGCACCGGCCGTAGCGGCCATTTGGGGAGTGAACCAACAGAAGGAAGACCTTTCTCGCTCTCTCTCTCTCTCTCACTGTCTATGACTCTACCTGTCAAATAAATAAAAAAAAATACTAAAAGTCACTTTTAAAAATCACTGACCTAGGCCAGCGCCGTGGCTCACTAGGCTAATCCTCCACCTTGCGGCGCTGGCACACTGGGTTCTAGTCCCGGTCGGGGCGCCGGATTCTGTCCCGGTTGCCCCTCTTCCAGGCCAGCTCTCTGCTGTGGCCCAGGAGTGCAGTGGAGGATGGCCCAGGTGCTTGGGCCCTGCACCCCATGGGAGACCAGGAGGAAGCACCTGGCTCCTGGCTTCAGATCAGGGCGTTGTGCCAGCTGCAGCACGCCAGCCATGGTGGCCATTTAGGGGAGGTGAACCAACGGCAAAAGAAAGACCTTTCTCTCTGTCTCTCTCTCTCTCACTGTCCACTCTGCCTGTCAAAAAAAAAAAATCACTGACCTAGCTCTTAAATCATCTTTAAGGTCCCTTTAAGCATACTATTCTGCAAAAATCAGGCTTGAAAGAATTATAACTTCATATTTAAATTGACTAATTATAACTGTTGGCTTACTTCCAATTCTCTCCACACCCCAAAACTAAATTTCTTAAGAGCTACTGTTTATTGAGCACTTATGTATTATGTTTCAGTTATTGGGTGGGCAACTGTATACACTTTCTTGTGAGAGATCTCAAACTTGAGAACCATCTGAAGGTTTGTGAAAACCGATTGCCACCTCTCCTATTTCTGAGTCAGGAGGTCTGGGGCAAGGCCTGCGAACTAGCATTTCTAAGAAGGTTTCCCCACATCAGGATGCCGCTGCTGCTGTTGTGGGAGCCACACTGTTGGAAATCATTAATGAGAAAATCCTGCAAGACTGCGGGTCCAACTAAAGCTCAGAGAGCTGGAGTAAGCTTCTCAAGATCTCGCAATGTGAAAGAGGCAGGAGCAGAATTCAAAGTTTTTCCTGTTCCCCTCACTTTTCACTGTGCCTATCGCCTTGTACCTGGGCAAGGGGGCAAAGTGGGGTGAGCAAGGGCCGTGTCTTCAATGTCCCTGAAGCTCCAGTGCTTAGTAAATGGACGGACACTTAAGAAGTACGCAATCTGTTTTCTCGAACGAATGAGCAAGTTGTTGTATGTCCCCAGTGATTCAGGCAATGTGGCACTCTAGTTGCTTCAAGATTTATCAGCAGTCTTACACGATTCATACTTGTGGCCTCATAGATTTAAGACCTCATTGAAGACAGGTTCCTCTTTCACTTTTTCTTCCCTTTCTTCTTCATATTTACCTCTGTCTTTTTGTTTGCCCATAGGCTGAAGAAACTTTGTGAGCTCTATGCAAAAGTGCTGGGCTCCCAAGAAGCTCTGCAGGTAAGGCTGTTTCTCAACCCCTTCCTAAAGGAGATAGATCTTGCTTCATCCTCGAGGGGCTTGTAGGAATTGGTTCGTGCAAGTCGGTTTCTGGCGCTCTTGTTTCTTCTCTTGATACATTCATGGAGGGGTCTGCACAAGGCTGATCCGTCTCTGAGTGCTTCGGGAGAGTGAGGGCCCTGACTGCGCTGGTGGCGGGTCAGTGATCCTGCTGTGCTTTAGGTGGTGTCACTTGTCCCTGAATTCAGAGCTCTACCTGAAGCAGGACTTGGGGCCAGTCTGCTCCCTTCTCTGTCAGGGAGTCAGAAGGCTAGCTTCTGCTAAAGCCACCCAAGGGAAATCCCAGATCTTGGCAGCCAGGATGGAGATGAAAGGAGCTGTTTTTCTCAGATGATCTTATAAAAAGACCAGGGTCCCATTCATTTACATAAACTAACACTCCCCCCACCCCCCACCCCCAGTCTTCTAGGTCAAAATAGATGACCTGGCCCCTTCCTGTGTGTCCTTATTTTACCCTTGAACATTAAGGATGAAGGAGAGCAGGCTGATAGGCTAGGTCCTGTCTGCTGAGTTTCCTAGATGTGTGGTGAAGTCGCCAGAGGAAATAATGATCTTCCGATTAATCAAGTGAGCTCCAAGGTGATTAAAGGCAGGGTGGGGCGGAGCAGGGTAGGGAGACCGGGTAGTAGGCAGGCTAACCAGCACAAACTAACCGGTAACCATAATCATCTCCCTCACCAATATTTAAAATGAGGAATTGCTGTTTTTGTTTTAACATGGATTATATCTCCTTTGAAAAGTGATTATTAAATCTAGCTGTCCATGAAGCATTTGAAGTCAGCAGAGACTAATGAGCAGTTAAAAATGTGAGAAAAATCAAAAAGGAGGCTAAGTATGTGTACGTTGTTAAGCCTCTGAACTCCAAATCTCTGCAGTATATCCCACGATTTAGTTGATCAGCTACGTGGCTTGGTCCTAGGACTCTACCCATTAACCTTGCTCATTTGTGGAGTAGCCGGCATCCTCCTGGTTGAGTTGCTATGCCTTTGAACTTGTTGTTTTGGTTCATTATTTTAAAGCAAGATCTCTGTCCCCATTGCAGACCTTGAATCCTTGCAGTAGGTGAAACATATGCTCTTGAGGTTTGGGGGAGTTCTTTTTAGCAAATGAATAACAGCAGTTAATTGATTGGTTTGCAGAGAAACATAATGAGGAAGGTGCTTTGTTTCTTGTGGGGAGCAACTGAGACTAGACTAAATTACTGGAACTAGGATTCTATGCATCTGCTCTCCCACAATATGGCGCTGAGAGAGACCAAACAACCTCTACGCAGCTGCCTCATCAGTTTCACTGATAAGCTGCAGGAGCTGATCCTGCTCCTGATTGGAGGAGAGCAGCGTGCTCAGCGTGTGGGCAGCAGGGTTGGGATTGGTGGAAGAGGACTATAAAGGAGGAGAGAGACAACATGCACCAGGAACATCTGAGGGAACACCTGAGGAGCCCCCGAGAGAGCTGACCAGTGGTGTGCCGCTCCTCCGCAGAAGCGGGGAAAGCGGCGGGGGGTGCCGCCCCTCCACGGAGGTGGAGGGGCTGGCAGCTAACCCGGGACGGCGTCGTTCCTCCACGAGTGAGGGACCGGCAGCTAACCCGGGAAGAGCCGAGCAGATAAAAGAACAGCGCAGGGTCCACTGTCGTTCCTCCGCGAATGGGGGAGCGACAGTTTCTTTTCTGGGTTTTTTTTTTGCTTCCATACTGTTTAGCAAGTTTAAATTCAGTCATTGCCTCCAGACTCAAGGGTAATATAATGAGTGAAGTAGCAAAACCAAAATTATATGCACACTAAAAAATCATTTACCATCTGATAAAACATTAGTTTTTCTTTATAAAACTGCTGTTCCAGATGTTTCACTTTGGTTGATAGACATTTATGAAGTTACCTTCTGAGACAGAAACAGGTAATTTCAGTTTGTAATTGAAGTTCATCTAACAGCATGTGAGGTCCTTGTTTGGGGAACCTCACTTGGAGAGTAAAGTGGTTATTCTCATATTTATGCAAAAGTTGATCATTTTTCATTTTGGAAAGTCTCTTTTTCTAAGAAGAATGTGGATGATTCTTCCCTGATGATAATGCAGTGTTGGTTCTGTCCTTGTTTGCTGTTGGCCTAGAAAGCGCGACTTGCTTTGCTCTCGCTTTGGTGTCTATCGAGTGCAAGAGAGACATTTCTGGAAGCTAGGAAAGATGAAAAATAAAGTGCAGCCTTCCTTCTGATTGGCTGGGAAAGCCAAAGAAGGGTGGTACAGGAGGTAGCGGTAGCCATCAGATACTAGGCTAAGGGTGAAGAGTGCCTGGTTTGCAGGCTGTATAAGGCCCACAAAATCATTTGGTCTGGCCCTGCCAAGCCAACCACAGGTGGGACTCGAGAAATTCAGTCAATCTATAGAAGGCTGATTTTTAAGTTGATAATTTTGTATGGCCTGTAAGTGATGTTATAAAAATGCAAATGACCATTGGCAGAAAACAGGTTCCCAAACTCTGTTAGGTGGTACAGCCCCAAGAGACACTACAGAAGACCTGGAGCCACTTAGCCCAGCAGGCAGGGCCTCATACTTTATAAGTAGGTTGCTTTACAAATGATTATGCAAAGTTAGCTCTATGATTTCAGATTTTTAAAAAGACATTAATTTACTTGAAAGGCAGAGTTACAGAAAGAGAGAGGGAGAGAGAAGGAGGGAGAAGGAGAGAGAAAGAGAGAGAGAGAGATCGTCCATCCACTAGTTTACTCCCCAAGTTGACTACAACAGCCAGGGCTGCCCGGGCTGAACCCAGGAACTTGTTTCAGGTTTCCCATATGGGTGGCAGGGGCCTAAGCATGTGGGTCATCTGCTGCTGCTTTCTCAGGTGTATTAACAGGGAGTTGGGTCTGAAGTAGAGCAGATAAGAATCAAATTGCTGCCCATATGGCATGCCAGCGTCACAGGCAGCAGTTTAACACACTATACCACAATGCTGGCCCTACAATTTTTTTTAAACAAAACATTTTTCAAAATCTGTTTTAAAGCATCCATTTTTATCTTAAAATTTGCTGTTGATTTTATTGTTTCAAAGTAGTGCTTAGTGATAAAACTTTCATTCAGTGACTTTAAGCATTCAAGCTTTGCAAAATTTCAGCTCTAGTTTTGCAAGTTTGTGACCAAAATATACTTTTCAGAACAATAGTTGTTTACAAGTATCACCATCAACATGAGTGTCCACATGTCACAAAACATTAGTTTATCTGTTCAGCTTCCCTTAACAAAGCTCTTCTCCACCAAAACCATGAATCTCGTCATCCTTTTCAATTTTACAGCTGTGTTTTTCTGTTTTTTTCCCTGCTCAATCACTCTAATAAGTATAAATAAGTATAAATAATTTATAAGTATAAATCATTTTTTAAAAGATCTATTTATTTATTTGAAAGAGTCACAGAGGGAGGGAGGGAGGAAGGGAGAGAGAGGGAGTTCTTCCATCCACTGCTTTACTCCCCAAATGGCCACAAGAGGTAGGGCTGAGGCAGGCCGAAGCCAGGTACCTAGAACTCTACTGGGGTCTCCCATGTTTGTACAGGGGCCCAAGGACTTGTGTCATTTGTCAATGCTTTCCCAGGCACATTAGCAGGGAGCTGGATTGGAAGTGAAGCAGCTGGGACTCGAACCGGTGCTCATATGGGATGCCAGTGTTGTAGGCAGCAGCTTAACCCCTGTGCCACAATGCTGGCCCTGGTATAAATTCTTTTTAAAACTCTTTGTGGGGGCCAGTGCTGTGGCATAGCAGGTGGGGCTACCACCTGCGGTGCTGGCATCCCATATGGGTGCTGGTTCAAGACCTGGCTGCTCCACTTCTGATCCAGCTCTCTGCTATGGCCTGCGAGGGCAGTGGAGGATGGCCCAAGTCTTTGGGCACCTGCACCCGTGTGGGAGACCTGGAGGAAGCTCCTGGCTCCTGGCTTCAGGTCGGCATAGCTCCAGCCATTGCAGCCATCTGGGGAGTAAGCTAGCGGATGGAAGACCTCTCTCTCTCCCTCTCTCTCTCTGCCTCTCCCTCTCTCTCTGTGTGTGTGTGTAACTGTGACTTTCAAGTAAAATAAATAAATCTTTTAAAAAAATATGATTCTATACTGAGCATATACAGACATTTTCTTGTCCTTATTCACCAAACAAAACAATGTAACAACTATTTACATAGCATTTATGTTGTATTAAATAATCTAGAGATGATTTAAAGTATACAGGAAGATATGTGTAGGTTATATGCAAACTCTATGCCATTTTGTATAAGGGACTAGAGTATCCATGGATTTTGGTATCAGCCAAAGATCCTGGAACCAATCCCCCCACAGGCCCTGAGAGATGCCTACATTGGTTCACCAGCATGAAGCCTACGGGACTGTGTTTGACTTATTCTGGGCTAGATAGCTTCCTCTGCATCTCCTTCAAGCTTTTGTCACTTTGCCTTGCAGCCGGTGCATTATGAAGAGAAGAACTGGTGTGAGGAGCAGTACTCTGGGGGCTGCTACACGACCTACTTCCCACCGGGCATCATGACTCAATACGGAAGGTAGAGTGAGAGTGTGCTAAACTGTGACCTCGATCCTCTGCACCTGCAAGCAAAGCTCTTCTCCCTTGTTGCTTATAAATAACTGCTACCCCAAAAGAAGCCCAAAGTTCCTTTGTACTTTATCAATCTCGTGAAAGAAGTCATAATTCTGTACCAGAGTGCTGCCTTCCACTCTTGATTCCTCTAGAGGATCAATTGCAATCAATGTGACCAAAGAAGGTTGCAGCATAAGAGTAGCAATTCAGTATATATGAAATGCATGAAGTTTGTTTACCTTAAGTAAGAAAAAATTTTTAAATAAACTAGAGCTGAACTGTACAAAAATAACTTAATGCAGAAAATGGCAGCAATGGGATTTGGGGGGAGAAGGTGGGAAGAATGTAGATAAGAAGAAAAGAAGTTGAGAAAAGAAAACCAAAACCAAGCATGACTGTCCAGAGTGCTGTTTTCCCACGGAAATGATGTGAGCTACAAATGCAAAAAGAATAGCAATTCATATAGTCAGAGGGTTCACTTGCTTTATCAGAAGAAATACGCTTCTATAGATGATTCCAATTCATGATGATTTGACTTGGAATTTTTCTACTATGTGATGGTGTGAAAGTATATCCATAACACGATTCTGTTTCTCACTTTCAGGATAGTATTGAATAAATTACATGAGACGCTCAACATTTTATGAGGAAACAGCCTTTCTGTTAGATTATTTTTGTCCAAATGTAGATGAGTGTAAGTGTCCTGAGCACATTTAAGGAAGGCTAGGGTAAATTGTGATGTTTAGTAGGTTAGGTGAATTAAATGCTTTTTTAAAAGAGAGAGAGAGAGAGAGAGAGAGAGAGAGAGAATGAGAACCTTCCATCTGCTGATTTGCTCCTGGAATGGCCACAACTGCCACATGTGGCCAGTCCAAAGTCAGGAACCAGGAGCTAGGAACTTCTTTCAGGTATCCTTCGTGGATGCAGGTGCCTAAGCACACGGGGCATCATCTGCTGCTTTCCCAGGCACACTATTAGCCAGGGAGCTGGACTGGATTCAAACCAGCACCCACATGAGATGCCAGTGCCTCTGGCGCCGCAGGTGGTAGTTTTACCCGTTATGCCACAGCGCTGGCCCCAGGCTGTAGGTATCTTAGCCAGCATCTTAACCACTAGGCTAAATACTTGCCCCTAAATGCATTCTTGACTTGGGATATGTTCGACTTATTATGGGTTTGTGGGGGATCATCTGTGCTGAGTTCAGAACTCAGTGAAACTTCCTCAAACGCAGCCCTATTTAAGTACATTATAAAAGCAAAATGAACTCTACACTTTGTGTGAAGGGACTTGGTTTCAGTCTTGATTCTACCAGTAACAAACTTGGATACCCTAGAGGGGTCATTTCTTCTCTCCGAGCCTCAGTTCCATTAGCCAGTGGATGAAGAGGCACAAGAAGACCTACAGTGGTCAATAAGCTGTATGTTAGTGAAAGTGAGAGTTACTTTTAATGTATTTTTAAAGATATAATTCACATATCACAGTTCACCCAGAGTGCACATTTCATTTGCTTTTAGCATTCACAGCATTGTGCATCTGAGTATGAGTCATTGATGTTTAGCTAAATTGCATTTGATGGTAATAACAAGGTGTAAATTAATAGTATAACAGTAATTATTATGATAGTTATGGTGATACTAAACCAAGCAATAATTTCATGCTGAGAGTTCAATATAAACAAAACAGGATATGTAAGAGCAGGCATTTGGCCTAGTGGTTACAATGCCAGTTAGGACACCCTCGTCCTACGTCAGATTGCCTGGTTTGGTGCCTGGCTCTGGCTGCTGACTCTTCAAGCTCCCTTCTGATACAGACCCTGGGAGACCACAGTGATGGCTCAAGTAGTTGGGTTCCTGCTACCCATGTAGGAGACCTGAATTGAGTTCCCGGGTCCTGGTTTCAGTGCCCCAGCTGTTACAGGCATGTGGAAAGTGAAACAGTGGGCCGGCGCTGTGGCTCACTAGGCTAATCCTCCGCCTGCAGCGCTGGCACCCCAGGGGTTCTAGTCTCAGTCGGGGCGCCAGATTCTGTCCCAGTTGCTCCTCTTCCAGTTCAGCTCTCTGCTGTGGCCTAGGAGGGCAGTGGAGGATGGCCCAAGTGCTTGGACCCCTGCACCTGCATGGGAGACCAGGAGGAAGCACCTGGCTCCTGGCTTCGGATCAGCGCAGCGCCGGCCGTAGTGGCCATTTGGGGGGTGAACCAATGGAAGGAAGACCTTTCTCTCTGTCTCTCTCACTGTCTAACTCTGCCTGTCCAAAAAAAAAAAAAAAAGAGAGAGAGAGAAAGTGAAACAGTGGATAGGAGCTAGCTTTATCTGTCAAATAAATAAATACAAAATAGAATTAAAAGTAAGGAATATAGAATAGTGAGTGAAAGGCTGTTGAGAATATGCAACAAACAGAGGATGTGAGTAAATGGAAATGGCTAGTCAGTCTATCCATAGAAACCAATCAAAGAAAGGTTAAAACCTGCTTCTCAGAAGGTTCATAATGACTTTAGTTAGCACTTCCCTTATCCTATTGAAGATGGAAAAATCTGATCATGAAAGAACATTCTGGGGCCAAAGGGTACCACTTGATAAAATACTTCGTCATTAGGATGAGTTTTGGATAGGCTCAGTGTAAAGTAATGTCAATTGTAATTGTTTCGTTCAGCGTTTATTGGCTAAGTGCCCACCATTTGCTAAGCACTGTGCTGAAAAATTCAATACCAAGGACACACCTCCCTGCTAGGAAGGAACTGACAGTGCTGGGGCGGGGGGGTTCATGGTGGTGATGGGTGAGAGGGCAGAATAACAAAAATGGCATCTAAAGTTCTGAGGTAAATAGAGCATTATAAAAGCCACCATGGAGAAACATGGAAGGACAGATTTGCTTTACCTAGACAATTCTGCAAAGGCTTCGTAATAGACATACCACCCAAGTTTATTTTGGAGCAAAAGAATTTTGAAATCCATGCGAGGAGTCTTTAGAAAGTTCGTGGAAGTGCATATCATGAAAAAACTATGCATGGATTTAAAAAATTTTTGGACCAAAATAAACCTATCTTTGAATTCCGTTTTCCATGAACCTTTTGAAGTACCCTTGTAAGTGTTCTGTTTCCAGGTGAAAGACAGTGGACAAAGTTACTAGTATCACTTTGATAAAGAACTAAGTACAGAGCAGGCACGTAGCCTTGCCTTTAAGACACCCGTCTCCCACACTGGAGAGCCTGAGTTTGAGTCCCAGCCCCGGCTCCTGACTCCAGCTTCCCACCAGTGCAGACCCTGGGGGACAGTGGCGATGCCTGAAGTAATTGGCTTCTTGACACCCATGTGAGACACCTGGATTGTATTCCCAGCTCCTGACTCTAGCCCCAGCCCCGCCCTGGCCTTTGCAAGCATTTGGGGAGTGAACCAGAGGATGAAAGATTGATCTATCTCTCTGTCTCTAAAATTTTAAAAATTAAAAATTAAAAACAGGACTAGATACGTTTCTCAGAGAATTTTCCTTCTGGATGGTGTGAAAGCTGATTGTAGTGATTGTGCAGTAAAAGCACATGAACCAGGAGAAGTATCTGCGGAGCTCTCCTTTCTGATATATGTCCTGTATCCTTTGTAAGTATATGCTGTCTGTTCACTCACCTACGAAAGAAGGAACAGGGATTTTTCTTTTCTAACTGTTGCACTTTTATTTCAATAAAGGAAGAAGGTTTCTACATGATTAATGGAGCAAAACTGTCTCCATCTGTTTGAAATGAATGATTGTGAGCATAATTAGTTCTATCTAAGCCTTTGTTCTCTCCTCCAATATTTAACTACAGGGTTTGGCCAGGCTTCCCAGAGATCTCCAACTGGGGTTAGTTCCATATGTTTTAAAACAGTGAGCATGCAGTGAAAAGTAGCAGTATTTAATGGACATGGAGAAAGCAAACCCATCCTGAATACCTACAGGCTCTCAATAATTCCAGATCATTCCATGTATTATTGTCAGTATACTAATATTCAATATCTTGTATTTTCTCGATGGCTACAGTAAGGGCAGGTAAAAGAAAATCCACCAATTCAAGCCAGTCTCTTTGGTTTTTGGATAAGAGGCTGAGCAGTGTACAGTGTTGACGAGGATGGAGCATGGGCATTAGCTCTGGACAGCCCTTCACTGATGTAATGGAAACTGGAGACAGGATGAATAATGGCTTGTTGGTGATGCTCCCCTTATGTTGTTTTTGTGAGAGTAAAAGCACACTGCCCCTCTTCAGGCAAAGTCTGTGACACTTAGGTCCCTTTGTATCACATCTGAGCACTCTTTTTTTTTTTTAAGATCTTATTTATTTATTTATTTGATAGGTAGAGTTACAGAGAGAGGGAGAGACTGAGAGAAAGGTCTTCCATCCGCTGGCTCACTCTACAGATGGCTGCAATGGCCAGATCTGGGCTGATCTGAAGCTAAGAACTTCTTCTGTGTCTCCCTTGCAGATGCAGGGGCCCACGCACTTGAACCCTCTTCTGCTACTTTCCCAGGCCATTAGCAGGGAGCTAGATTGGAAGAGGAGCAGCCGGGATATGAACCAGTGCTCATATGGGATGCCGGCGCTGGAGGTGGAGGCTTACCTTACTATGCCACAGTGCTGGCCCTGCACTCCTTGCTTTTAAAAGATTTATTAATATATTTATTTGAAAGGAAGAGTGGCAGAGAGAGAGAGGCAGAGACAGTGAGTGAGTGAGAGAGAGAGAGAAATATCTTCCATCCACTGGTTCACTCCATAATGGCTACAACAGCCAGGGCTGGGCCAGGACAAAGCCAGGAGCCAGGAACTCCATCCACGTCTCCCACATAGGTGACTGGGGTTCAAGTACTTGAGCCATCATTGGTTGCTTTACAGGCACATTAGCAGGAAGCTGAATCAGAAGTAGAGCATCCAGGACTCAAACTAAATACACTCTGATATGGAAGCCATCATTGCGAGCAATGGTTTAATCTGCCGTTTACCACACCACACTGACCCATAGGCATTCCCTGTTAACTAGTGATGATGATACACCAGGCAACATTTAGGATAAAAATGGAGACTTTAACATTAGGTAGATTTGGTTCAAAATCCTGGCTCTGATATTACCTAGTAATGTGGCTCTTGGTGAGTCACTGCACATTCTCTGAGCCTCAGTTTCCTCGTGGGTGAATGAGATACTGATAAAAGTAGCTATAAAGCTGGTGCCGCGCGGCTCACTAGGCTAATCCTCCACCTTGCCGCGCTGGCACACCGGGGTCTAGTCCCGGTCGGGGCACCAGATTCTGTCCCGGTTGCCCCTCTTCCAGGCCAGCTCTCTGCTGTGGCCAGGGAGTGCAGTGGAGGATGGCCCAAGTGCTTGGGCCCTGCACCCCATGGGAGACCAGGAGAAGCACCTGGCTCCTGCCATCGGATCAGCGCGGTGCACCGGCCCCAGCGCGCCAGCTGCGGCGGCCATTGGAGGGTGAACCAACGGCAAAGGAAGACCTTTCTCTCTGTCTCTCCCTCTCACTGTCCACTCCGCCTGTCAAAAAAAAAAAAAAAAGTAGCTATGTCATGGAGTTTAAAAAAAAAAAAAAAGATTGAAGGGCCAGCGCCGCAGCTCACTAGGCTAATCCTCCACCTGCGGCGCCGGCACACCAGGTTCTAGTCCCGGTTGGGGCGCCGGATTCTGTCCTGGTTGCCCCTCTTCCAGGCCAGCTCTCTGCTGTGGCCTGGGAAGGCAGTGGAGGGTGACCCAAGTGCTTGGGCCCTGCACCCCATGGGAGACCAGGAGGAAGTACCTGGCTCCTGGCTTCGGATTGGCGCAGCACACCGGCTGTGGCAACCATTTGGGGGGTGAACCAACGGAAGGAAGACCTTTTTCTCTGTCTCTCTCTCTCACTGTCCACTCTGCCTGTCAAAAAACAAATTTGAAGAAAAATAGGATGGGTGTTTGGAGCAGCAGTTAGGATGCTGCTTGGAACACCCATATCTCATATTGCAGTGCCCGGATTTGAGCCTCAGCTTTGCTCTCCATTCCAGTTTCCTGCTTATGCACACTCTAGGGGAGGGACACCAGGTGATGGATCAAATATTTCAGTCCCTGACACCCATGTGGGAGACATGGATGGCCTGCCCAAGCCCCAGCTGGTGTGGGCATTTGAGGAGTGAACCAGCTGATGGAACTTTCTCTCTCTCTCTCTCTCTCTCCTCTCTCTGTATCTCTTCAAACAAATAAATAAATCTTACAAAAGGAAAAAAACCTCTTTTTTTAAAAAAAGATGTCAAGCTGACAGAACTGACTTAGTCCAAGACTCATTTTATGCATGATAAAGGTTGTGTCCCGAGAAGGTGATATTTAGAATCTGAGCAAACCAGGCAGCCTTGGCCCTTGTGGGAAAGCTCTTCTCTGGCTTGCTGAGACTAACCATTTTAACCTCTTGCTGTTGTTCCAAGGGTTCTACGCCAGGCAGTTGGCAGGATTTACTTTGCAGGCACGGAGACTGCCACACACTGGAGCGGCTACATGGAGGGGGCTGTGGAGGCTGGAGAGAGAGCTGCCCGAGAGGTAGGACCCAGGGTCACGGACAGGGAGTAAACCCATGGGCTTGCCAAGCTGATCAAAGCTGTCTGAGAGCCTGGAGGTCAACTCCTCAGTAACCCCCATCTGAGGATACCTGAAGCCCCCATTTTTCTTTCCCAGCAGTTCCAGATGGAGCAAACAACTTAACCAAAAAGTAATAGCAAAAAATATCTCACATATGAAGGTAAAAAGAGCCCATGGGGTAGAAGATCACCATGGCTCCGACTGAGCAATAACTAAATCCAGCATTACAGAACCAAACTTGTTTCTGTGATCTTTCATGAAAATCCCTCAGCTCTCATCCCTGTTAAGGCACCTTCCTAACTTACCAAACTTACTCGCTGTGAGCCTCTGATATCATACTTCAAGAGCAGTGTAGGAGAAAGTTGGGATCACTTTTGCTGTTCACCAAGCTGCTCCTTCTTTTCAGATCCTGCATGCCATTGGGAAGATTCCAGAGGATGAAATCTGGCAGTCAGAACCAGAATCTGTGGTAAGCTATATTTTATTTCAAGGGTTTAGAGCCTTTTCCTCTACAAACAATGACTTGCAAGACCACATTTGTATCTATTAATTCAGTGAATGTTTAAAATAGGTATCAGGGGTTAGGGCAGAGGTGAGGAATTTAGAAGAACTTTGATAAATTTCTAGCTGCTATGTTCATTGCAGATTATTAGGAATAAAATAAAGAGTTTTTAAAATGGAGACATTTCTCAATTCTACATGTGTGAAGGACTCAATAAATGTCTGTTAAATAAATATCTAACCTAGTGATTTTCAACAAGAGGTGGGAAAAAAAGAAGTAGGTTTAGCATCCCATGTCCAGGGGTAAAGGGCTGAAAGGAATCGGAGCATATTTAGATTAATAACTCATTTTCAATGTACTGATAAGTTTTGTAGTAAGACCTCAGGAAGCGTTCCTGGCTAGAAGAAAGGCCACACAGAGGATGGAGTGGAAACACATCATATGGGCTAGAGTTGTGGTGCAGTAGGTTAAGCCGCTGCCTGTGATGCTGGCATCCCATATAAGCTCCAGTTTGAGTCCCAGCTGCTCCTCTTCCAATCCAGCCCCCTGCTTATGTACCCGGGAAAGCAACAGAGGTTGGCCTAAGTGCTTGGGTCTCTGCCACCCATGTGGAAGAACCCAGAAGGAGCTTCTGGCTCCTGGCTTCAGCCTGGCCCAGCCGCAGCCCTTGTGGCCATTTGGGGAATGAACCAGCATATGGAAGATCTCCCCCTGCCTTCCTACCCTCTCTCTGAAACTCTGCCTTTCAAATTAACAAATAAATCTTTTAAATAAAACAAGCATATTGTAGAGCACAAGGGATAAAAAAGGCCAAAGTCATTCCTCTGTCCTTTTAAGTGTGAAGTCAGAGAGAATAGAGCTGCCACTCCAAAGTCATCCTCTTAGTGTCTCTGCCACAGGGGGGGTTGTGGGATGCAGGGGAGACTATTGATCCACTCACTCAATAAATATTTATGGCACGTGTGTTGTGTGCATGGGTCATTGGAGTAAGGACACAGCAGTGCTTTTGTGGAGCTTGACATCTGCTGGGGACTACAGATGATAACCAAAAAGTACAAGTGTATTGAAGAAGCCATGCTGAGAGAAAATGTAAAAGGAGGGCCATCCTAGGCTGGAGGCTCAGGGAAGGCTCTCTGAGGAGGGGAGTTAAATATAGGGCCCAGTGGGGAAGAGGGAGTGAGCAATATGTGTGGAGGGAATGTTATGTTTGATGTCTTAGAGGTTGGCAAGAGGGAATCACGTTCAGAGAACTGGAGGGAATACAGACTTTTCTGGAATGCAGTGTGCAAGCTCTGTACTAATACCCAGTGTTCTCTGAACCCAGGATGTTCCTGCTCGGCCCATCACAACCACCTTCCTGGAGAGGAACTTGCCCTCTGTGCCTGGTCTGCTGAGACTGATTGGATTGACCACCATGTTTTCGGCTGTGGCTCTTGGCTTCCTGGCCTACAAAAGGGGGTTACTTGTACGGGTCTGAAGAGAGGGCGTCTGGAGCCACACCCTCTTCTTAATTCTATTTAGGTTGTGGGTTTGAGGAAGGGGCTACAATGAAGTTCCACAAAGATATAAAGAATACAGAGCATGGTTAGGAGCATAAAGATAAATCAGACTGTGACCACAGGCAACACAGTATCTCTATCTCATTTTGGCCCCTAGTTAGTGTTCCTTACTTGGCTTGGCATGCTGTCTCATCCATTTTCGAGATTACTGCCCTTGGATTCTTTAGAATAGTTAAATAGCCTTGTTTAAGGTCCTGGCTGTCCCACCACACACCTTGCCCATGTACAAGTTTTTTCTCACCTTTGTGGCTTTGTGCTTAACCTTTATTCCTGTGATGCCCTTATTTTTCCAAGCTCTCTACATCTGTCTTCAGAATCCTATACTGTTATAGCTGGAGGATCTTAGAGACCATCTAATCCTCACTTTCTATTTTAGAGTCTAACAAATTGGAGCTGACAGAGGTGGAACTTAACTACCCAGTAAGCCGCTGGTTTTTGGGGGCCTACAACACAGGTGCAGCACTTTTCCCACCTCCCAGGATGTATTCCCTAACCGCTCTCTTCGACTCCCTGCTATCATCGCAAATGGTGGCCCCTTGCTTGGGTTTCCTCTGAACTAAATGGTCTTGTGCTGCTCAAATGCTACTCAGTATATATATCCATTAAGTCTTACTGTCTTTTGCAATGTGCCTCCAGATGCGTTTAGTTGCTTTAAGAGTAGGAATCTTGTCTTTCTTTTCTATCCTCCATTATGTCTCGACACAAAGGTCAATGCACATTTGGGTAATTAAAAATAAAATTGATTGACCAGATGTCTGCTGTCTTTTCTTTTGGGGTAATGACTTCCAAGGTTTTGACAGACCAAATCAAGATCCTGTATTAGGCATATAATTGTGGCTTTAAAGCATTTAGTCAAAATTTTCTTGAAGACTGGATGATGCGTGTGTTTTGATTGCATGATCCATCATAGATGACATACATGTGAGCACTTGGTAAATGATTTATAATGATATGGGAAGGGTGGTAAGTGGCACAGCTCTTTGCTTTCATTCTCTCAAACCTGTCAAGGTAATTGACATATTAATAAGCAAGATGCTAAAACTATTAAAATAACTATAATATTTCAGTTGACCTTTTATATTCCTTATCCAGTGCAAAGCTTTTTACTATGTACACTCATTAATTTAAAACCACAGTTTTATGGTCCATTAAATCCTATTTGATCTACTTTTTAAATGAGATCATTATTTCAGAGCATTCATACCTCTCAACTTCCAAGGTCAGATTTTATCAAGATATATTTTAAATCCATGAATGACTATTCTCACACCCTCCCTTAGAAAATGAAGCTGATTATTCTCAGTATAAGTGAAATTTAAGAAACCCTCTGGGATCAATAAATCGTAACATAGTGTTTCTGATTTTATGATGACATTTACATGCATGAATTCATAGGAACTTCACAGATTAAATGAGAAAATTAGAGAACCCAGTAAGACTTATTTTTTGTAACCATTTTGTTTCTTAAGTTTGTTAAAAATCCAACATACCTGGCATAAGGGTATCTGCTTAGGCATGCTCCCCCCAAAAACTGTCCCTAAAATGTTGTGACATTACTGACTCCAGAACATACATTAATAAAGAGTCAAATAAGGAATTTCCCTCTAGGCATGGGTGCTGTGGCACAGTGAGTTAAGCTACTGCTTGGGATGTCCACATCTGATATCAAGAGTGCCTGGTTTGAGTCTCAGCTACTCTGGCATCCGATCCAGCTTTCTGCTAATGATCCTAGGAGGCAGTGGATGATGGGCCCAAGATAGAAGTGGGATTGGTGGTGGAAGACCCAAATGGAGTTGCTGCATCTTGGCTTTGGCCAGGCCCAGCCCAGGCTGTTGCTCGCATTTGGAGAATGAACCAGCAGATGAAAGATCTCTTCTTCTGCCTCTCTCTGTCACTCTACCTTTCATATGAATCAATAAATCTTTTTCAAAAAGAAAAACTATGCCCAACACATAATGTTCCAGAATCCATGGCTGACAAACTAAGCAGAATGAAAAGTTAACCAACTAGCCCTGAAAGATGTCACCACCTCCCCTAAAGCTGGCTCTCACTGCAAGAGGAGAGATTGAGCTCTAACTCAAGCTTAGACCAGATTCTGGTTTGTGACTTAGCAGAAGCCACATGACTGGGGTGAGTTTAGCCTAGTGGTTAACACTGGTTAATGCACCAGCATCCCGCATCAGAGTGCCTGAGTTCAATTTCCTGGCTCCAGCTCCTTATTCCAGCTTCCTGCTAATGCAGACCCTGGGAGGCAGGTGGTGATGGCTCACCTAGTTGGGTTCCTGCCACCCACATGGGAAACCTGGATTGAGATCCCAGCTCCCGGCTTCTGCTGAGCACAGCCCAAGCTATTGCAGGCATTCGAAGAGTGAGCCATCAGATGGGAGGTCTATCTTTCTGTCTCTCTATCAAATAAATACATTAAGGTATTTAAAAGGCAAAAGGAGCCATAGGATTGTCTCCAACTTAAGAATTACTGCTAGAGTCATAGACCTACTCGAGTTTCCAAACACAACAAAGGGAGAAACCTCCCTCCTGAGCAGGTTGAGATGAACAGTGGGGGACAAAAAAGCAAACTTGCAGTTTTTTATATCCTATTCAACACTCTGGCATTATTATCATTTATTCTTGAGAGCAGACACTGTTTCTATGTTCCCATCCTCCATAACTCTTGTACCTATGCCATCACAGTCTCTCAAAATACATACATAGATGAATAAAATGGACTCCTGAAATTTTCATTTTAATTCTAGATTAATAATGTGTTATACCTATTTGGTAAACAGAATGCTGTGCTTACGGTCAGCATTGTGATATGGTGGATTAAGCAGCCACTTGTGATGCTGGTGTCCAATGAGTGCCAGTTCGATTACCCAGCTGTTCCCACTTCCAATACAGCTCCCTGCTAATGTGCCTGGGAAAGCAGCAGAAGATGGCCCAAGTTCTTGGGCCCCTGCCATCCACATGGGAGACCCAGATAGAGTTTCTTGGCTTCTGGATTTGGCCTGGTCTAGTTGGCCCGTTGTGGCCATTTTGGGGGATGAATCAGCAGATTAGATGGATTCTCTCTCTCTCTGTCTATGTCTCTCATTCTGCCTTTCAA